>NC_057939.1:43195416-43519583 GCF_018555375.3 Anguilla rostrata | reverse complement strand
TAACGTCATAACCATCGCACTGGCACCATACTGGCACAATCATTATTTCAGCAGCAAGTTGAATTGGGTTTTCTGACTGGCTCACATGCATCACATGAATTGCCCGGCCCAATCAGGATCCAGTGAGTTGAGTCTCTAATCTCAACACACTGACCAGCGCTAAACTTCTGTCATAGAATGTAATTGATGAAGTGTCTGTTATATGATGTTGTTGATGAAGTGTCTGTCATATATGATGTCGTAGATGAAGTGTCCGTCATATGATGTCGTTGATGAAGTGTCCGTCATATGATGTCACTGATGAAGTGTCTGCCACATGATGTTGATGAGGTGTCTGTCAAATGATGTCACGGATGATCCAGCTGTCCTGTATCAACAGCCACATGTCCCAAAACCTTGAAATTCGGAGAGCTGGGCGCCCCTGTGGCATTCGATTTAAGAGTGTGAGCCCTGATGTGGCGGGGCTGGCAGGGTGGAACTGGATCTCCTCTCTGCCACCCCTGTCTACAGCGTACCGAGCTCAATTTGAGTCTGTTTCCTGTCCCACATCATGAGATAATGAACTGAGCAGAAAATTAATCCACTCCAGCCATCAATTGCCTGGCAACACCGCCTGGCAACGCTGCCTGGAAATCTCATTTGTTGATTAATCAGTTCCCTAATAGGAAAAGCAAATTGCTTGACAAAACTAGACACCCCCGGTTGATCTTTTGGCCCGAAGAAGACCTCGGTGCCAAACAGCATGCTTTGTTTGTAAATGAGTCTATTACTCCGCGTCAATCATGTGCAGATTATGGGCCTCTCAGGGACCCCTGCTGTCACTTCCTGGGGCCCCATCTGCACATCTTAAGCATCCGAAAAACCCTCGAAAAACCACATTCAGGAAAGCACTTCGTTTCACTGACCCGTTTTACAGCAAACTGCGGCATAAAGAAAGAGCATCCACAGCCTCTCTGCCTCCAGAAAGCTGTCTGACAGCTTCACTGGAATTTAACTTTATTATGAGGCGAAGGGGCCGTCCAGCCAATCAAGAACATAACGACACATAATGAGGAGAACAGGCCATTCAGCCAATCAAGAACATAACACCACATGAGGAGAACAAGCCATAGACTAGGCTCATCATTTACTAAGAGACTCGAGAGCATCCATACGCACGCTCACACACACACACACATTCATGTGCACGCTTGCACACACACACATGCAAGCGTAGACACACACACACACATGCAGGCACGCACACACACACTCACACATGTTCATGGACAGAGGGAACAGGGCCAGGGATCCCCTGTCTCTCCCTCTTCCTGCGATGGCAGCCAGAGATACCAGTGTTCCTTCTTTCTGAATCAGCTCTGAGCTTTCTCTTGGCTATCCTTTCTTCTCCCTGACTGAACACTCTGAGGAAAACCTCCTCCTCTTCCTCAGCCAAGAGGCCTCTAATCTGCACACCTCTCTGGAGACGCTGGGGGAACACTAAGACCCAAGCACCTGACAGCCCATGCTTCTCAACTGATGAAAATCTCCCTAGACATTATTATTCAGTTCATATTTGCTAAAACTATTTGATGCTGTTCACGCAATGACAATGTGATTGATTTACACAGTACCGTTGATATAAATATCTCAGGCATACAAATTCTCAAGCACACAAATTCTTATAACCTTCCTTCACAAAGCTTGCCTTTTTCTACCGTGTCTCGCCCCTCCACAAAACTGGGAAAGATGGCTTTTAGATATTATACCCCATGGTCCTAGAACCAGCTCAAGAAGGTCAATAAACTGATGATTGTAAGAGGTTATTGTAGACCTTGTAACCGTTTTACTTGAATCGTTTAACGTATAACTTGTGGTTTATTGATGTTCCTTCATGTACAGTGTTTTATGTGTAAACTGACTGCCTGTCGCTTCTCTTGACCAGGTCTCCCCGGAAAAAACGATGGTAATCCTAAGGGGACTCACCTGATAAAATAAAGGAAAATAAATAATAAATAAATAAATATTGCATATTTGGACTAAATCACAGTCCTCTGACCTGCTGTTTTGATTGACAGGTCTCTCCATTTGCCAGTTCCTGTGATAAAGCCCTGTGGCAGTTGGAGAGGAGGGGCTGATGTTAGACTCCGGGTGAATGGAGCCGTGTTTTCACAGCGCTGAACCAATGGGGCGACTCCGCTAAGTCTCTAAATCACCCTGCCGGCGACAGAGAGAGGTGATGTCAGCAAGTTGTGTTGTGCCGATGCTAATCTTAGCATTACCCAATTAGGGAGACCACGGGGCTTTCTAGCGCGAGCGTATCAAAGGTCTGGATCACCCTGACACCGGCGCGGCCGGCACAGGAAGTCTCGCCGCCGCGACCCAAAGAAAGACGCTGCCAGCGCAACTTCCTTTCATTAAAGCAGCGGTGGCACTGATCCGCTGGCTTATCCCAGTCATCCTCATTACCTGCGTGTGCTAATCCTCCCCGCGCTAATATCAGACATACAGGACCAACTGCAGGAACACTGGAAAGGGGGCTCTCCCTTTCTCCTTGCATGTTATGCAGTAAATGCTTATGGAATTTAGTACATAAAAGCCATTTTAAAAACGCACCACTGTAGAACTGTATAAGCATACGATGCTCAGATTAGCGACCGTTCAGAAGTTTACGGACTGCTGCAAATATCAATGTGCTCACAGAGCGGCACAGAGTGGCACAGAAAGGCACTCCGGTTATCCACCACTGTACTAACAGTGTTACAGCGGTGCATGCAGAGCTAGAGCAAAGCTACAACAGAGCAAACAGCACTACAGCAGAGCTATGGTAGAGCTAACAGAGCTACAGCAGAGTTGCAGGGGAGCTAGATTAGAACTACAGTAAAGCTATGGTAGGGCTAACAGAGCTACAGCAGAGTTGCAGGGGAGCTAGATTAGAACTACAGCAGAGCTATGGTAGAGCTAACAGAGCTACAGCAGAGTTGCAGGGGAGCTAGAGTAGAACTACAGCAGAGCTATGGTAGGGCTAACAGAGCTACAGCAGAGTTACAGGGGAGCTAGATTAGAACTACAGCAGAGCTATGGTAGAGCTAACAGAGCTACAGCAGAGCTACATCAGTTTTAACAGAGATATGGTGGCGGTAATAGAGTTACAATAAAGCTAACAGAGCGACCGCATTGCTACAGCATAGCTACTATGCTACAGCAGTGCTACAGTAGTACTAACACAGCTACAGTGGTGGAGCTAATAGAGATACTGGTGTGCTATTAGAACAAACAGAGCTACAGGAGAGCTACAAAAGAAGAACTACAGAAGCGCCAATCTAGCAGTGCTGCAGAACTAGCAGGGCTAACCAAGCACTGAGTGCCAGTACTTGACAAATAGGAAGCAGCAGTTTGTAAATGGCTTTTTAAAAGATGAAGAGAAAACTTTTCATGCACAATGAAAAATGCTGTTACTTGGAGTGACTCAGCTGTAAAGACACAGTGGGGGATTGCAAGCACAATCACCCACAGGGTATTCGCACATTAGACATGATTACACTGCTCATGACCTTATAAAACAAAAAGCGCTTCAACAATGCAGATTAATTGCCAACTGTTCAACATCAGAATTGTGCGCTTGTATTCGTAATGAAGTACAATATTAAAGGAAAAAGTGTTCCAGACAAGTAATGTACATGGGTCAAATGAGGATCTTAGACGCATGAGCTCTGCATCTAATGGAAGAGAGATCAGGTTATTTTTCAGATGCCTGCAGCATGAATTATCTCCCCGGAGCTTTACAACCTTCCTGCACCCCATTCCCACAATGCCCTAGGCACGCCATTGCTTTCTCCCTTCTGCTCAATAACACCGTCGCTCTCAATCGCTAAACACGCGAGCGCACACGCGTGCGCGCGATAACGTTCAAGCACGCGCCAAATCAAGCAAAACCAGCCTCGGTGGTTAAAAAAAGGATTATATTTCCACGAGCGTCTCTGACAAACAGCTCTATCCCTACCAATTTCATGGTAGAGTCTCTTCTCTCATTGCCTCTCAAACAGTCCTCCTGACCCCCCCCAAGCCCCCCCCCCCCCACCCACTTCAGCCTCTCTCGGGGAAAGCGGTCACACTCCGTACAGTCCTCAAGTACAAATCACAACCTCGCAATCTGCTGTACGACAATCGACCGCCCCGCTGGAGTACCGGCGGCTGAATCCAACCTCGCACTCCGCGGAATACGTCTACAGAGGAGAGAGAGAGAGAGAGACACGTCCGTTCTTACCCCACACAGGGAACCCACACAAAACTGCCAGCAATTTGCAACCATCTGCATAGATCCGGTGTTTGACTGCCTAAGAATAACTTGAATATAAACATAAGTCAATCACATTCATGCTGATTGAGGCTGAAACGGTATTACAATGGCAGAGACACAATATGCCGAGGCTTATTGACTGTTAGTTGTACGGGGCGGTTGCTACGCTGTTATCACGACACGTCGGCTGTTGCTATGCCATTATCGTGACATGACGTGTTGTGCAGTAATGTGCTCCAAGTTTGTTATGAAATGATCGGAGCTGCCTTTTCTGTTTCTCAGACTCCACCCCGTCTGTTTCTCAAGCTCCACCCCTTCTATTTATCAAACTCCACCCCCTTCCATTTCTCAAAATCCATCCCTCCTATTTCTCAAACTCCACCCCTTCTGTTTCTAAAAATGCCACCTCATTCCATTTCTCAAAATCAATCCCTCCTGTTTCTCAAATTCCACACTTCCTGTTTGTCAAACTGCCCCCCTTCCGTTTCTCAAACTGCACCCCTTCCGTTTCTCAAACTCCACCCCTTCCATTTCTCAAATTCCACCTCTTCTGTTTCTCAAACTCCACCCCACAGCTGTGTCTCCTGTGGTCAGCACTTACTGGCAGCACCATCTTCCTCCAGCCAGTTAGGGAGCACTAGCTCAGTGTAACGGTCTGTGTCAGGAGACCAGACCATTACCATTCCTGTGCTATAATCACCTTTCTCTGTTTCCTAGAGAGCCTGCCTCACAGCACAGACACTATAGAGGGATAATGCGGCACCCCTTAGATGTCCATCTCGCCTTCAGCTCAATGGCAGCTTTTATAGCAGGGCTTTAAAATGAATGGCGCAGAGTATCTGGCCTCATTGATTTTTCCCCTGAAGTGCATCAGAGAGCTGCTCTGACTGTCTGTCTGTCTGTCTGTCCCTGCTTCTGCCTCTCTCCCCCTCCCTTTAACTCTCTGTCTTTCTCTCTCAATCCCTCTGTCCATAGACAGGGGGGCTTTAACACTCCCACAGGTGTGTATGGGGTCAAACACCCCCCTCACCCTGGGGGTGTGTGTTTGCAGGTGAAGGTATATTTGTAAGTGGAGATGTGTAATTTTTCCAGGTGGAGCTATATTTGCAGGCGGATGTGTGCGATTTTAAGTAGGAGCGTGTGCTTGCAGGTGGAGGTATATTTGCCGGTGGAGGTGCGTGCTTGCAGGTGGAGGGTATATTTTCAGGAGGAGGTGTGTTTTTGCAGGTGGACGCATGCGTCCACAGGGGGGAAGTGTGTGTTTGAAGGTGGAGGGATATTTGCAGATGGAGGTGTGTG
Source organism: Anguilla rostrata (assembly GCF_018555375.3). NCBI lineage: Eukaryota > Metazoa > Chordata > Actinopteri > Anguilliformes > Anguillidae > Anguilla > Anguilla rostrata. The sequence continues at coordinate 43,514,005 of NC_057939.1, read as the reverse complement.
TTTGCAGGTGGAGGTGTGTGTTTGTTTCCAACGGTGGTCCCCCAGATTACTTCTGATGCCAGTATGAACCAAACAAAAATAACTCCCTGGAACAATTTCACAGAGGATACAACCAATAAATCAGAGTTAACGGTCGGCTGTGTTTACGAGGGCTGTACAGGGACTGCACAGATTGCAGGTTTACTAGCTGCCGGGGCCACGCGGTCTGTAGTGAAGCTATTGGCAGCTCCACTATGAGGTGTGAAAATAGCAGCTCATTGTGTTTGCGCGAGTAGAGTAGAGTTTCACAGCAGAGCAGCTGTCTGAGTTCCAGAGCGAGTCTACCTGCAAAAAAATAAAAACGCTTCTCAAGAGCTGAATAATGCGTCCTGTTTGGGGAGGCGTTCGAACCCCTGAACGCAGCGCACCGCGCAGTGTTTCCGCAACACCTCCGCAACCTTAACCTGTGGGGGCAACCCCACCGGCCCCTTCTAAGGATGTCATTATTCCCCCACCCGTTCCCTGTGACACCGGTGGAAACAGAACCCCAGAGCCCAGACGTTAGAGTCGCTCCAGGAGTCACTGCAAGCAGGTACGCGTAGCTGCCCTACCCAGTGGCCTAACCTGCTCCTAGTAAAACCCGGAGTGGCTCAAACTGCTCTGGCGCAGGACTGCTATTCCCATCCGCGCCAGCCTACATATGAAAGAGGGCACAGACATAGCATATACTATAAACCATGCCCCCCATTCCCTGCTACGTCCTGTCAATCAAACCAGGATTCAATAATAATGATTTAAACTCTTTAGATCCTAGTACAATATGAATAGACCACACACACACATACACACATAAACACAAACACACACACACACACAAACACAATTTAGCTTCAGTTCCATTATTAGAGCAGACCGATGGCCTGAGATCTCTGGCGCCCATGGCAACAGCATCCTCATCCAGGAAAACAGGTTCAGAGGATGCTAAAACAGAACCAGGCCTCCTGCTATCAGACTGAAATGCCTGCATGTTCCCCCGGTAACATTAAATGCCAGGGTAACAGACCATAAACAGGGTTTTTCTCTTGGGGGTGGGGAGGGGGCAGGTGATGAAAGGACAGGAAACTCTTTGATGCTCTGACAGGGAGTCAGCCTTACCTTTAGGGCCATGTCTGGCATCGGCACTAGCCTTTGGCTTGGTGCTAACACTAGTGCTAGTGCCGATGCTAGACTTAGAATAGCATCGGCAATAGCAGTAGCGTTAGCACCAAGCCAAAATCCATTAAAGATGAGGAGCGCCGAAAAGCAAAATGTTTTCAGTGCTACGCTGCTGCTGCTCTTTAAAAAGATCAGCAGAGTCCATAACCGCTTTGGTGCGAAGCACTGCTGCTGATCATCACTTTGACTCTCCATTAAGCTGCAACCAACTTTGGGCTGTAATATTTGTATATTTCATAACCCTGTATATTAAAACGCAATGGTGGTTTGTGGCAGGACGTATGTATGTGTTCGCGTGTGCATGGTGTGTGCATTTGTGTGTGCGTGTGTTTGTGTGTGTGTGTGTGTGTGTGTGTGCATGTGTGCGTGTGTGCTCTGTGTGCGTGTGTACCACATCTCACCAGGCCAAGCTGAGAAATGCGCTCCAAAAACTGAGAATGAAAGGAGAGTTGGATCCCACCACGAAAAACTCCAGATGGCAAAACGTTTGTTCTTTGACACCCGTGAGTCAGAGACGGCTTCCTCTCTCCCTCAGTCTGACTGCTTTCAGTCCAAACGCCTGAAAACCCCACACATTCCCCACAAAGGAACAGACCAACCGTGGAGCACAGCTTTTCTGCTCAGCCCCACGCGCTCTAACTCTCTGCGGGTCCTAAGAAGGCCATTCGCAGCTGCAGGAGTCATAGTCACATGCTCAAACTCCGCCCCAGCTTCACTCGCAGCCAATCAAAATCAACATTTCTGGGTGGAATAAAAGAGAGAACCGTCTCAGTAATTGTCACTCACCTATCAGGCATAACCTTACGGTACTATGAGCCTCACCAGGCTGCTCATAACCCTATAATGAGCCTGACCAGGCTGCTCATAACCTTATAATGAGCCTGACAGTACCATGAGCTAACCAGGCTTCATATAACCTTACGGTACCATGAGCGTGACCAGGCTGCTCATAACCTTATGGCACTAGGAGCCTGATCAGGCTGCTCATAACCTTATCATTGGCTGGGAGCAAAGATGTAATAAGCTGTCATTGGCTTTCTGCAGGAGTGTCTTCTGACTGCATTTTCAAAAACACAAACTGGTTGAAACGGAAATTCATGGAGTGTGTGTGTGTGTGTGTGTGACTTGTACGAGCACTGAGGGGTATGACCAGCCATTCGACCATCAGCACAAGAACACACATGCCACCAGTTAAACCGTTAACGTATCTGAAAAGCATGTATGACCAGAGCTGGTTGTTTCAGCTGTTCATGTCTGTTGATAACGGCAGCCTTCTCTGCTATGTGATACCACATTTGTACCGGTGGGTTGAGCGTGGTCTTCACACACAGCGATGAAGAATGCTCTTTCCCGGGCTTTATCTTACATAAGAGAGTGACTGTAACACCAGGAGACGTTATGCAACGCCGACGGACGCACCGCAGACGCAACGCCGCACGCGATTGAACCGCGGAAGCGCTCGGCCGTGAATGCCAGCGGGGGTTGAGTCAGTGCGCCTGCTCCGCGACCCAGCTGCTGTTAAACTAATCAGCGAACTCCGATTAACATATGCAGGGAGTTAACCCCGCTGTCTCTGTTTTGTGTGTGTGAGAGAGCGAGAGAGAGAGAGAGAGAGAGAGAGCGAGAGAGGGAAAGTGATAGAGACGGGATTTTGCTGGAGGTGCTATTTACGAGCGTGTAAAGCCAGGCAAAGAGCTAATGTCAGCTCTTTCATAGCAATGTTAGCCAAGCACGAAGGTTTGTAGCCGAATAATCTTTAACTCCCCAGCATATAGGTCAGGCCAGAACTCCGCCCCCATGGACCCACCAATCTGTCAATCAATCACACCCCTTCCCCGTCTTATGGCGTATTAAAGCACAGCTGGATCAGAGAAACGCCAATTACACGCCCGCCATTAATGTTTTAGAGCTGCTAACTAAACAGGCCCGTGCACAAACAGAATTAGCAATATGCTATCACAGAAGGGACCTGCCCCTCCCCCACAGCGAAACTCGCACACCGAACAGTCCATACGATTGCCATGGCAATAGGCAGCTCCCCGCTGCCAATCACAGTGAGAGCTCATCAACACCTGCTCATGACATAGGGAACGGAATATTGCGGAAGGTCTTAACAAACCACCACATCAGCGAGACGGGGTGTTTCCTGTACAGGGAAACCCAAGGTGGCTGCCATTTTCCATTGGGCCTTCTGCCCGGCAATAATAAAGCCTATTTCAAAAGCATTGCACAAAGTGGATTACTATTATTTGAACATGCGACGGTGGCAGAGGTCCAGAGTGGTGCTGTAGGGTAATGCACCTCAGGGACAAGGATTTGACGACAAAGAAGAAAGATACTGCTGTAAATCTCTGTGAAGCTCACAGAACTGTGTAAAAACAGTTATACAGTTCTGTGGCGAAGCTAGCGACAATAAGGCGCAATAAGACTTCTGGTTTTAGGCGGCCGGTTTGTATCCGCAAACTTTTTTCTATCAAAATAAAAGTAAGTTCTAGTTGGGCTGCTTAAGAGATTTGAATTCTGACCACAGTGGAGGCCACACATTACATTTACAGAATTTAGCACTGAGTGTATCCACTTGATGCGACAGAATTTGTTTGTAAATCTGTAGATTACCGCTTGTTAAATTAAGAAATACTGCTACAGCCAATGAAAATCCATTATCAAAACTATTTTTGAAAAAAAAAACATAATTTTTGAAACTTCATGAATATAAAGAATTCTTGTTATTTTTTATAATTAACTATTAAAAAAGAAAATATTCTGAATTCATTACACATTGCTTAAAAAAAAACTAAATGTTTTATGGAGCTACAGTAGAAAAGAACAGGAACAGTAAAATGTTAAATGATATACTTTGAACAAAAATTATTGAACTAAGTAGTTACAAAAATTCCCATTTGTGCCTATAGACTGTTGAAAATCAAAACCTTATTACAAAAAAACCCAGATACTAAACGAACAGAGGTGTGCATAGTTGTGTTATAAAATAAAAACTATTGCTGACCCCTGTTACAAGGACAGCCAAACTTGGGGTCATTTGAATACAAAGCAATACAAATCTCCATGCAAATCTTTTTCACATTAACTCGGTAAAAGTATGGTGGAAGGGATTCCTCAGAACGTCCAGAATATAAATTTGATGTGTTTCAGATAATGTGCTGGCCTCGGAAATTGTGGCTGGCGTTTTACTACCTCACATCTACCCTCATTTGCATTTTGGATATCAGAAATCTTGCTCTTCTGCGAAGGCAAAGGATTCCAACTGTAAAGCTAGGGCAAAATGGATTTTTCAAAATGTCTACTGTATGAATCAGATGAGCTTCAACACAACTCCTCCACCCTACGATTTGTGGCTGCCAGATTTTGGTTGAGATACCATATTTGTCCGATTCTGAGCCGGAAAAAAACCAGTGAGAGTATCTCTCTCTATTTCACACACACACACACACGTACACACACACACACACAGCAATACACCTGTTTTCAACCAGCATCAACACGCAAGACGTCTTCCCGTTGCCTCAACCCACCTTACAGCCATCACGAATGCAGAAATGAGCAGCTACACGTGCACACTAATCCCACACGATCCAATGAGAGGCCTCGGTCAGTCTCTGAACAGCCAATGAAAGGCCTCAGTAAATTCCAGCAGGCAATGGTAGGCCAAGCGCAGAGATGTGCAGGCAGGACTGAGCAGCCCCCAGTCTCCGCAGGTCAGGGTTATTTTGAGTGATTACAGACATGCTCATCTCATCCCCTCTGTCTCCATGGCGATGTGCATTCATGTGATTTCTGTTGGATACCGGTCTGAAGATGGAGAACAGAGTCTACGTATGCACACGCACACACACACAGGAACACACACACAAAGGAACGCACCCACGAGCACACACACATGATTTTTGGTTTTGTGTGTGTGTTTGGATAAACTGAAGAACACATGAAATCTGTGTCCTGTGTCCCAGGAGCATACTGGAGCACCCAGTGGCTCGTTTGACACTCCATCCATGTTCACTTTCCTTCCTCTACTTGTTTTAGGAAATCAAATTGCTTTACAAATAACCACTTATTGTATGATTTGTCAGGTTATTGTGCTAACTCAGTGCCTATGATGTGCACCCTACAAACATATCGATTGCAATGCCAGTTTAAAGCAAGGGTGGGACATTTTACGATTTTCTCTAAATGATTAGCCTATATGTTGATTTGTTTTTGCGTTCACTCGAGTGCTATTCTTTTATTTTTTGTGCAACCCTTACGCTATACAAGCGTTGACCCATTACTATGTCAATTGTTGCTGAAAGATTACATTTCTTTCTGAACATTCAATAATTGGCTGGAAAATACTCATGTAAAGAGTCCCACCCCGAGTTTAGATCACTACTGGGTCACATGATTATTTAAAAAGGTGGCCCCACTGATCACATTTCTGAAATTAACCGGCACAGTTCCTATAATCGTGTGACAATATCTTTACAAATATGTTTTGCAGGATAAAAATGTTGGACTCAGTTAAAGTATGCAACCCATATTTAACCTGAAGAAAGTTTGGATTCCTGGGAAGTGCAGAGCAAGTCCAGGTTGTTTGAAGCTTCCCTGCAGGTTTCCAGGATCAGGCGCACAAGGTGTGTTATTTTTAACGCCTCTGACCCACTTTCAGGAGAGAGCATCGGTCTATTCTTGGGTCTCGGAGCACAATGACTCTTCATGTGGAAATGACTGGAGCTCTCTCCCCGTGTCACTTCCTCTCCTGGTGTCCCGCTCAAATTCAATTCATGTCACAGCCGCAGAAGTCACAGTCAGGGAGGAGAGCAGATGAAGAGTGTCACTCTGCATAACTCCAGTGCACTCCGAGCATAACTTCAGTACACTCAAAGCGCAACTCCAGTACAGTCACTGCATAACTCCAGTACTCCAAGCACACTCAGAGCATAACTTCAGTATGCTCAGAGCACAACTCCAGTACACTCAGTACATAACTTCAGTACACTCAAAGTGCAAGTCCAGTACAGTCACTGCGTAACTCCAGTACTCCAGTACACTCAGTGCATAACTCCAGTACACTCAGACCGTAACTCCAGTATACCCAGTGCATAATTCTAGTACACTCTATATTCCATAGCAATCATACATCTTCATCTACACTCTATAGCCGATCACACTCCTCCTACAACCCAACAGCAAATCACACTCTGCCGACACCCTGCAGCCAACCACACTCCACCACCTACACTCTACAGTCAACTACACTCATCCAACACCCTACAGCCAATCATATGCTTCAATCTATATCCTACAGCCAATCACACTCCTTCATACACACACACACAGATATGCATACGTTGCGCAGATACTGAAATCCCAGGCTCATTGAGGGAAGTGCTGATTTGCACACATTTATGCTGTGCATGAGGTTCAGTAAAAAAGGCCCAGGCTGCATAACCCCATTAAATGGCTTAATTTAGTCTGTAATTACTGTTCATTACTTCAAACCGAATACAGTTTCATATGAGGCCACAATAAATACCACTCTTTCCAACAATATTCAGCATTTACAGAACATAATCTTCTCACCCACGCTCAACCGTTCATCTGAGCACAACCCAGTCCCTCATTCACACATACACACAAACACACACACACATGTTCCTACACACCCACATGTGCACACACATACACACCACATGCACACACGTACATATAATGGGTAAGGAACTGGTCTTGTAACCTAAAGGTCACAGGTTCGATTCCCGGGTAGAACACTGCTGTTGCACCGTTGAGCAAGGTACTTAACCTGCATTGCTTGAGTATACAGTACATCCAGCTGTATAAATGGATGCAATGTAAAAGTTGTGTGAGTCACTCTGGATAAGAGTGTCTGCCAAATGCCTGTAATGTTAATGTTAATGCAATGTACATATGCATTTGCACACACTCAACGTAATAGGAAAAGTTATGTACTTCAGACACTTCTCTCTCTCTCTCTCTCTCTCTGGATTGGAAAGCAGTACTCAAATAAACACACTGAGACACGAGGTGACTGATGGGCACACTGACAGGTCTGCCATCATCCAAATGCAGCCTCAGGGTAGAAGAAGGAAAGTGTCGCTTTGAAGTTTCAGTCCATATTTCTGTCTTTCATACTTTTAATATCAGAATTCTGATTGATTTCAAAGTAAGACAGTGCAAAGGCATGTATTGTTCAAACCGTTGCGTTTTTTTTTTTTTACGGAATAAAATGTAAAATACTAGTATGAAAGACTTTCTGTCAGAGATTTCTGTCTGCAGTCTGTCACCGACGCTGATATCCACGGAGATTTACACCCATAATTATCCCGCGGAAAGCGGGAGAGTGCTCAGAGGGAAGGGATCAATCTGTCAGACTGCTATTTATTTCCTCGCGCGTCTCCGCTCAGAGTAAATAATCTCAGCCTCGCCGCCCCGCCACCGCGTGATTACGGCAGGCGTGCGACAGACCCAACTGGCGACCGCGTCGCGCCGCTCGGGTGAAGCCGCAGGGCGGCCGGCGTCGTTCCGACTCCCCGCAATCGGCCGCAATGTGGGCGTGTTTTCCGTTTTTAAAACTGAACGTTAATGACTGGAGAAGGCGGCGCGGTTTATGATTCGGTTAACAAAGACCAGCTCTAGAGTCTACAGTAAGGCAAAACAAAACGCATGAGTAAAGCACTGCATTGTGGGATAGCAGGAAGTTAAGAGGTCAGTAATATAGTTGCCTCTGTTTAAATACTGAACGATAATGAAGATTGTCTCCTAGGACCCAGGGCAGGCTCCTCCCAGGCATTGCTGCTCTGCCCCGCCCTCCCCAGGGACGGGGGTGTGGCTAAATTCATTATGCTGAAGCTGCTGTAATTAACACTGAATATCCGCCCCCCCGGGGACTTCCGCAGTCTTCCACACTGTCTCTAATTATGCCCAGAGAACCCTGCCCCTGCCCCCCTCCCCTGTGGCCTATAGCCGGGGCCCAACCACCCCCTCCCCCACGGGGGCCCACAGCCAGGCGGGTGTGGGGTGCGAGGGAGGCCCGAAGGACTGAGGGGTCCCGTCACCCCAAAAATAGCCCCCCCCCCCCAGCCGGGCTCCCAGCCGCGGGTTCAGCTCCGGGACGAGGGGGAGCCCGCGGCACTGGAGAGAAGTTTCTTGCCTTATCTGGAGACTTCCTGTTCTGGGACGGGTGAATCAGGAAGTGATGCGACGGCGAGATTATGGAGCTGAGCTTTGATGTCGAGCGTTTGATGTTTGTGTGAGAAAAGCCTGCCCTGGCTTCGCCTCGAGCACTCAAACACACTGCACGTGCAAACACACGCACACACACACACACACACATGAACATACACACACGAACATACATGCGTGCACACAGACCTAACTATGAGCATTCAGCTATCACACATACTTGCCTGTCTGTCTTCACACTCAAGTATGTTACATGTTCACTAATGTGTGTATGTGTGTTTGCGTGTGTGTTGTGAATATGTATGCATTTGTGTGTGTGTGTGTATGTGTGCGCACATGTGTGTATGTGTGTATGCATGTGTGTGTATGTGTGTGTGCAGCAGGCCCAGTGCAGTTGAATAATGGATGGCATGTTTATTTCTGCCCCCCCCCATCTCCATAGAGAGGAGGGTGCGGATTGGCTCATGTGTCACTGAGCTCATGAATATTAATGCTGAGGAACAATCTCAGCTCTTTCTTACCAATGAGCAGTGCCGGGGCCGGCTCAGTGTGCCTGAAAGGCCGCAGTGTGCAGGAAGCTGCTGAGCCCAGCTGTCCCGCGCCGGGATAAGGCCCTATTCAGAGCCCCTGGGCCCTCTCACTGCATCAGCTCCCGCTGGGACACTGGGCCAATCACAGCGCTGCTGCCTAACTCCTCAATTACATACACCACCAATCCACCAATCACAGAGCTGCTGCCTAACACCATAATCACACATACCGCCTCTCCACCAATCACAGTGCTGCTGCCTGACCACTCAATCACACACACCACCTCTGCATCAATTGCAATGCTTCTGCCTAACTCCTCAATCACACACACCACCTCTCCACCAATCACAGCACTGCTGCCTAAGCCCCCAATTACATACATCACCTCTCCACCAATCACAGCGCTACTCTCTAACCCTTCAATCACACACACACCACCTCTGCATCAATCACAATGCTGCTGCCTAGCTCCTCAATCACACACACACACACACACACACACACACATATCACCTCTGCACCAATCACAGCACCGCTGCCTAAACCCTCAATCTCACAAGCACCACCTCTGCACCAATCAGATCACCTACAGCCTCCTGCAAAACCTCTGCACATCAAATCATTCACGGAGAGAGCCTGTTGCCTGCATGTCTGTGACGCAAGCGGGGAGAGGGGACGTAAGTTGCCATAGAAACCCTGGCTGGGGTTCGGAGTGCGGGCAGAAGAAGGCAATGTGGAGAGAGAGAGAGAGGGGGGGGGAGAGATAAGGAGAGGGGGAGAGAAAGAGTGACAGGGAAGGAGAGAGAGAGGGAAAGAGACAGAGAAATAGACAGCGAGGGAGAGAGAACTGGGGATCACAGTGCCACAGCGAGTGAGAGGAGGTGGTTGGGGGAGCTTCTGATTGGCCTGATTCCTAATGACAAGTCCCAGTGTTGATGGCATTATTGAGGTTGTATTAGGCAGCCATGTGCTAATATAGCTAGCATGAATAATGTGAGAATGAGATGAGGGTGATTAGCATTATTGCTTTCATCCATCACACTGACAGCACAAAACAGAGGAGATGATTGAGCGGGACCTGCAGACAGACAATATAAATGCCTCCCCGCTGATCCCTCCTTTCCAAACAGCAAGTACCTGAGTACATTACAGTGAAACAAACACACACTACACACATTACGCACAGAGCACACACTACACACATTGCACACAGCACACTCACACACTGCACACACATTACAAACAACACACACAGCACACACACGCTACACACACATTACGCACAGCACACAAACACACTATACACAGCACACACATTACACACGTCACACGCACATTACACACTCATTACACACATCATATACACATTACGCACTCATTACACACATTATACACACATCATGCATATAACACATGCATAACACACAACACACAATACACCTGGAGACCATCAGCACTACTGTTGCACCGTAATGACGAAGCCCTGTCCATGGTGCTGAACTGTTTGTGTGTGCACACGGGTGCACGTGCATGAGCTCACCAACGATCTCAGAGAAAACTCCACCTGATATCACTACACCTGACCAATGAGCTCAGAGAAAACTACACATGACCAATGAGCTCAGAGCAAACTCCACCTGATATCACTACACCTGACCAATGAGCTCAGAGCAAACACTGTGTGATATCACTACACCTGACCAATGAGCTCAGAGCAAACTCCACCTGATATCACTACACCTGACCAATGAGCTCAGAGCAAACTCCACCTGATATCACTACACCTGACCAATGAGCTCAGAGCAAACTCCACCTGATATCACTACACCTGACCAATGAGCTCAGAGCAAACTCCATCTGATATCACTACACCTGACCAATGAGCTCAGAGCAAACTCCACCTGATATCACTACATCTGGCCAATGAGCTCAGAGCAAGCTCCACCTGATATCACTGCACCTGACCAATGAGCTCAGAGCAAACTCCACCTGATATCATTACACCTGACCAATGAGCTCAGAGCAAACTCCATCTGATATCACTACACCTGACCAATGAGCTCAGAGCAAGCTCCACCTGATATCACTGCACCTGACCAATGAGCTCAGAGCAAACTCCATCTGATATCACTACACCTGACCAATGAGCTCAGAGCAAACTCCACCTGATATCACTACACCTGACCAATGAGCTCAGAGCAAGCTCCACCTGATATCACTGCACCTGACCAATGAGCTCAGAGCAAACCACTGATATCATAACCTGACCAATGAGCTCAGAGCAAACTCCATCTGATATCACTACACCTGACCAATGAGCTCAGAGCAAACTCTGTGATATCACTGCACCTGACCAATGAGCTCAGAGCAAACTCCACCTGATATCACTACACCTGACCAATGAGCTCAGAGCAAGCTCCACCTGATATCACTGCACCTGACCAATGAGCTCAGAGCAAACTCCACCTGATATCACTACACCTGATCAATGAGCTCAGAGAAAACTCCACCTGATATCACTGCACCTGACAAATGAGCTCAGAGCAAACTCCACCTGATATCACTACACTTGACCAACGATCTCAGAGCAAACTCCACCTGATACCACTACACCTGACCAATGAGCTCAGAACAAGCTCCACCTGATATCACTACACCTGACCAATGAGCTCAGAGAAAACTACACCTGACCAATGAGCTCAGAGAAAACTCCACCTGATATCATTACACTTGAGTTACTGATCACAGGGCTTTCAGCCTGTCACCACTTAAGTCACTCTGACCTGAACGCCAGGGACCTGTCTCTGAGCCAACAGGAGCTTAACATCCCTATCTCTCATCCCCCTCGTCTTCTGTCTCATTCAGTCTCTTTCTCATCTCTCTCTCCCTCTCTCTCCGACACACACCCCCTGTAAAATGACCTGTCTGTCCCACATACATCATGTCCATCCGTCCCACATACACCATGTACATCTGTCCCACATACATCATGTCCGTCTGTCCCACATACATCATGTACATCTGTCCCACAGCAGGATTACACACAGGGGCCCTGGAGATAAAACTGCATTTCAGGGCCAGGCCAGAAGGAGGCATTGTTCTCCATAGCATCATTACTGCTTCCATGCATTTCCTGTTTTACCCATTTCACTTTCCCAGAAATACTCCAGCACACTTGACCAGAGCTTCAATTACCATACGCACACACACCACCTGCACTGAGCTTCTATAACCAAACACACACACAATACCTGCACAGAGCTTCTATAACCAAACACACACAATACCAGCACAGAGCTTCAATTACCAAACATACACATTATCTACAGAGATTTTATACTACCAAACACACATTAGCTACACAGACATGCATCAAAGTCTAGCTGACAGAGGCCTGGAACACACCAAGCTCATTATAATAGTACACTACTCAATCAGGCAATGACAGGCTAAGATATTATCCCCTCCCATCTATCAATCATCAACACCCAAGCAAGTCTGCAGGGGGCTGTCTTATTAGCTATCAAAAACTAATCTCCCCCACTACCCCAACAAAATAAGAAACAAAAATACCATAAAGACTGAAAATAATAATATATTGGAATGTATTGGAATTTAATAGCCAAATCTGAAAATCACCATATCATAACCAAAACAAACACCCTTACAAAACACAGCCAAAACCACTATTTCCATCTGTGATACAGTGGTGTGGTCAGGGATAATTAACACTGATTACTTAGAGGAGGTCTGTGGGGGTGGAATATTCACAGGGGACACTGCAGAGTTGGGATACTCACAGGGGAGGGAATGGAGTTGGGATACTCACTGGGGATGGTACAGAGTTGGGATATTCACAGGGGACAGCATGGAGTTGTGATACTCACAGGGGACACTGCGGAGTTGGGATACTCACTGGGGATGGTACAGAGTTGTGATACTCACAGGGGACAGCATGGAGTTGTGATACTCACAGGGGACACTGCGGAGTTGGGATACTCACTGGGATGGTACAGAGTGTGATACTCCGGGACAGCATGGAGTTGTGATACTCACAGGACCTGCGGACTTGTGAACTCACAGGGACACTGCGGAGTTGGGATCTCACAGGACGGTGCGGATTGTGATACTCCAGGGACACTGCGAGTTTGGATATCACAGGGACGTGCGAGTACAGGTTGTCTCGGATGATCTGCTGCAGCTCGTGGTCCACTGACCCCTTCTGGAAGCGCAGGTTGAGGTAGTGACGTAGGTCTTTATCAACAACACCACCTGCAGAGCCAAAGAACACACACAGCCTGGGTCAGCTACACAAAAACACACACACACACACACATGCAGGCATGCGCACACACACACATACACACAACCACATATTCGCGCACACACACACACACATACACACACACACACACACATACATACGCGCACACACAGGCACAGGCACACACACATGTGCACACACACACCGTTCAGCCTACAATCTTAAATGCTCTCCCAGCCCCTCCCCCAGTGAATGAATGGGCCGGTGGGGGATGGGGGGATGGGGGGATGGGAGGAGGGGAGGGGGAGGGGGAGGGATACTGCTACCTCAGCAGGAGGGAAGGGCAAAACCAGCACAACGACTGTCAGCTCCACATGCCCCTCACACACACACACACACACAACAGACATATATGTGCAGACATGCACAGATACACATACATACAAACATACAAACACACACAACCACACACACAACAGACATACACACATGCATACAAATAGATACACACTCACACATACATGCACACATATACACATGCAACAGATACACACACAATACATACACACTCCACACTCACATACACAAACCCACACACACATACACATACACACATACAACTGACACACACACACACACACAGACACACAGGTACATAAGATCTACACACACTGCAAGCAGGGACAGGACCGTGGGCCCCCTGGATAGCGATCCCCACGGTTCCTCACCAGGCTGACCCCGGACACAAGCATTTCATTTTTATCTTCAATCAGCTGTAAAATACGCTTGTTTGCTTTTCACCAGCGGGCTAGCACGTTGGCTGCTCTGTAACGCAATGACATTGAGATGCTATCGGAGCGCATTCCACACCGCCTCGCGCTCCGCAGCTGAGAAATCCAGCACTGCTCCGCTTCAGAACATCCATACGCCAGTAACACTTCAGCAGGAAATGAAGGATGACACTATGAATAAAACATTTTTAATGAGCAAGCTCGACAGACATGTCTTTTCACATGAAGGAATCACACGAACACGCACACACACATATGAAAACGTGCTCTCTATCTATCTCTCTCTCTTTCTCTCTCTCTACATCTATCTTTTCTTGTCACACACAGACACACACACACACACACACTCTCCAAACTTTGGACTGATTTGAAATCAAAGCACAAATGTCCACAAGGACAGAGATAAATCCTCATTATGTTAAAAGGTAAGAGAGACTGCATGTGTTTTACTAATCAGCTCTGAAGCGCGACTGAGCCTCATTCAGCTTCCTCATATAAACAAAGAGAGAAGCACCGCAAAGCCATAATGAAGCCCACAGACCGGTCACTGTGTAACTATCACACAAACACACACATACACACACTCACATGCACACACACACACACATACACACACTCACATGCACACACACATACACATACACACACTCACATGCACACAAACACACACATACACACACTCACATGCACACACACATACACATACACACACTCACATACACACACATACATCCACATGCATGCATGCAACACACACGAGCACATATATACACATATACATACACTCTCACACACACACAAACACACACATACACACACTCACATGCACACACACATACACATACACACACACACACACACACATACATCCACATGCATGCATGCAACACACACGCGCACATATATACACATAGACATACACTCTCACACACACACACACGCACACACACAAGCGCGCGTGTGCTCTTACACACACACACACACACACACACACAAACATGTATGCACATGTACACACAAACCCTCACACATATGCACAGGCACACATGCACACATATATACACACAGACATACAAACACCACACACACACACACATACATACACACACAAACAGATAAAAATACACACATGCAAACAAGCAATCATATTTCATACATACTTCAAAAAATGCACAAAGTCACACACACGCATGCAAACACACATAAACACATAAGAATACACAAACATACACACACAAACACACACATACACACTCAGTGCTCAGTCAAAGGCAGTAATATCACCTCCTCTGCAGCTGGTACAGATGTTGTGTCCGCTTCTCGCAGGTATAACTCCACAGAAACGAGCACAGACCGGGCACTGACTCTGCGCTGATCCAGCACAGACTCGACAGCGAGCGCCTACCTCTTCTCCTGTCTGGATTGGCTCACTCTCAGCCCTTCTATCTACGGCTCGAACAAGACAACCGCTGCTTCGCCACTGATCTCCACTGAACCCGACAGAGAGAGACCGGGAAAAAGAGAGGAAGGGAGAGAGGGAGGGAGAGAGAGAGAGACTGGGAAATAGAGAGGACGGGAGGGAGGGAGAGAGAGAAAGAAGTGACGAGGGAACAGAGGAGCATCACTCTGCCAAGGGGTGCCCTTTCACAATGAGATCCAGCCTCTGATTGGTGGACGGGATTTGGAGGTCCTGCAGCGCCCTCTGTTGGTCAGCCGTATTAATGCACCACATTCCAGTTAGTGACTGGGATGCTGTCTGACAAACAGTAAATAAGGCATCTTTCACAAAGCAGATGCCCTCTGCTTGCTGACATCAAGGGAAACCCCACGCGCAGCAAATATGCTACTATTGTGAGATGACCGGGTAACATGACAATCTGCTAAACTATATGTGGATTGCACTTTTCAAATGAAACTCTTCAGCAGAACAGAACTGTGCACTCTTCAGATGTTTAAAAGGCGTGTGACACCCCTGGGAGGGAGATGCAGGCAGTTCCGGGAGTGCACCGTTGGTTGCCGCGTGGAGAGAGAGAGAAAGTATTTTCACCCGTCCATCTCACGGTTTCCGGGCGAAAACAATAGACTAAAACAACAAACTAAAACAATAAAGACAAAAGCAAGCAAAACTGAGCGGCAGCCTTTCGGCTCAGTGTTCGTAGCTGGCCCGCTGTTCAGTTGCTCGGCTCCTCTAGCTTTTCAGCGGCGGGTTTACTTTTTTTGTCTTGCTGGGACAAACAAAACTGAAACGAAACGAAACGAAAATCAAAGCTCGCTCTCTCTGTGTGTGCACCCTGTCTCGAGCCCGAACTGTGGAGAGGAACACACCGCCGTTCACCGGCGGACTGAATGCCACAGTAACATTCAAATCATAAAGCTTTTCCACACCTGCGTGCGTATGCACGTGTGTGTTTGTGTGTGTGTGTGTGTGTCTATGTGCACCTATGGGTGTGCATGTGTATGTGTGTATGCGCGCGCACATGCGTATGTGTGAGATAAGTCAGTTACGTTTATGTGAGCGAGCTGCAGGGGTCAAACAGAGGTCAGGGTGTTTATCTGCTGCCGGATCGAACACACGGAGCTCAGCCTCTCTGTACCGCGCCCCCCAAGTCATGAGTCACATACTGACACTGGGGTACGAACGAAAAGGCGACCGGGGTCAAGATCTCTCACTGAAACAGATGAACAGGTCTCTACGTATGTGTAGGAATGGGTGTGTGTGTGCATGTGTCTTA
The DNA here is from genome assembly GCF_018555375.3 of Anguilla rostrata. Lineage (NCBI taxonomy): Eukaryota > Metazoa > Chordata > Actinopteri > Anguilliformes > Anguillidae > Anguilla > Anguilla rostrata. Next base: position 43,497,296 of record NC_057939.1, on the reverse strand, counting down.
AATTCCCATGAGCACTTGCACTTTAGGAAGCTTAATTAAACCAACAATCACAGAGCCGGTCACAGTGCCAACCACAGAGAATCATAAATAATGTGAATGCTGGTTCATTTGCCTGCTGGATTACATAACTAACTAAGGTTGATCATTTCAGCCTAATTTCAACGCACTACCTGTTTAAGTGCACATAAACCACAAAGACATATCTACACACATACACGTACACACACGCACGCACACACATGCACACATGATGTACACCAGCACACGCACATACACACACACACACACATACACGTACACACACGCACGCACACACATACACACATGATGTACACCAGCACACGCACACACACACACACACACAAGCATGTACCCCTCCACCATTTAGGGCCACCTAACGTTCGCACCGTATGTCTTACAAGGGGTCAGACCTCAGCGGCCTCCTTAATCTCCCGCGAGCGTAGCGCGGCGCGCGTGTTTGCGGTGGAGCCGACCGGCGCGCCGATGAATAATACAAAGAGCGACTGCGCTCAGGAATGTCCCCGATGAATAATTAATCAATGGAGAAAGTTGAAAGGCTTTCAGGGCGCTGGTTAAGCGGAGCGACGCTCCCCCGGTTTCCTCGGTGTCAGGCACACTGCATTTATTTGCTCACTCATAATAAGAGAGGATCAAAGCGCTGGCGGTTTGCACCGTTCAGGCGGGGAAACAAGACGGTAATTCGGAGCGCTCCGGTGGCAGGAAACACATCTCCCCTCTCTGAAAGGCGGGAAAATTACAGGGCTGTCAGCCGGCAGCGCTCCTGTCGCCCCGCGAGTCAGGCGTCTTTAACACCGCGAACGCCGTAGGTAAAGCTACGGCTACAACGCGCTACAGCATTAGCTGCAGATACATCACAGGTCACACTAAAGCTACAGCCACAGCTCCATAACGCTAAGGCTACAGCTACCACTGCAACATGCTACAGCCGAAGCTCAAGCTGAATCACGTTGAAGTTACAGCCACAGCTCCATAATGCTAATGCTACAGCTACCTCTACAAAATGCTACACCAAACACAGCTACTGCTACAACGTGCTATATCTAAAGTTACAGCGTGCTACATTTACTACCCCCTCCGAGAAACACAAGTTATGTTCCATGGAGACATGAAGTGCACAAGGAAATGTCTGAATTAATTTCTGTAGGGGGGTTGAGTTGAGGTTCAGTACGGGACTCACAGACTGGTGAGTTCAGGGGAGCTGACTGAGAGTTCAGGCCTGTATGCTATAGCTGCAGAGACTGTGCTAATTACTGCACACACTACTGCAGGATTAATGAGCGTCACCTCTCCAACCAACCCCAAGAGAGGGGACCCCTGCGCTATGAACAAATACATGCACACACACAAATATACACGCGCAGAAGCATGCACACATACACACACATACACACACTCACACACGTATCCAAACGCCCACACATACACACACAAAGACACACGCATACGCATACGCATACATGCATCCACACACTCATACACACACATACACACACACACACAAATATACATGTCCATACGGATGAAAACACCCACCCACACACATACAGACATGAACACTCACACATGCATCCAAACACCCACACACATACAGACATGCACACTCACACACGTATCCAAACGCCCACACATACACACACACAAAGACACACGCATACACATACGCATACATGCATCCACACACACTCATACACACATGGCTTGCGCCTGTCAGATTACCAGGTGAAATAGACAGTGTCCACAGTGACCGGGGCTTCCCTGGGCAAGGCCTGCTGATTGGATAAGCCACCAACTACCGAGAAATGTCTACTTCCTGCCATAAAGTGAGTTTTAACCTACCAGAAACATTTACAGGTTGTCTGTGATGAGCCACGATACGGTCAGTGAGCTGATACTATCGGCGAGCTGTGATATGGATGGTGGTCTGTGATATGGTTGGTGATCTGTAATATGGTCAGTGAGCTGTGATACGATCGATGATCTCTGATACGGTCAGTGAGCTGTAATGCGGTCAGTCATCTCTGATACGGTCAGTGAGCTGTAATACGGTCGATGAGCCATGATATGGTCAGTGAGCTGATACTGTAATCCTGTGCAGTCACAGCACTGTGCAACGAGACTACAGACAGCCAGACTGACAGACAGACAGACAGGCAGAGACTTCCTCTGAACTAATCATAAAAACCTCACGTCCCAATTACCCGACTGAAGCAGTCGTCATATCTGTGCAGGTAATGAAGTCAAACAGGGTGAGGAGCGTAAATCTCTTTCTCTAATGAAGTGTCGTTCAGTGGACGTATCGCATTAACCATGCAACACAGTGGAGCACTGATTTTATGCAGCCGTAGACAGGTTAATTACCAATTTAACAGCAGTCGGCTCAACCCATCTGTCTTCATGTGATCACAATGGCACAGCCTCCCTATTGGACAACGAACGCGGACGGCGATAAAGTTTGTTCTTCAGGAATCCGGTCTGCTCGCATTGTGTGTTAGGCCAACAGGTCGATGATCTCCGGCGTGTTAGGCTGGCAGTTGAATGATATCAATGTGACAGGCCAGGAGATAGGGGATATCAGTGTGTTGAGCTAGCAGATGAGCAGTGTTAGGCCGGGCAGAGTGATGCTATCGGCGTGTTACGCTAGCAGATCGATGATATAAATGTGTTAGGCCAGTAGATTATTGACGTCAGTGTGTTAGGCCAGCAGTGATGATATCATTTTGTAAGCCCAGCGGATTTAGTGTTGATGATCAGGGTTGATGATATCTCTCTCTTTCTCTCTCTCTCTCTCACACACACACACACACTCTCTCGCTCTCTTTCTCTCTCCCTCTCCCTCTTTCTCACTCTCTAACATGCCGGCGCATGTATATACTCTCTCCTTCTTTCTGACACACACATATTCATTCCATCACACAGTGAAACACACACTCTCACACTCTTTCTATCACACACACACACAACACAGTCCTCTGTTGGTCCTCCAGGGGGCTGATGGGAACTGTGGGGGGGGGTGAGGGTAACTCTGATCTCATTCAAATGTGCGTGATGAAGTGAATATTGACGTTATGCGCCGTGTTGAGTTTGTATCGTTTATGATAATAGCCTTTCGAAAAATCATACAGATAAGAATGTGGTGGACATTTGCTAATGAGAACAAGGCTCTGCCTTATTGACCTGCCTCCCACACACACACACACCCACGCACACACAAACACACACCCACACTCACCCACACACGCAAACACACACACACACACACACACACTCACCCCCCCCCCACACACACAGACAGACACACACACACACAAAATGAAATGTCCATCAAGATCAGAGCAGTTCTTGGAGGCCTGGATTGGGGAGCTGCTAGCGTGTGCACATTAGCGCTGTAGTGCCTTCGCCCATTTCATGTGGATCAGAGGATCACCTGTGCATCTCCTGCACCTGTCTGTAGCACACAGACACTGCAGAGAGAGAGAGGGACTCAGTGTCACTTTATCTCCTTGGAAACAATATAATACAACCAGAAATGGCTGCAATAGTGGTCACAGCATTTGCTATTTCTTTTCGTTTGCATAGCTGCTACCAAACAAACAGGATGGACATGTTGAAGGAATTGTGCAAGAGCAGGAAAAAGACTGGAGTGAGCTGGGTAAACACAATATTCAGTCGTAAAATAGTTCCAAAGCGGCATAATAACATACAGTATGAGGCCTCATACAAATATTGGGGAAATCTTTCTGATATTAAGAAATGTTTACATGTTTACATAGAAACTTTACAGTAGAAATATAATCTTAGGAGTAACAGCTCACCTCTCTCTCTCTCACTCTCTCTCTATCTCTGTGTGTGTTAATTATAAACACTTTCATTCAGCTCTGAGCTGAATACACTTACAGATGACCTTGTGAAGGTAACAATTTTTCTTTTCACACAAAATACAATACCGCACGCAGCATCCATCTTGTGTGCTTGCGTGTGTGTTTGTTTGATCCCTGAAACCTGGGTTATTTTAATCATGTCTGTCCACAAGCACAGCGGTACTCCCCACGGATCAATGCTGAGCCATTCCTAAGAGCACAAGCCCAGAGCAGCCTTTCGCAGGAGCAAAAACAAACAAAGATTAAATGGGTCCCCCGACGCATCCGCACACATGCACACACTCAAACACACGCGCACGCACCCTCGCTCAAACCCGCATATACACACCCACACGCACACAAACACACACACACACACACAGTTCCGATGTTTGATATATACTGTAATATTGAAATAGACACAGTTGTTGTTTGTGAGAGGCCCTCTTGGGTCCAGGAACAGGCCGTTAGCCGATGTGGCTGCTTGCTAATGCCGATCTTTCTGGCTGCACTCGGGTTCGACAGCACCCTAGCGTTATCTACCCCCCACACCCCCCCCTCTCATGGAGCGCGTGTTCTTACACATGGACCACAGGCCCAGACCGAGCCAATACATGCATACATGCACATACACCACGGTTTCGCTGCCTGCTGTATTATTCCATGAGCAATGCTGTAAATGAATGCACTGTAAATAAAACATGCGCTGGTGTACAGTGCTTACTGCTGTCAGGACAACAAAGCGTTACGTTAATATGCATTCAAACTTAAACCACAGTGAAGCTGTATGTTCCTGTCCCCCCATCATTCTAACATACATTCAAATATGACCTCATGTCATCCATCCATCCATCCATCCATCCACTATTTAACCTGCTTATTTCTGATCAGGGTCGCAGGCATGCTTGAGCCTATCCCAGCATGCATTGTGCGAGAAGCAGGAACAAACCCTGGACGGGTCTCCAGTCCATCGCAAAGCTATGACCTCATGTGACCTTTACATTTCACAAATATGACCTTTAAGTCCGCACAACCGCACAGGGGAAATAGGGCGTTCCTTAAACGTTCGATTAAGTTATCGCGCATCAACAAAGCGCACTTGAAGTCATATTAATAATGCAGTTGACATATTGATTAATACTTCCCTTTATTATTGATGGGTTTGGGAGAAAGGCTTCATTTCCTTCCTCCGGAGGAAGGACCCGTGAGCAGGTGTGCGGCAGAGAGCGGCGGAGCCCGGAGGATCTAATAAAGCACGGAGGTGTGAGGGGACGTCACGCAGAGGAAGCGGAACTGGCAGGGAGTCGCTGGGACTTTCTTCAGCCTCGCTACAAATTAGCCGTTTTTTCTCATTTAGCTACCTGAGCGATATTTCTGCGAATTGATCGAGTTGACTAGCAATGTGCAGGTGAACAAGAAAATACGAGTTAAATACAAACGTGACAATAGGAGGATTTAGTGAAAAATGGTGACATTGTTCGCATATTTGTGAAGCGCATTTGTTCAGGAGGTAATCTTGTCAATTTGAATAACTTCATAAATGCAACACGTGCAGGTAAATGCAGCATGCAGCGTGTGCAGGTAAATGCAGCATGCAGCGTGTGTGCAGGTAAATGCAGAGCTGTGAGGTGTGCAGGTAAATATAGCACTGTAATGTGTGAGTAGGTAAATGCAGAATTGTACTGCATGTGACAGGTGCAAGCCTAGAGTGATATTAAACTCACTCCACCAGCATCCGAGACCATGAAAGATTTACTGGAACAAGAAGACAGAATGGAAATGCTTTGCATTAAATCTGTCTCAGCTGCTGCTGAACAAAGCCTCTCTACGCTCCTACCCCTGAAATCGAAGCAGCGAGCAGACACACACACACACAGACTCACTCACACACTCTCACGTGCAGACACGCACATACACACACACATACACACATGTGCACATATGCACACACACACAAACACATACAGACACACACACACACACACACACACACACACCCCACATACAACACCAAACCACAGGGCTTCAGTGGCAGTGTAGGGCTGTGACTGTAACAGAACAGAATTCCAAGCAGCAGTCACTCACAGGTAGCAAGTCCTTTCCTCATTCAGCAGATGACATCCACACAAATGGCACAGAAATGGCTGTTGGCCAATGAAATGGCCCCTGTTCTGACAGCACTGGAATCAAATCAGACAGCTGATATGTGAGCCACGGGGGGGGAGGGGGGGGGGTGTTTGTGGGTTTGGGATTTTGGACACGGGACTGAGGGATCCCTGTATCCCCTGAGGGACAGATAAGAGGACCCTGAAGAGCCCCTGCAGGTGTCCACGCAGACGGTAATTTTGCGCAGTTTAGCCCTAATTACAGGCCGATTAGACGGACGCAGCTCAGCCCGAGAGGATCCAGGAACCACTGGGCCGATGCCCTCACGGCGTTACCATGGAGACGCCAGGAGACCACGGGAGAATAAGATGTGCCACACACAGGTGACTCAGGTCACCGAGTGCACACACACACACACGCACGCACAGAAACTCACGCAGCGCATAGCACTTCAGAGGGAGCGACACTGTAGAAAGTGTGACGCGTCACACGCTGAAATCCGTTAACCCCTTGAGTCGCACCAGCCCAAATTCGGGCCAGAGTGGGCTTATCTGCATTCGTTCTGCTTTTTCACTGTGAAAATTTCAATCTACCTGGTCATACAATACACTGTTTGAAAGTGTTAAACTCACAGTTCTAGCTCTACAAACTATTTTAAAATGCTAATGTTTCAATGACAGCGGTTCCTTATTTTATAATAGGTGGGGAGGCAAGGAGGGTGACAGGCAGGGGGAAAGGGAGCTAATTTCAGCACAGTTCTTCCATGAGCATATAGCATACAAAATATAGCGTTTCACACCTCTAAAGACCCATAATATTTAGTAAACAAGTGTCCTTTTGGAGTCCCCAAATGGCCTTTTTCGACACCCGTCTAGACACAGACTAGGAAAGCAATCCAGAATAACAATATTGGTGGTATTGTCACCAAATTTGAACCAGGATTGTATCCAGCACTGTTGCTGTGGCACCCCATTGTGTTTCCAAGCCCACGAGGCACAGCCACAAGCATCTGTACCCACTCAACAAATATATCTTTTAACATATCTTTTGTTCTCCGTGTCAATGTGTTTGAGCTTCTGTTACTTTCTTCCGGTAATATTTAGAGTAATTCAGACTCTTTGAAACCAAGCTCCCATGGGTTACCTTTCAGAAGAGACTAGCATTATGCCTGTAGTCAAAAGGGTTCAAGAATAGTAACAATTTTATTTTGGGTATTTCTTTTTTCAGGGGGCACTACAGAAGCGGGTTAACCCTTTGGGGAGTGTACCAAACTCTTTAAAAGTGTAACTCTCACTCTGTGACACTTTAAGAGAGTGTAACTAAATCTTCAGACAAAGGAACTCTAACCCTTTTGAGTGTAACTAACCCCATAGAGAGAGTAGCTTAATAAAACCTTAGAGCGACACTCTGTTACACCTCAGACTGTAGCTCTGTAACCCTTCAGAGAGAGTAACTCTTTAACCCTTGAGACAGAGTTACTAAATCTTCAGAGAACGTAACTCTAACCCTTTAGAGTGTAACTGTAACCCCATATAGAGTGTAGCTCTGTAATGCCTTAAAGAGTATAACTCTGTAACCCTGTAGAGGGCATAACTGTAACTCTTTAGCGGTCGTAAGTCTATAAGCCTTTGGAGAGGGTAACTGCAGCTCTTTAGAGAGCGTGTAAACCCTTTAGAGTGTACCTGTAGCTGTTTAAAGAGCGTAACTCTGTAACCCTCTAGGGGGCGTAACGCTATAACCCTTCAGAGTGTAACTCCGTGACCCTTCAGAGAGCACAGCTCTGCAGCTCCTTAGCGGGCGCTACACCAGTTTCCAAGCAGGTCTGCTTTGATGCCGGAGTCAGCCGCGAGCTACAGATGTAAATCAATGAAGCAGCCCAGTGTCCATGTGAACTCACCAGGGATGGAGAACACTCGGGCTCATCATTAAAGTGAGCTGCCACGAGAGAACCATTTCCCGCTCAAACCCCCCAGCAGCCACATAACCTCTGGCACTCTGAACACTGTGCTAATAAGTTAGTGGTGGCTCCCATTCACACACACACACACACACACACACACACACACAAGTTCATAGAGTTCATTGATACTCTCAGACAAACTGGTTGTCACAGCGTGTCGCAAGAGCTCGAGCCAGAGGTGCACGTTTCTCTGTGAATATTAATGAGCCCAGAATGCTGTGCTTTGCGTGGGTGAGAAAGATGGCGTATTAAGTAACAGTCGCACGCAGCTTTATGAGACTCTGGCCTGACCAGGCTTTCTGCACTTACTGATCACTGCTCACACTAAATCAATGAAGGCACACAATATATGTGTGTGCGTGTGTGTGTGTGTGTGTGAATGTGTGTATGTGTGTCTGTGTGAGAGTGTGTGTGTGTGCATGTGTGCATGTGTGTGTGTGAGTGTGTGTGTGTGCATGCGTGTATGTGTGTGCTTGCATCCCTATAACGCACTACAAGGACATCATAAGAAACAGATTGGCCTTTATTTATGCATTTCTGTTAAATGGGCTGCTACCTTGTTTGTTAGCAGCTGGGGACCTGTGTGTAATAGAACCATCTGCTCACAGGTGCAGCTCATACAAACCTGCTTATTTCACACACAAATTGTTACAGCAATAATAGGTGCAGTGTACAGTATTCTGTACGTGCAGTGCAGTGTCTAGTCAGTGTGCTGTTCTTTGGTTCAGTGTCAGTGTTCTATGTGGGTGCAGTTTTTTGGTCAGTGTTCTATGGGTGTGAGTGTCTATTGGTGTCAGTGTTCTAGGTGCAGTTTTCTTAGGTTCAGGGCAGTGTGGTGCAGTGTTCTATAGGTGCAGTGTCAGGCAGAGTGTTCTGTAGTGCAGGTGTACAGTGTCTGCTGGTAGTGTGCAGTATAGAGGTGCAGTTTTTCATATCATTGCCATGCAGGCTGCCTCTCAGGGTCACCCTTACCAGAAATGGAAGGGATTCAGAAATTTAGAACAGGGCAGGACAGCCCTCCCTCTCCCTCTTGCTCCATCTCCCTCTCCCTCTCTGAGACAGCTCAGACAACGCAATGACTTACTGCTAGGCTTTCATACATTCAGGCAACAGCACTTCTTCACGGTCCTATCTGCTCTGAAAATCAGTGAATCAAGGAGAGATGTGCTCCCTCTACAGAACAGAACTTTTTTTTTTTTTTTACAATCACCTCTGTGCTTCACAGGTTATTTTAAGAGACTGAAATAAAGAGAGAGAAACCGCAGATTTTTTAATTCAGCCTTCTATGTCCAAGAGAGCTAAATCATGTGACTCAAATCAAACTTTGGCTCCGTGCCACAAACTGAAAGAAGCGGATCAACACGCTGGTTTTGACCCAATTTAAAATAAAATATGACACCCGCAGTTACACCAGTGACCACCAGAGCTCCTGAAATGCCTTCAAAAGTAAAGTGTTTCAGATGCATGAACTAAGAGAACCTTCCTCTAAATCGTTGGCCACTTCCCTTTATTAACTTCAAGGGAAATTGATCCCCTGGCAGAGATCAGGAAGGAAGTCGCCACTGTTCTTTCTGGAACGGAGTCTGAAAACCCACAGAAACAAACAAACAACCCCAGGCTTAAAAATTAACCATTTAATCGCATTCATTCAATAAGAATCACTAAAATGGAGGGAGAAGGGCTTATGAGCTTTCCTTCTAATGACATATAAACACCCCGTCTACCTGTCCGTCAGGTGGGGAATCTCCACCTCCTGCAAGACCCTGTGCTCAGACTACTCCCTCACTTCCCCAAAGTGGTCCGATTACTCAAAACATATCAAGGCTCAGAGGCCAAAGCCTCCCATTCCTGTATGATTTTAAAGGAGAAATTTTAAAAGGAGGTGCAGTAAAAGTGTGCGATAAATAAAGGAGGCACAGTAGAAGTGTCTGATAAAGGAGGTTGAGTAGGAGTATGTGATAAATAATGGCACCTCCTCCCTCCCCTGCATTTCCTGCTCATCGCAGGTGGGGGTTTATAGATTTCACGGGACAGACAGTCAAAATTATAGTATATTTACTATCAACTCTGTGCTAGGCACAGAACAATTAACTGAAACCATTACCTGAAAACACATGATTTATGGAACCCTTGAGGGGGGCTTTTTATTGTTTTTGGGGAGGATTTAAACTAAGTTTTAAAGGAGCTGTTAACCAGTCTTTTCCTCAGCCAACCTGCAGGTAGGCAGACTGAACGGAGGAGGCGCTGTGGGACCCAGCAGCCTCGTCTCTGCAAAAGAGGGAATTTTCACATTTTCACAAGCGGAATTCCTCCTCCATGGAATCCACGAGGCGGTATCTGCCAGGGAAATTTTGCAACAGTGTGAAATTTTCCAGCTGTAAAAACATCCCCTCCTTCTCTCCCCCTGCAACACAACTGTGCTCATCTGCTCAAAGCTCTCCGCCCATTCCAGCTCTGTACGAAGCTCTGCGCACACACGCCCACCTCACATCACACGATGGTCTAAATATTACTGAGGACATAAATAGGTGTGGCCTTTTACACACTGTGTGTGTACACACTGATTCTCACACTGAGGACCACATATTGTGGGTACACGCTAAGAGTCACTTCCTGTGGGCACAAACTGAAGATAACTCCCTGGGTCTGTCCCAATACTTGATAAGGTATCCTCCTTTCTTCCACTACCACCTTGTCTCCTCCGTACCCTGGAAACCGATCTTTGTGGCCTCCCTCGCTCCAATATCCCAATATAGGAGGAGACAAGTGAAGCAGTTTAAAACTCGGCCCAAACCTAACCTTCTCCATGAAGGATGCATTGATGTACGCTACCACGGAACTCTTTTCACGTTTCTTTGTGACATCACCATGCTCATGCCCACAGAGATTGAATCACCATCCAACAGAATCTGACACCATCCAAACTTTAGAAAGCAGAGTTGGTGGAGAACCTGAATTTCCCCAATTATGCAAGATATTTAGCCAAATTTGTGTGTGGTTCAGTCGGTTATTATGACACACAGTATCCTACCCGAAGGCTAGATTGTCGACAACAGATGACAAAATGTCAGTTAGATTTGTGGCTCTAATCTAATAGACAAATTTGGCAATTTAAGACAAGGAAACAGGTTTTTTATTTTCTTGTATGCATGTTGCTTAAATGAACATGACTGAACATAAATAAACATGGCAGCTACCATTATTTCACTATGTGAAGAGTATCCATGAATTCATTTATTCAACCATTTCCTAAGGACGTATATTACCAACAAATTTGATTTCAGATATTAAAGTGGGAAATAAATGTTTTTAAATGTGAACACTGAACATTATGAAACAATAACTCAGATAATATGAAGCGACAGGTTAATTTAGCTAATCGACGGAAATGTTTCCGAATTAGCCTGTGAGATGCAATGAACTGCCAATAGAATGTAGGCTGTCACAGTATAACTATAGGATATGAGGTGAATTAGTGCTCTGTCTGTTCAGACATTGGGCAAATCAGAAATCTGAAATTATAGTAAATTGTTGTTTGTTTTACTTTCATCTAATGTTGCTTATGACACATTGACCAGTGTCTTGACATTAACTGCAATGCCAGGCTCATGTCTGTACAGGTTACAGTACAACTTACAAGCTTTTTTGCAGCTTTAAATGGGCTGATCACGCATAAGATGTGTGATTGGCAATGGGACTGTTTCTGAGATCAGCAGAAAACTAGCACTTATGATAGGGTTGTTGCCTCAATAGTTGGCTTTTATGACGGAGAAGCCAATAAGCGGTCTCAATTTTCTTCAGGCCTCCTCTCTCCTTTCCTCCACATACCTCTGGATAGGAGATGAGTGGTATTGGGGGAGTGGAGGAAAGGAGGTGAGGAGTGACAAGTAATAGGACACACCCTATGTGTGAGCACACTGAGGATCACTTCTTGATTGAGGACCACTTCCTGTGGGTACACACTGAGGATCACTTCCTCTGGGTACACAGCCAAAGCCCCCATTTCACAGGTAATGTACCCCACAAATTCTATAGAATGTAAAACTACAACTTAACTGAAGAAATGCAGGCATGTAATGAAGACTTTCATATTGTGGAAATGATCTCTGATCCTTGAAAAATTCCTTTGGCTACGTGAGATTTCTTGGTTCTTCTGGGTGTTGATAGAGGGGTAGTTTGACGCACACATGCACACACACACACACACACACACACACACACACAGTCTTTAGCAGGTCACTGTGCCCTGGACGTCATTAGAACAGCTTCCATCCTTTCAGGCGCGTGGCGCAGTAATGCATGCAGAGTGATCTGTAGACCGGGGTAATTTGTCTGCCGCTGGAAACAAACGGCGGAGACGAGATGAGTCCCGCTGGGGAACTTTGTGTGAATGCAGAGACACAGACAGACTCAGACTCATAATGGCTGTAATAAGTCTATTTCAGTCAATGCGGAGACCTGCAGCTCAGCTTGGCAACAGCAGGCAAAGCGCGAGCATTTCATTTGAGTTTCTGCATTACAGGATGTGAGCGTTTCATTTGAGTTTCTGTATTACAGGATGTGAGCGTTTCATTTGAGTTTCTGTGATGCCGGATGTGAGCATTTAAGAGACACACTGCTTTCTCCGTGTTTAATGGTACTGTAAAGTAACGAGAAACATGCAAAGCATACAACTGACAGCCAGCAAGATTAAATGAAGTGAGTGACTGAATCAGCCAGTGAGTGAGTGAGTGAGTCCATGAATCTGTCAGTCAGCCTGTGAGTGAATGAATCTGTCTGTCAGCCAGTGAGTGAATGAGTGTGTGAGTGTATGAATCAGTCAGTCAGTCAGTGGGATGCCCTATCTGTTGTCTTTAGTGCTACTTTTTCAAGGAACAGCCAGAAAAAAAGGCATTGGTAATTCAGAGGAAAATCGTCCTGCAGCAGAGCTAATCTCTTCCATCTGAGAACAGAGATGAGCTGCAGTGTGAAATGCCACAGACTCGGCTTGAACCATCTCTGCACCAAGAAATATCACAGTATACCCTGTACGCACACACACACACAGACACACAGACACACGCCCACATACACACCCACATACACACACAAACACACATACACGCCCACATACACGCCCACACACACACACACTCGCCCACATACACAGAAAAACACAAGCACACACATGCATATGCTGTACATATACATTGCATTACCACACTTGTTGTTTTGGCTCTGTACTGCAGCACATTGGATTTGTAATAAAACAATGAATATGAGGTTAAAGTGTAGCTTGTCAGCTTTAATTTGAAGGTATATATCTATGTTGGGTGAGGTAAACCATGTACGAATTGTAGTTTTTAAAACATAGTTCCCACGTTTTGGGGGATCATAAGTAATAGGGAGGTCGGCTGCTCTGCTGTTTCTTGGCCAGCTGTGAGTTCCTGTATCATTAGTTCATGCACAAGAATGCTAACAAAAGGTCTAGAGCTGATTCTAGGTGTGGAATTTGCATTTGGAGTCTGTCGCTGTTGTTGCTCAACATGAGGACTAAAAAAGTGTCAATTGCCAGTAAAGCCGGCCATCATGGGGTGGAAAAATAAACTGATCAAAGACATAGCCAAAACATTGGATGTGGCAAAATCATTTGTTTGGTACGTTGTTAAGAAACAAGAATGCACTGGCGAGCTCAGCAATAGCAACAACCTGAAAGACCACAGAAGATCACTGTAGTGGCTGAACTAAGAATACTTTTAATTGTGAAGAAAATCCCCTTTTCAACTGTTGGATGTTGAAATGTAGGAGACTAAAATAGAGATGTACACCAGCATGCCCACAGAGGGCTCACTGTAAGATGCTAATTACTGGTTAAGACTCAAGAAACGGAACAGCCAGGCTTGAGTTTGCTAATAAGTACACGATAAAAACAACTTAAGTACTAAATACGACAGCTTTATTTAAGATAGTTAATTCGTTCAATTACTTCAGGTCCCCAAAAATGGGGGAACTATGTATAAAAGAGCTGTAATTCCTACATGGATCACTGGATATGGATGAAAATACCCTTAAATTAAAGCTGAAAATCTGCACTCCAACCTCATATTCAATGTTTCATTTCAAATCCAATGTGCTGGAGTACACAGCCAAAACAACAACAATTGAGTAACTGTCCAAATACGTATGGACTGCACTGTACATGCACAATCACATGCTCATAAACATTCAGAACACATACATACAGCACATGTACACACAATCTCTCTCACACATGCACACGGACACAGAGCGTACGCCGTCAGAGAGAGAGAGAGAGAGAGAGGGAGAGTAACAGACCGAAAAGGGAGGAGAAGAGATAGAGAGAGGCGTGTGTGTGTGCGTCCGGCCAGTTCCTCCACAGCGAGCGCGTGATTCCCGCAGATCCAGCCAGCGAAGGACGCGCCCGCTTCCAAAGCAGGAAGCGCATCGAGCGCGCAGGACGAGCTGCGTCCCTGGAGAATAATCACGTTTGATCCAGCAAGCATTAGCTACTGTGGGGAATGAAAAGGGAAGGAACCCTGCAGTGGTCGAGGTTTTTCAAAGGCAGATACGCTGCTGAGAGACGTGGACAGACGGGTGATTATAACCTTCCCGGTGTACAGTAATCATAGAGAAGCGCGACGCTTTCAACACTGGGAAACGCCGCTCACCGATTGGCCGTTTTAGTATGTTTGTTACAGTCGGGCCAGAGAGCCAGACATGTCACAAAGAGATAAGATCTCAAGGCTGCCATGACAACACTCACCCTTCCTGTCCAGATTAGAGATGGGCAAAACTTGAAAAATTGATAAAACTGTTATACGGAGCAAAATAAAATGCGTTTAGCCAACTAGTTCTAAATTTGCTGCATTTCATTCCAAACCAACGGCCTACCTAAACTATAGCCAAGATGTCCTTTTAAATACAAAGTTGCAAAAGCAGTCACAGAATGGATTTCAAAAGCACATAATTTGGCCAACACAAGAGCGCAAATTACAGAAAAGTGACATATGGTGGGGAGTACAGACTGGACAACTTCAAATGCATGGAGAGGACATAACAGTAATAAGGTGTTGGGTTTACTGACTCTTTAAAATATATATACATATGTATATTCCATAAAATTTAAAAACTGGCTAAATATCATACGAATACTATTAAACACAAGCCTACGAAAATCACAATGAAAATAGGACACTGTAAAAGAAAATGGTTTTTAATTATTTTAATAATGTTGGCACTTTATAAATGCATCTATTCGTTCAGAGGTTTTACTAACCATTTAGCATTTTTGTTAACATTTAGCAATTAAATGCTTAGAAGTCACACTCAGTCCAGACCTGGTGATCCCCATGTACATGTCTGCTGTGCTGATGTATGTCCCGACAGCTGTGCTGTAAAAGTGAGCCGTGTTTGGCTGATGCATAACTGCGTGCGTTTGGCTGTGAACTGTGATCACAGCAGCAGCCACTCATACACCAACACCTCACGCCCCCTGAGAGACTAATCTCAACATGTAGGCTAATCAGAGTACATTCTGTTGGTCAGTACAGAGACTTCATTACCAAATCATATCTCATATCATAAGCCCTGAGTGTCCGCCAAATCATCTCATATCACTATAATCCCTGAGTGTCCCCTGAATCATATCTCATATCATCATAAACCGTGAGTGTCCCTGAATCATATTTCCTATCCTTAACAACCCTGAGAAAAATATAAAGTATTAGAAATCAGGAACATATCTGTGAATACACTCAGTATTGGAATGCATTTGAGAATATATTCCTATTGAAGAGACATCATGTGGCATGATGTCACAGGCTACAGGTCAGGGTGAAATCTGATTGGGTATTGTAATAGGGAGGGGGAAGAGTCATGGCAGCATGGCTTGGTGAGTATAAGAATCTCAAAGCAGAGTGTTTGTGCAGCTGCCATGGTTACGGAGTGGAGTATTTGCACACGCACGCTGGGCAGGCCGGTCCGAGGCTAACTGAAAGGACACTGGAAAACACACGCGCACGTAAACACACACACACACACTTGCATGAACAGACACGCACACGCATGCACACGTGCACACACAAACACACAGATGAACAGACACACACGTGCATGTATACACACACGCACACACACACACACACACACACACACACACACACACACACACACACACATGCATGAACAGACACACACACACATGCACACACAGGCACACACACACACACACACATGCTGGGAAGTCCTCTCTGAAGCTAGCTGAAAGGACCCCAGTTCTGGGACACAGGGAATACCCCTGGAAGGCTGCCCCGGACCTGGCTCAGATGCAGGCAGGACCTGCAGTCCCGCACCCAGAGAACCAACAATCAATAAATGCTACAAAGTCTGTAACAGGGGACCTTTAACACTGAGCACATGTGCATAGTGACTTTAGAGCTGTCACTGTACACAAGACAGGTGCTAAATGCCTGAGAGTACTGACTGAGAAAATACTTTAACACACACACACACACACACACACACACACATGCACACACAGACGCACAAACACAAATAAACACATTTGTAACATATAGCTACACCCTACAACACACACATTATAACATACACACACACACTATGACAGATACACTACAGCACACACACACACGCTATCCCACACTATACATACCACATACTAACACTATAATGCAGACATACTATAACACACACACACACACACACACACACACACGCTATCCCACACTATACATACCACATACTAACACTATAATGCAGACATACTATAACACACACACACACACCCTAATCTTTAGCAGTCCAGAGAGTTGAGTATAAGTGCACGGGGGGCATAGAGGTCTATACTGCAGCGCTGCTGTTTTAACAATCACATCCTTTAGCAGTTAGCATGCAAACTGCACTGTGCTTTATCAGCTTTATTAGCACAGATACCCTGCTCAGGGTAGGTTAGCGCTGTGGTACAGATACCTTTCTCTGGACAGGTTAGCGCTGTGGTACAGATACCCTTCTCTGGACAGGTTAGCGCTGTGGGACAGATACCCTTCTCTGAACAGGTTAGCGCTGTGGTACAGATACCCTTCTCTGGACAGGTTAGCGCTGTGGGACAGATACCCTTCTCTGGACAGGTTAGCGCTGTGGGACAGATACCCTTCTCTGGACAGGTTAGCGCTGTGGTACAGATACCCTTCTCTGGACAGGTTAGCGCTGTGGTACAGATACCCTTCTCTGGACAGGTTAGCGCTGTGGTACAGATACCCTTCTCTGGACAGGTTAGCGCTGTGGTACAGATACCCTTCTCTGGACAGGTTAGCGCTGTGGTACAGATACCCTTCTCTGGACAGGTTAGCGCTGTGGTACAGGTAACCTTCTGTGGACAGGTTAGCGCTGTGGTACAGGTAACCTTCTCTGGACAGGTTAGCGCTATGGTACAGACACCCTGCTCTGCTCAGCCTGGGCAGATGAGTACAGTGGTACATAAATTCATATTCAAGGTTTTTCTGAGTCACACACAAAGCTTGACTGCAGCTTTGAACGAAAGCCAGCACCCTGGCAGCCGATCCACCGGTGATACGCAGCGTCATACTCTCCTGGGGCTGCTCGGCCTTGTGGGATACTGGAGCGTGTGCTCGGACTCGCTATTTGCGGCGCGTACCCCCGTCACGCTGATCTGCAGCTCTGGCGCTACCCGCGCCGTACCTCATAACAGGGAAACCTGCAGCAAGCAGCACCCCGATTCCCCCTGTGGATCAATAAGCACCACTCTATTATACTCTGCCCCATTCCCTTACCTTCTGCTCCAGGAAGTTCCATTCTATTCTATTACACTGCAGATAAGAGGGGGGGAAAGGCCGCAAAGCGTCCGAGTTTAGACACCCCTCGTGTGGCCTGGCAGATGCGGGCAACTGCCTCTCCGCACAGAAAGTGAGTTTATTCATGCAGTGAATTACTGTAGGCCAACAGACTGAGTCTGCATAATGAAGGGCAAGAGAACACACACTCCAACAATACACCACTTTCCTCGCCTGACCTCCTATTATTTAAACAAAAAAACAAGAGACTCAGCAGCCCTCACACACTTCACAAAGCCTACCGACTCGTTAGCATTATCCTGCGCAGTGACTATGGGCTGGTTAGCATTATCCTGTGCACTGGCTATGGACTGGTTAGCACTACTCTGTACTGTGGCTACGGGGCATATGGGCTGGTTAATATTATCATATGCACTGGCTATGGGCTGGTTAGCATTACTCTGTACTGTGGCTAGGGGACTATGGGCTGATTAGCATTATTCTGTGATGTAGCTATGGGCTATTTAGTATTATTTTGTGCTGTGGCTATGGTTCGGCTAGCATTATGTTGTGCTGTAGCTATGGACTGGATAACATTATTTTGTACAATGGCTATGGGCAGGTTATCAATATTCTGCACTGTGGCTCTAGGCAATGATGTCCTCATATGACTTCCATTATAGAAACCTAACTTAATATTTCTTTAATATAGTCTAATTAACTGTTAAACAGAAAAAAAAAATTCATTCCATTATTTTTCTCTCAATAGAGTGAAAAACGGTGCCTGTGGCTTTGCAGCTGAAGAGCATTTTTACTCCGTGAATTTTTAATGAAACCATTTGAGTAGCAGCTCAGCCGAGGCTTCAGCCATTTGTGAAAAGATAAAGCAGAGGGTACTAATAGAAACACACACGGACTCAGAAAATCCAACATTCAAATGAGAGCAAGACTGCAACACTGAAGTGCCCGAACTGGAAACGCGGTTTATCTTTATTTAGCCTAATACCGGTAAAAACCCAGAAGTCATATGACAAGGTTCTCAACTGCACAGCACGCTTGCCAAGGCAGAAGCAACAGCAGTTGTTTTTTTTCCCCTTATTTTTCAGCTGAGAGACAGAGAGAGAATGATGACATATCTCTCTAACACAATGCCACCGCGCTCCTGTTGTGACGTGAATATGTTATTTCAAAAAATGTCACTGTGTGCTACATTCAAATAACTTTATTCTGTTCTTGTAACTGAGTCCCTGGCAGCACGTTCCTAGTCTCTAGATATCTGGGCTGAGGTGACAGGTCTAGGACACGCCAGGGGAAAGTAGTATGTTTGTTTATTTTTCCACAAAACTATGAATAACCAATATAAAGAAAACTCAAGCCTTCCTCTCATCTCCAGACAACCCACCAGAAAATGAACAATACCCAGTCACAGGAGCCTTACCTTAGATAACCTTGTTTGTATGAAATACCATGTATTAAATTATATCAGCATTAGACTCTTTCATGTGAATGCTGCTTAGATTCATGTTTTCAAAAAAACATGCATGAAAGACAAGCTATCATGGATGGCAGAGCCACTATCCAATCAGAGAACTGATATGGGCAGGTAGCTATATTGTCCAATCAGAAAACTTCAATGAGCGTGCATATTGTCCAATCAGAGCACTATTGTGGTCAGGTATGTTGTCCAATGAGAGAGCGTGATATGATTTGAGTGAAACTCTGCAGTTCTCGTTCTCCTCTGTTCTGTGACCCTGCCAGAACATTCTGCTGTCCAGACTAGCTCTTCACAGATGGTGGGTGAAGCACGCTGCACATGCAGAGCATACATTGCAGTATCCCTCCTTGCCACAATGCATATAGTACTACACATCCCAGAACCCCTTCCCGCATAGTAGTGTAGTGCTTCCATTCCTAGCCACAGACACCGAGGGACTGTTAAAGTGGAAGAGTCTTCATCCTCTGAAAGTAAACCCTTTGGTCAAACCAAAACTGAGTGAGTATGTATGTGTGTGTGTCTGCGTGTGTGTAAGCATGTGCGTGTATGTGTGTGCAAACAGGTGTGTGTGTGTACACTTGTCAAATGCATGCATACATGTGTGCATTTGTGTGTGTGTGTGTGTCCCAATAATATTACTGCGCAAAGAAACTGACAGATGTAGGTCACCGTGACGACCCTGGCTCTACTGCCAACCTCCATGTCATGGATCAGCGCCAGCCAGTACAGACTCACAGCTCAAACACACGTCCGCATCTCAGAGCCTACATAAACTCATCACCACACCGTACATCACTGCACTCAATACATGTAAACTCATCAACACACTGTACTCTACTGCACTCAACAGCCAGAAACTCATCACCACACTGTACATCACTGCACTCAATACATGTAAACTCATCAACACACTGTTTAGCCTCACACAGAACTCATCACCATCATCACCACTCTACATTAACTCATCAACACACTGTATAAACTCACACCACACCCTGTACTTCTCATCAACACCTATAACTCATCACCACACTGTACTCTACTGCACTCAACACCCAGAAACTCATCACCACACTGTACTCTACTGCACTCAACACCCAGAAACTCATCACCACACTGTACTCTACTGCACTCAACACCCAGAAACTCATCACCACACTGCACATCCCTGCAATCAACACCCAGAGACTCACTAACACACTGTACCCTACAGCACAAAACACCCATCAACACACAGAACTCTGTTGCACACAATGCCCACACAGAAACTCATCACACAATGCCACCACACTCACACCACACTGACTCTACAGCATCAAGACCCAAACTCATCACCACACTGTACTCTACAGCACCTAACACCCAGAAACTCATCACTACACTGTACCCCACTGCACTCAACACCCAGAAACTCATCACCACCCTGTACTCTACTGGACTCAATGCTGATGTTAGATGGTAGGAGATCTTTGTGCTTATCTTACATTTCCATTCACACTTAGCAGATACTCTTATCCAGAGCGGTTAACCAGATTGCATTCTTTCCATACAATCCATTATACGGCCAGAAATTTAATGAAGCAATTCAGGTTAATCACTCAGCTCAGTGGTAAGATTGCAACAATCAGCTGGGAATTAAACCCACAACCTCTGAGCCACATACCGACTACACCTATCTAAACATTAACAATATTATATAAGTAAAAATAATGTAAACTTAAATGTGTCACTCCATAATCGTATCATAATGTTACAATAACCGCATTTGGAACTTTGTTTATCATCTGAAGGGTGTCTATTTTAAATACATTTTTCTCAAGTGCAATGCAAAACGCTGCCAGATGCCGTTTCCCCCGTTAGGGCAACAGTGCGGACTGGGAACTGCGGCTGCCAGGTGAGACACCGCTTTTGTGCACAGAGAGTAAACTACATCACACTACAATTCCTCTTCTAGATACCTTCGGCAGTCTAAAATAACCGTATCCAGCCCGCTATATAAATGCATGATATGTCAATTCTATCGGTTACGGACCAGTTTCAACAGTACCTAACACATCATGGCTGTTAAGTTAAACGTGGCCGGCCGTTTTAGGCCCGAGTGAAAGAATCACGCAGCTAGCCAGCAGCGCTACCATTTACACCGGAGTGAACCAAATGCACATGAAACTTGTAATAAACAAATTAAATAAAATGCCACACCCACGAGCAAATGTGTCAAGCAATGGCCCACTTGCAAGCGAGCCCGATACTTTTACGTTTTATGACAGACAACGAAATAAAAGCACACAAGGCGGTACGCACATATCACTGACACAGTGCGATTTACAACAACGCAAAACAACCCGCTAGAAACAGGAATTCCTCGGAGATTTCCCGTCGGGATCGGATTACACCGCACAAACTGAACACACCCCCTTTCACACAGGGCATCGATCCCGCTACTTGGCAACAATGAACAACTTTACAATCGAGTTTAAACGTCGAATGATGAAGCTGTAAAAGAGGACAGCCCAAACACCGCTCCGCAGCGCTACGCCCCTTCATAACAACAATGAGCGACAGACAATAGGCAAAGTTTATCATATCCATAACGCTGCGCAGCATTTTGGATTCTTGACTCAGGATAGTTTTTTTGGGGAAAAACAAAACAATGGTACTACGTGTCATGAATTATATGCTCCTTGGCACGGCGGGGTCGCGCAGACATGCGGGCAAAACCTCTGTAGCAGCCGTGTTTACGCTGCTCGCTCGCTCGCTCACCTTGTTTGACACACTTGAGGCGGACGGGGTCCTTGCAGTGTTTAATGACGGCGAGCACATCCCGAATGGTGAGTCCGGCCACCGGCGTGTCATTGACCTCCAGAAGCAGCTCGTCCTGGGACAGCTTGCCGCTCTGACAGGCCACTTTGCCCTGCTTCACCTCTCCGAGATGCGGGAACTGGCCGTTCTCGGCGCCTCCCTTCAGCTCGAACCCGAGCTCGCCTTCTTTATTCCTGCAAAGGACGGTCTCGTGGACTTTGTTGGTCCAGTGGTTTTTCTTTTTCAAGGTTTTGGACATTGCTGGAAAAAGATGAATATTACATGAGGGCGCCCATGCAATAAGTTGTTATCCTTCCCCTCGCTCCGGGTATCGCCTGCCCCTGAATAGATGCTTGACGTTTTTAAATACGCTGGATGCCAGTGTTAATGTCCATGCCAGCTATCGCACACAGCAGCTGGCTACGGCTGCGTTTCCCTGTAACGGTGGAGGAGCAGATTCTCTTGCAGTTGCAGGGAAGTGACCCGGATGTGATGTCTGGAGGAGGGGAGAACAGGGCTCCGAATCTCACCGCACAGGGAAAACCACGGAGGAGAAAAGGCTGAGCGGCGGGAAGAGTAACCCACGGCAACCAGCCCGACACTGCATGCGCCGCCGAAAACGCACGGAGGAACGTCAGCCAGACGAACCATCTTCACATTCCCCGCTGTCTAGCTTCTTGCTACATCACGTCTCGAAAAACTGAGAGTGAAAACCGAATAATAGCGTATTGCCTATGTGATTAATCAGGCTTCTACGTTTTGCCGTCAGTTGGGGGAAAAGTAGCCTACATTATTATGTGTGTGTGTTTGTGCATATCACCCCTCCCCTAAATAATTTCACATTTTTGGTGTTTATTCATTTACCTAATAAGTACCCTTAATAAATACACTACGTTAATTCTGCTGTTTATCTTTTAGTAAATTTTACATGACAGAAATAGATCATAATTGTGGAATCAATCAGCCAGGATTTTTAGCCACCAGAATTAATTTTGTCTTATTTTTGAAAGTTAATTTCAGTTCATTGTGTGAAATATGGTTCTAAAAAGTTTTCAGTGTTTATGTTTCACATGTTTATGTTGCAACAAAGTGCCTTTTTCTGTGGTTATTTTTTGGTGAACAAATAGCAATGATCAGAGCTATTATTATTATTAAACAGGTATGAATTAATGAGAGACAATTTCTGAGAAAAAAAACAAAAACGTTTTCTGATATCATAATAATGACCCAGCTGTGGACATCTCTTAATAATGACCCATCTGTGGGCGTGTCCTATAATGATTCAGCTGTGGGCATCTCCTAATAATGGTCCAGCAGTGGCCGTGTCCTAATTGTGATCCAGCTGTGAGCATCTCCTAATAATGATCCAGCAGTGGGAGTGTCTTAATAGTGATCCATCTGTGGGCGTGTTCTAATAATGATCCAGCTGTGGGTGTGTCCTAATAATGATCCAGCATTGGGCGTGTCCTAATAATGATCCAGCAGTGGGAGTGTCCTAATAGTGATCCATCTGTAGGCGTGTTCTAATAATGATCCAGCTGTGGGCATGTCCTAATAATGATCCAGCAGTGGGAGTGTCCTAATAGTGATCCATCTGTGGGCGTGTCCTAATAATGATCCACCTGTGGGCATGTCCTAATAATGATCCAGCAGTAGGTGTGTCCTAATCATGACCCAACTGTCGGCATGCCTTAGTAATGACCCAAATATGGGCATGTTCTTAGGGTAAAGCCACTCATCTTCTGATGAGAAGCTAATTCGTAATCGCCTCCATTCATTTAAATGAGAGCCAATTCTTCACGTCTGCAAGGCATGTAGAGCTGGCGATGCGAGGCAAGGTGGCCAAGCAACCCGGAAGGAAGAGACAGAGGATGGCATGATAACCAATCAGATTAAAGATCTGACGTGTCAATTGTCCCCAGAAGACCACAGAAGTGGGCGTGTCTTCTGTTACCAGGAAGTGTAGTTGTCCCTGTTATTTGCCATAGGCATTTACAATAAATATAAGCAAAGTGTCCATAATGCACCTATATTACCACCATCATTCAAAACAAGCATGTTTTGTTATTTTTAGCTAATTGAACTTCTTTACTGGCTATAGGATGCAAGAGGACTACATTTCCATACAGCATTGAGTTCAAAAACGTCCCCTCCCCCTATTATTATGCCCACAAGCGACTGATTGTGTGAGGCGAGAGCGATGTCAGGTGATCTCGCCGGAGGACGCGTGGCTTTACCCTAATAATGACCCAGCTGTGGGTGCGTCCTAACAATGACCCAGCTGTAGGCATGGCCTAATAATGATCCGACGAGGCGCTAATGATGCAGCTTGTACTAATATTGACTCAGCTGTGGGCGCGTCCTAATAACCACCCGGCAATTGGCATGTAGGAAAATGATCCACCCAGTTCCCTAGAGGTGTTAGGTTCATATACTCAGCCAGACTGTTAAAAGGCTAAAGATGTGTGAGTGGGCTGCGTTGGGATTAGAACTCTGACACACGCTTTTGCACAGCAAGCAGCATCACTCCACAGACTCTACTGACTGGCCTCATTTCGAACCCCTTCCATCCTCTCTGCTCGCTAATTACATGAGATTTGGGTTTGCAACAGAAGTTTTGTGTGCTGTGTCACTGAGCATCCACTGCCATAGTATTGTACTTGCTTAAGCCCCTCAAGAAATTTTCTCAAATTGTAATGTTTTGTCTTCAAAGACAGAGACAGAACTTTCAATCTTAAGAACACAGAGTTGAGTATCTGGTGAGACTAAAGAATCTGTGGCATCACTCAGAAACATCATGACAAGAACTGTGTCCATCTTTCTAGAAAGTCAAAGGAGTTTATGAATCACTGGGGAGACTATCTTAAATTTAGGGAGGGCATGGATCTGCAAATTTGTGTCTGTCCATGTCCCACCACAAGTCTTAATATCAAGTGAACTAATCTGAGGTAGTTGGTAATTTAATAAAGCAGATTAAAGCAGGATATCCCTGTGTAGATTCGGGATTAAATATGACAGAAAATTGGATAGACAGTAATCCTGGTTTCAGGCTGGATTATGGGATTACCTTTTGGTGGCTGGTGCCAGGGGTAAGGATGGGACCCAACAGCAGCCCTGGAGCTGGGACAGGCACAAGCCGATTCCACAGAGTTCCATATGCCTCGCAGCCCAGAACATGCCCCCCCATCCTCCCACAGTACTGAGAATATGTTTTCACTGTCTTCTAATGAAGAGAGAATTAGATTTCATGAAACCCATTGTGGGTGGAGTTACATTATCCTATGAATCAAAAGATTGGCTCTCTGCAGTAAAAGACATTGAGTGGTTCAAATGAGTGAGTCACTGCTGGCATTAGGGAAAGTTCTGCCTAGTCCGCTATTTGTGGTAGTTTGTTTTCTCTGCATTTTATGTGCATTTAATGCTGTACGCGTACAGGACTGCAGTCTTATTGGAGCTCGATATTACGCACTGAATATTTCTAAATGAAACCCGGAGAAAGTACTTTGTTGGGAATATTAAAATGGCACCAGGGGAAGAGTTGTTCCCTGGTTTTTGTTACGAAGGCTGCGTCCTGGAAGGGCCGGTTCATGCTGTGCTTGGGGGTGATTTCGTCTGAGAGTACCAGCATGCGTGCCATTGAAATGAAGGAACATGAGGACCCTACTTTAATGCCGATCAAACAGGCAGAACAGACCATTTCAGGGAGTGGGGGGTCATAAGGGGTCAGGAGTGTTTTGTCAAGAAGGGAACTGGATGTATTTACTGAGAGTAGTGCTTTTAACAAGGAGAGGAATTTAACAAAAAGTTTTCAATTTTGGGAGAAATTTACATAGACAAACACAAATTCCGGTGTCCCAGGTTTGTTTTACTTTATATCACATTGTCTTCTCTCTCTCTCTCTCTCTCTCTCTCTCACTGACTCTCTCTCTCTTTCTCTCTCTTTCACACACACACACACACACACAATGTGAGCATTTTGCTAATTAGGGCACAAGCTAATTGTTCCTTTCGAAACTCAGTTCAATCTCTGGGGTTCTAGAAACAGTGCTAGTTCTGGCCGTGTTCTGAGAAGTGAACAATCATTGTGAGCAAAACCAGTGTGATTTGGGAACGCGGGGCTGCTGACTAACGGCAGAGTGAACCATCACAAACACCAGGGGTAATGAGTTTGTAATGAGATGTAAGATAGTCATGGTGTGTCACTAGCCAGCAGATATTTTGGGTTTCAGCCTAACGGTAAGGGTGATTACAGGAAGCTGAGGGTGATGGGAGCTGGTGACCCCTGCCTTCTCTAAAACACTGCTGCTAGCCAAGATGGCCGAGAGCCTGCGGAAACACAACGCGCATCACATGCTGTTAGCGTGTTTGCGAATGATTTGAATACAACTTTAAAATCACTTCTGTAACATATCGTAGAACTGCTCAACTGTTCTTCTATTTATGTTCTTTAGTTTCAGGATCAAAGTTTCAAAATTGCATCTGATGCTGGGCAAAAAAAGGTCTGTATGATCTTATTTGTGAAATAAAGAGTAGCACTGCACACAGTACCTTCAGGAAGTTTTAATTGAAATACTTAAAACATACACATTTTTGTTTCCTTTGTTCAATAATTTCAAACACGATCCGTGACATTATTCCACCTCTTTGTATGCTGTATTTAATTACATTACAGGCATTTAGCAGATGCTCTTATTCAGAGCGACTTACTTAACATTTACATAGCATCCAATTATACAGCTGGATATACACTCAAGCAATGTAGGTTAAGTACCTTGCTCAAGGGTAGAACGACAGTGTCCTATCAGGGAATCAAACCTGTGACCTTTAGGTTACGAGACCAATTCCGTACCCATTATACTACACTGCTAACCACTACACTTCACAGGCCAGTGTGGCACAGAGCTGATACTGTAAGTTGTATTCATATCTGTAAGACAGAGAATGGTTGGATCTCCCACGCAGACACTCCCAAGATACAGTTCAGTCGATGCAGATGTGTAGACTTACAGTGAAGCTCACTCTGGGACACCCCACAACACGGCGCTGTCAATCCAACAGGCATCCCTTCAGAGTCACTTAGTGCAGCTGAGACGACAGGAGTAAAGGATGAATGTGGCTGCAGCACACCCTGAAACAGGAGCTGTGATCCCAGCACGTGGTGGGCCCCAGACCTGGGTCAAATATGTATTTGTTTTGGATTCAAATCAGAGGCGTCACTAGGGGGATGCAGGGGGTGTGGACCGCACCGGGTGACACCATCAGAGGGGGGTGACACCGAAATGAGTGGCAATGATTTTTCTGTGCTCTATTGATCTTGGCTGGTGTAATTGAGCCTGCCAATATGACCAGAAGGCGGAAATTGCCCTTTTTAATTGGTTCCAATACACCAGACAAGATCAGTAAAGCGTAGAAAAGCATTTGAATCCAAAACAAATACGTATTTGACCCAGGTCTGGTGGGCGCTTTGTGTTGCGGGAAACCGTTGTGCTTCTGGTCACTTCAGAGTGCTGCATATGTCTATTAGCCTTTGAGTTTTTTTGAGACTTCGGCAGAGCCAAGAAGAGCAACACAATGGACCAAGAACTGATTTGGTCCAGTTTGTCCCAGTCTGTGCATGATGGCGTGCACCGCGACCCATGTTTATTTCGCTGCCATCTGTTCAACCTCGCTGCCCTGATACAGGCTCCGCCCCCTCTCTGACTAGTCCTGAGGGCTCAGACCTGCCAAGGAGAACTGAGCGAAGCCAGAACCTTCCAGAAGTCTCCTTCTGCAATAAGACTCGGTGGGACCGCGGAGCACAGACCTTCGGCCATGATAATAAGGACCGCGTCCTTCCACCGAAACCCGTTCAGCCCGAGGACAGACCACGGGAGACTTTATGAAGCGGAGACAGAAAGGGAATCTGTGTGATTTAACAGATAGCGAAAGCACGGCTCAGCGAAATTAGACAAAGCAGCCTCCAGATCTAAAATTGCCAGAACAGATGGACTAAACCAAATGCAATCAAATGACAAATAAAATTAGCAGCCTACATCTAATTTGCCAGACCTCCCCGGTGGCACGTCCAGCTAAAGCAGTTGTCATTTGAACAGAGAACAGATCTCTGACTGTGACCATGGGCCCTGTAGCCTATGGCACATGGGCAGGGAGGGAGGGTTGTAGTCTGCAGGACTGTCCCGTCTCACTGCGCAAGAGACACCATCTTCTCACCGTGTCTGGCTGCACCAGCTGCTCTTCTGTGATGCAGTGACTGTGCAGATCAGGTAGTGGGCAGTAGAGAGGACAGTGCTAATTTCCAGCATTAGCATAAGAGAAGAAGAGCCGTCTATGTTCAAGAGAATTCCGAATAAGAGATTCCTAATTTGGAGAATAATAAAATGTAGACAAAATATATATTTTATTCCCCTTAGTGTATTTAATTTGTGAACTTTTAGTGTAGGCTTATAATACAGTTGCAACACATTCAGGACAATTCAAGACGCACAAGAGAATACTTTCATGTACATTTTATTTGTGCGCAGTTTTTAAAAGCACTGTATTCAGTGCATTTATAGGGGAGGAAACTCCTGATTCATAGAATTTGAAGAGCAAATAACAGGACATCACAAGACTCAGTTCGCCATGAAACCTGCATAAGAGTATGATTTATTGTTCGTGCCTGTGAATTTGAAAGCAGATTCTACATCACTGAGTGTAAAATGAGTGCCCCACAGCACATTCATTCTCTTCAACATGTCCCTGGAAACCTACGTTATATTTGGTTAAATTATAATCTATACAGCTTTATTTGAAATTTTCTCTTTGCAGGATTATTCATTCCCATCAAAATGATGATATAATTTATAACTGTACCACATATCAAACAAAAAGTATGTTTCTATGCCTAATTTTGCAATATAGAAGATCTGTGATTAGTGTATGGATGTTATATTTTTCCATATGCTGATATTATATTGCTAACTGTGTCATGACTCAAATCCAGGTTCCTTGAATTCCTGTTCTTTGTCCTTCTACTCATTTTAATGCCTATATTATGTTAATCATAAATGTGCTTTGTAGAGCCTGTTCTTTTTCACACAATATCGCAAGTGTCCATGGAATTTAAAAGAATGAAATTGAAGAGTGACAGGTACAAATGAAATATAAAAATAGATCACTCAGCAGCTGTATTATTGCAGGGGCTGTGGCTTCAAACCGTGAACCGGGAGCGAGTTTGCTTTGTCTCTGCAGGCTTTGGGAGTGACAGGGATATATATTTATAATGGAAACGGTGTGACTGAGGTGGAATCACGCGTCATGGTGCCGGGCACACTGGTGACAGGTGCAGGGCAGGTGTTGCTCCCGTTGCCCCCACTGATGTATGCTCTGCAACTCTGTACATCTCCCTCCTCTTTAATCTTGTCTTTTTCATGTTGCCATTTTCCTTCAATAGCCCTTCCCCACTGTAGAGCTGGAACCGGGCTGACTCATTACTTCCCTTACCCACAGGAACCAGGCTGGGTTGGACGGGATTTCCTTGTCTTTGATTGAACTGAATGATGTCTGTCCTTTGCCGCTCAGCCTGTACTGAGACTGGTCCAAGTTCATACAAGCAGTGGGTGTGGTTGGCAAGCTGTATAACTGCAGTACTTCCTTATTCCCTTGAATACTTCCTGTACAAGATGATATTGGACAAGGAACAGAGACTACAAACTTGGACTGCAAAGATCTGTGAGTCATTTTTCATCCTGCTCTCTAAAAGTGGCATCAGTTCGGGTAACATAGCTCAGGAGGTAAGAGCGGTTGTCTGGCAGTCGGAGGGTTGCCGGTTCGATCCCCCGCCCTGGGCGTGTCGAAGGTGTCCCTGAGCAAGACACCAAACCCCTAATTGCCCAACGAGTTGATTGGTACCTTGCATGGCAACCTTTCACTGTTGGTGTGTGTGAGTGTGAGTGTGAGTGTGTGTGTGTGTGTGAATGGGTGAATGAGAGGCATCACTTGTAAAATGCTTTGGATAAAAGCGCTATATAAATGCAGTCCATTTACCAGTTATATAAATGTTGGTCTATTTTTCCATTCTGTGTTAAGTTGGCTTGGGTTAAAGGTGTCATTATAGGCACTTGTATTTGAATGTGTAATTTCCAGTGGATGTTACTGAACAATCGGCCCTTCAGCGAGTGGCTGTTTTATCAGAGAGGCTGACCCTGGGAGCAGGAAGCATTAGGGATGGTAATGAAGGAGACATTACAGATCAGAAGACTTTATGGGGGGGGGGGGGGGTCATCGCCTCAGGGAAATATCTGTCACTGACTGGGCGTGCTTCATGTTCCTGTGTCAGACACGCAGAGTCATTAGGGTGAACACAGTCTAAGAAGTTCCTCACCAGCCAATCAGAGGCCGACAGGTACAGAAATCACACAGCTGTATACAGCACACCATCCAAACAGAGGACGGCATGTACAGAAATAACACAGCCACTCCCCTCCACGCTGGCCAATCAGAGTACAGAAATTACAGTCACTCCCGTCACACTGGCCAATCGAAGATTGGAATGAACTGATTGGTTTTTATGAAGTAATCCCATAGGTAACATCAAGTGTGTTCCATCTATGCTCAATGTGTAAAATGGGTTCAAATGAGGGTGAAATTCAAGCTACAGATGACTAAGCAGATTCATGTCCAGATGATAGAAATTAACTTAAGTATGTGTTAGGAGGAGAATGACAGTCACCATGGTAATTTGTGTATGGTGTTAAAGTGTCTGGAAGAACCCAGGCATAGGTCTATGTGGTTTCAGTGTTCATATTGAAAAAGCAGAGCTCAGTTTGAGGAGGAGCGTGTCAGTCTAAACACCACCATGGGTCTTTGCCATGCCGACTCCGTCTTCAAAATTCTCTTATTCACAAACACTGTTCTCTAATGCACAAACGGATCGCTTATTCACAAACACAGTTCTCAAATGCGCAAACTGATCGCTTATTCACAAACACAGTTCTCTAATGTGCAAACTGATCGCTTATTCACAAACACTGTTCTCTCATGCACAACCTGATTTCTTATTCACAAATGCTGTTCCCTAGAGAGCAAATACTGTTCTCAAAGGCACACACATGATTCTCCAAACTACTGTTCTAAAATACACAAATACTATTACCCAAAACACAAAACACTTGTCAAATACACAAAAACACATCCTTCTAATGCATAAGTATTGCTCTCAGATTCTCCATTCTCAATTCTTAAAATTATTTTCCGCCTTTTCCAATTACTGCTCTCCAATCAGCAAAATGTCATTCTCCAGTGTGTAAAACATGGTGCTCAAATCCTTACACTGTTGTCTAGTGTGCAAACAACAGCCTGCAGTGTGCAAATACTACTCTCTTGTGATTTGTGATACTACATTAAGTTGCTCATCATATTGACATTTCAGTTTGTGACAGTATGAATACATGTCTTAGATTATATAAAACATGTGTAATCTTGGTCTGACAATGCTTTGTCATTGTAACTGTAATTACCACAACATTGCTGAAATGTTAGCAAAACGTGCTGTTAAGTGTGGTTTTGTTGCTAAGTGAATGGCCTGTTCAGTTACTCCGTTTTTCCTCTGTTCGGCGATGAGTCACGAAATCCGGAAATCCTCAGCTGTGTTTGTAAAACAGTCTCTTCAGCAGCGAAGCTCTCGTACGGCCTCCCATCCTGCTCCCAGAGGAGAGAATGAGTCCGTCCTTCCCTCAATGGGACAGAGGGAAGGCTACAGCGAGGACTCCGCGCTCCTGTCCTGTTCACACCCAAAACATTTCAGCTCTCCAAAACAGATTTAATTTGGAGTTTTGTCCTTTTGTATGTGAGAGATTTCAGTCTGGAAGTAAGTCTAGAGCCAGCTAAAAAAGACTGCTGCGCTGCCTACATTTGCGTTGGAAAATAGCAGAGAAAAGGGTATCATATTTTCTTGGACATGCTGAAAATAGGTCAGTGTGCGAGTGATGCGACGCGTGCCGATTCAAACATGCGGTTCTATTAACTCCGCCTCTTCCTGTCGGAACAATTCCGAGGGCCTTCGCGCGACGGCGGCTATTTCCGTCCCGCTCGCTGTTTCGGATAGTGACACCGCGAGTCGGAGGCGTGGCGTCCCGCGGCATTCGCGGCACCAGAGCGGATTATAGCGACTCTGCGCCGTGTCAGATAACTTAATTATGCTCTGCGACATCTCGGCTACGGCGACACCCCACGCCAGCCAGTCACCCCCTCTGTTCAATAAATATTTCTCCTTGCCAAGATTAGATTTGTTCGGATGACCCAAATATTAAATCATGCTTTCCTGTGTGCGGCGTTAGGGAGGCGGGGAACCAAATAAGTGTCCCCTCCACCGTACATATGTTAACAGGGGAGGGAGGGCCAGAGGCAGGGGCAGGAGTCGGGGCAAGAGTCGGGGGAAGTTTGGCTGGGGACAGGGGCAAAATCAGTGTCAGTATGATTGACTGTGGTGCGCACGCCTCTTTGTCACTTTGTCTGTTCTACTTTTAGTCAGTGCTCTCTCTCTCTCTCTCTCACACACACACACATGCACGCATGCACACACATGCACATACACACACACACATCTGGTCTGTGTGTACATGTATGCGTGTGTGTATGCGTTTGCATGTGTGTGTATGTGTTTGTGTGTGAGTGTGTGTGAGAGAGATACAGAGAAAGAGAGAGAGCAGCTGTGTGTGTATGTGTGTGTGCAGGTGTGGGTCAGTACAGCGCTGACTGACAGGAGAACAGACACAGTGACACAGAGGGGAGAGCACAAGCAGTCAATCACACTGACAGACATTTTACCCCTGCCACCTACCCCAACTATTGCCCCTACCTTTGCCACTCCCCTATTAACACACATTCAGTGACTCATACCCCTTCCTGATCCTGTCAGGGATCAAAGGTCACAGGTCAGAGTTGATGAGTAAGTATGGGGGGAGGGTGGGGGTGAGCTCATTGGAGATAGGCCCACATGACTCAGAGCCAGCTGAACAGACCAACTGAATGAGTTCTGTGAGTAAATGCATGTGTGCTTTAAGCTGTACTTATCCTCCAGAGTGCTTACATTACTTGTTCATATCGAAACCGTTAGACAGCTCAGACAGAATTGCATCATAGCTTTGCTCACCACCAGATCCCATTCTCGTAGAAAGAGAACACAATCAGGCCTCTGCAGCTGGAACCAGAAGCTTCTGCTGAACAGGATCTAAGGGGACTCATCTTTGTTCAAAGGTCATGCTTTCATGTGTGGAAACAGCCATTATGATCATGCAATAGGTGATCTTTATTATGCATGCGATAACTGATCCCTGCTATGCATGCCTTAACTGATCCGCACTCTGCATGCAATAACTGATCTGCACTCTGCATGCGATAACTGATCTGCACTCTGCATGCGATAACTGATCCCTGCTCTGCATGCGATAACTGGTCTCTGCTCTCAATGCAATAATCAAACCCTGCTATGCATATGATAACTGATCCCTGCTCTGAAAAAGATACCCAATCCCCGCACTGCATGCATTAACTAATCCCTGCAAAGCATGTGATAACTAATCCCTGCTCTGCATGCGATAACTCATCCCTGCTCTGTATGCGATAAGTGATCCCTGTGATTTATTCATGAATCCTAGCACGAGATGAACGTGTGAGTTTTTGGTGAATCGACCGGGCCTGTGGGTCTTCGGAGCGATCCTGTACGTTAGCCCGACTCCGTTCTGCAGCTGGTTTCCCCGCACATGCTCAGTGCGTCCCTCCCCTGCCAGACCGAGGAGCCGTAATGCAGCTGACAGATTGCTTTAACCCCTTCAGGCGCTGCAGTAATTCCCCCGACGCCGAGCGTGCAGATGGAGCGAAAGGCGGAGGACGTTTATTCTCTTCCTTTTGAAAAAAAAAAAAAACGGGGGAAAATTAATACTTAATCAATTTAATTAAAATGCTTTCATGGTTTCAGCCTCCCAGCAGTATGTGGCTCTTTACTGATGACTCTTTCAACACAAAATCCTTCAGAACAATCAAAGGATGCAATTCCCAAGCAAGAACCTAATCATGGGGCTGGGGGGTTTGACATGTTGCTAAGGTGGGGGGGGGGGGGGGGGTGTTGCTAAGGCAGAGGTGCACATATAGCATCACAGAGCTCCATGCTTTCATTACTGCTGTTTGCATGGTGTCTTTTATTAAATGGAGAGAGAGAGAGAGCCTAGGGGAGAGAGCCTAGGGTGTGGACTTACAGTTGTACAGCTCCACACACAGGCACACACACATGCGCGCACACGCTCACACACACGGCAGGTATGCCTGCGGAGGTGTCGATGGGATTGCAGCCTCCGGGCCCCGGTCTTTGCTCCAGGTGAGCGTCAGATCTCACTTCCCTGCTCTACAACAGAGCTGTACCCCTCCAGCACCAGGATGTTCCTCTTATTAATGCTAGATGATCATGTGCACATTTCGTATCTACATCAAACATGGATTATCCCATCAGACCAGCAGTCTTATGGGCTGCAGTGAAGACCAGGTTCCAGTCTTCTGCCTCAGAAACCTTAAATGAAACCAGAGATTTCTCATAGGCTTTAATGTCGCCCAATCGCTTTTTCACACGGCAGACTGAAATTGAGTTGAGTAAACACAGTACATGTGAAATATGATTAACGCTCAGGCACTGAAGGACAGAACGTATGCAGGAGGCGAAAGAGCCAAATCCGCCACTGTAATTATCCTGCTAATTAAAGGCTTTGGCCAGGATTCAGTCAACATTCGTCCTAAACTGTGCTTTACTGTGAAAAGTGATCATGCTTTTAAATCACTCTCCTACTTTTAGCATCTGTGGATGTTACTGAACTGTGATTGTGAAAAAAAAAGAAACCAAACCAAATCAACCCCAAACCAAACACTTGTGTTTAGTGGTGAATAAAATGAGTCACATGCTGGACTCAAACAGGCAATAAATAATGAGTATGGACAGCACAAGGACTAAACCCCTGTTGTAGCAACACACAGACTAATCCCCATATTGTAGAAACAGATTGACAAACCTCTGATATAGAAACAAACCAACTAACTTGTATAAACAAAGACCAACTCCTGCTGGAGAAACAGTACAACTAACCGTGTGGTGTCAGTGGGCAGAAACAGAGACTAATCCCCAGATGTTCGTGAGCGTAAAGAGACACTAACCCCATGGCGTTAGTGTGCAGAAACAGAGACTAACCCCCAGTCTATTTCAATCAACGGCACATTCTGATCGAACGAATACCAATGAAAACATGAGCCCAGCGGCAATTTAAATTGCAAACACAATGTTTTCTTTATTTTTATATTTCCAGGCCTGCCCTCTGAATTTAGACAGCATGTTTAAATGCAATGAGAGCAGCCATTACGCACGACCTACCACACACACCACAACGGACGGCCATGAACCCAGCCCACAGCGCCACCAGCTGTTTGGAGGCAGACAGCAGAATATAGCATCTAATTAAAGAACATTCAAAACTCCTGCTGAGGAATGACCCTTTTATAAGGAATTATACTGTATATGAGTAAAATAATATTATACTGATCATTTGGTTAGAATTACTTGTTTAAAAATTGCTTACCTCAGGCACATAGACTTTCTGTATATCTACTAGAAAAAAAAGCAGGATAGGATTTGTTTTTGAAATGCATTTCCCCCCTGTAACACAGGCGTTACTATACAGCAATGGTAGATAAGACTTTATTAAATTGATGATGTCACCCATTTCCAAGAGACCAAACTCAAACTATAACCAGAGAGGATTGAGTGGAATTGCTCAGATGTGACATTTGGATGCAGACGGAATTTGGCTGCAGAGAGGACGTGGCTGCAGCGAGAATTTGGCTGCAGAGAGGACGTGGCTGCAGTGAGAATTTGGCTGCACTGAGGTGCGTGCTCAGGCTCCGGAGAGAATAAGTCATTGGGGCTGGAGGACCTCTGGCTTCCCTTTGAAGCGGCTCTTTCACACGAAGAAGAAAAGGAGCGAGCTCACCTCCGCTCTCAGCCACCCTGAACAAGGATCTAGAGAGTATGAGAGAGTGAGGGAAGCAAGAGAGAGAGAGGGAAAGAGAGCAAGAGGGAGTGTGAGAGAGAGAGAGAGAGAGAGAGCGAGACGGAGAGTGTGAGGGAAAGTGAGAGAGAGAGACAGCATGAGAGAGAGGGAGAGAGGGCAACAGCGAGAGTGTAAGAGAGAGAGAGAGCAAGACGGAGAGTGAGAGGGAAAGTGTGTGAGAGAGAGAGAGAGAGCAAGAGGGAAAGTGTAAGAAAGAGAGCATGGGAGAGAGATAGAGAGAGACACGCTCTATCAGCAGCTTGTGTTGGTGCAGTGCTGCCACACTACCTCTCTCAACAGCCTCTCGTCAGACAGCAGCCAATGTTGGCGTTCTGAAAGTCACACTCAATTTCTACCAGCAGATGGTTTGATGGGAGCCAACTGTGGCAAACCCGTGGCAAGGTCACTCCGGTCTCTGTGCCAACTACGGGCATTAGCGCCCAGCTGGACTGCAATGCAACCAAACATGATCAGTCAGGCCACCACTTACAGGTACAGTACGTTAGCACAGCCCAGAAATAGCTCAAAGAAAACGACACACATTCTGTATTTATTTCTCCAAACATGTCGTTGTCTGCCTGATTTTGAAAAAAAAAAAAAAAAAAAGATTTGTTATCAACTTACTTTTTTTAATCAGACTGTAAAATAAAACGAGCGAAACTGCTTGTAGCTGCATTCTGAGAGCTGAGAACACTTTGCAAACACACTTATGAAACTAATTGAAGATTTGATGCCGACGGCGCAATGCTTCACATCTCAGAGGCAAACACAGAGACGGAGCGTCGCCGGGGAAAATGAATAATGCTAACAGGTGATTATGCTCAAAGACACGGGAGAAGCATGAAAATGAACGCAAGCTTTGCGGAAAGAATCGCGAAGGCCTATGAATAATGGATGAGAGACACG
Source organism: Anguilla rostrata (assembly GCF_018555375.3). Classification (NCBI taxonomy): domain Eukaryota; kingdom Metazoa; phylum Chordata; class Actinopteri; order Anguilliformes; family Anguillidae; genus Anguilla; species Anguilla rostrata. The sequence goes on along the minus strand of NC_057939.1, from coordinate 43,460,256 downwards.
GAGAAACGCGCCGGTTCTGTGACGACCCTTCTCTGACAGGACCGTAGATATTTAATCTATTCCCATTTCTTGCATCGCCCCTCCCCCCTCTGGGCGGGCGCCAATAAAAGATCACTGTGCCATTTTAATGAAGCTTTCTGCCTAACATGTGTATGCTTCTTATTGTACTCCTCCCATAGTGCAACACTCCCAATACATTTTATGACATGAATATGCGCGCACACACACACACACAGACACACACACAAATTAGTAAAACTGTCACTAAGACAGCGCTGTATTCACTTGCTTAAAAATAACACTTAATTAGCAGAAGAGATGAAAGTTACCAATTATACAGCCAATACTGAAGAATGCACTTGGAACAGAGCGACATTGAAGGACATTCCCTTTCTGCAGAACAACATTAGCAGACCATCCTCATAAAGAGAAATACTCATTAATAAAAACTGGTGCTGTCTGTCTTAAGACATAATAGTGACTTTAGAAATTAAAAAAACTGTCATAAGACACCCCTCGGTAACCTGAGGTAATCTCTGGAATAACAAATCTTAGTAAGGGCACTTTTAGCTGGGGGGGGGGGGGTGGTTAGCATTCAGCTCTCAGTTCGCGCCGGTCTTGCGGGGACATGGGAGGTGGATGACTGATCAGGGGGCTCCCGCTCCCACTCTGGTACTGATAGCGCAGATGCCGCTAATTAATCACAGCCTGGCTTCATTGTCGCAGTAAACATTCATTACAGCGCTGGGGTTTTTTTTTTTCCCTCCCCCTTGGTGTTTAAAGCAGGACCATCGGCGAGGCTGACAGACGCCTGGACACTGATCCCATAAGCTCTGCAGAAAGGCCTTTAACCCCATATTCACCAAACAAACCCCCGTCAACAACAACAACAACAAAAAAGTCCCTCAAAAGCAATACAGTTTGTCCCGACTCGCAGCTATCGCAATGTAATGCTCGATTAAAATGATTTGGAATCAAAAATTACTACGGAAGTACAACAATATTAAAAAGGAAAATGGTTTCCTACCTCTCTAAATAAGCCTGCCTGTGTTGCATTTGCACAGAACATGTCCAGTATACCTCAGTGACCCTGTGCTCTGGCAGAAGTGAGCCTGTCATTCCAGAGCACAGCTTTCCCTTCATCCTGCGCAGTCCTTAAAAAAACTTTGCTCTCTGTGGGCTGTATGGACAGGAAACTCTGAAAATGTGGAAGTTTTCATGTGTCTCATTTGAGCATTTAGTAGACGCTCTTAACCAGAGCTACATACACAGAATATGTTATTCACACATTCGTACAACTGGATACTTAATGAAGGTCATTTGACACACACTTTCACCCTGTTTTGTTGTGAACTGACACCCCCAAAATACATCACATTCAATTTTAGAATTTCAAGGAGGGATTCAAAACCTGAAAACTACACCCCCCCCCCCCCCACCATATGCAACCCCACCCATCAGATCATACCTAGGGCTGCATTATATCTGAGGTTTGATTTCCACGTCAGTCAGAAAGGGCCCACTAACCCATAGCAAACTGCACATCAGTTACCGTTTTGCATTTTCTATTTACAGATACATTCTAAAATTCAAAACTAGGCACCATGGGAAACAGAGGCTGCTGTAGTTACTTCCAAAGAAGTTTTTCCCTCACACTGCAGACCCATTATTTTGCGGTCAAATTTCAGCCCCCGTCAGGATAACCAGTGTTGAAGCAGACATATTTCCACCACAGAGCTGTAGCTTGTGATGTGTGACCTAAAACACTGGCTTAATTTGGGCGGCGAAGCGTGTTATTTACTGAGCCTGGTCGGTGCGCGCCATTTTTGCTGTATGTGGAGATCTGAATGTTTTCCCCTCCTTCTGCAGTCCGACACACACCTCCGCTCGCCACGGCCCAACACGCACACCTCCTCTGGTAGATCCGCACACATCCAGGCCCATCGAAGTTTCTACACGACATAAATATGCAGGGACACAAGAAGCTGAATTTTCCATTCCTTGTGGAATTGATGTTCATCTCTCCAAAGAAGAGAAAGCACACTGGCAGGGTGAAGAATCTTTCCAGTCGCACAGTATGCACAGAGAGAATTTGCTGTGCTAACGCTACGTTATCATGGCGAAACGCAGTTTGATTATGCATGCGACCTATCAGAGGCACGCACGATGCGAAACGCCACTTTAGAAGGCTCCGGAAAACCCGCTCAAGTGAATGCTTCGGGTTCCGATGAAGAGCAATTCGCCTTCGTGACCTCAGGCAGAGCCACAGTGTGTCCTGAGGTGAGACAGGAGCGCACAACGTGTTCCGTGGGGAGACAGGACCTCACAATGTGTTCCGTGGGGAGACAGAATGTCACAGTGTGTTGTTCCATGGGGAGACAGGACCTCACAATGTGTTTTCCGTGGGGAAAAGAGGACCTCACAACGTGTTCCGTGGGGACACAGGATCTAACGGTGGGTCCCGTGGGGAGACGGCACCTCGAGTGTGGCTCCTAGCTGTACTGCTGGGGAGGCTCCAGCGTTCCTGCTGAGTCCAGACTCTGCATCTTCCAAAATCCTGCAACCCTTTCAGACAAGGGAACCCACATTCCCAGAGGGGTACAACTGCTGATTTCGAATCGTCCCATCAGCATGTGGTGTAGACACAGGCGTGCTCCGGGAATTTATCTGAAATTATTGGTATTGCGAAACAAAAGCTGCTCAGTCTGATGATGTTTCAGCGTCATAATAACTGCATGGTAATATTACAGAAATGTTTTGAGATGGCTATACCAGCACTGAATGCCCTTTTTACTGCAGCTCTCTGAATAGTTTGTAACAAAGTTTGTAAAAGGAATGAGGTTTGCCTAAGCTGATTTTACACCTACTGCCTCAAACGCCCAGAACCTTCCAGAATACGTGACTCCTTCTGCTAATCCTGTGAGATTACTCAGCCCACACTGCAGGTTATTAACGAGGAGCTTCATGCGGATCTGACGACCTCCGCTGACCCCACCAGCAACACGCAGCCTGGGATTAAACAGAACCGGCTCCTTCCAGCTGCAATCTGAATGAAACGCATGCACATAGCGCATTTATCACAATACGCGCTGCGACAGAGGCGCCAGCCCAAACCCTACACAAAAACACGCCAAAAAAGCAAAAAAAAAAACCACACTCCCTCGATGGACGGATCAGAAGAATCCTTGGGAGGAACAAGACCACTGCAGCCACTCTGCACTTTTTAGACGGTGTTAATGAATGCCTTAACGACAGCCAGAGTAACGAGCTACTGAACACCGATGATACTGCAATAATGATCACATTGATCGTTATTACAGCATCATATTGCTGGTTGCCAGTGAGAACAGTACAGTGATTACAGCACGTTTCTCTTTCCGTCCCTCATCATCTTAAAATACATCCGTTCTTTTCTTTCTCTGCCCTGCTGTTACATTCTCTTTGTTTTTCACTTCATCCAAATGAGCCCACAGCCCATGCTGAGAAAGCACAAAACTGCTGGCAGATCTGAGCTGAGAAAGTGTAACGTCGTTCCCTTCCTTCTGATCGATACAGCACAAGACAGATAGAGCACCGATCAAGCATAGACAGATACGGCACAGACAGATACAACACAGACGGATACAGCATAGATACAGCATGGACAGATACAGCACAAATACAGCACAGATACAGCACAGACACAAACAGCACAGATACAGGACAGATACAAACAGCACAGACAGGCAAACCACAAACAGACAGACAAACAGATACGGCACAGGCAGGTGAAAATAATATGGCAGAGCCCTCACTTCAGATGCGAGAAAGGATAAAGTCGGGGCCCCCGAGGGGTCGGGCTGATCTCTGTCCAGGTTGTAAAGTGGGCAGATGTGGCTGCCTCTGCATGGATTTGGACATTTTATCTTCCTTTGTTGGGATTTTCTTTGCCTGTTAGTGATGCACCAATGGCAGTGCAGTAGTGGACACATTTTGGCTGGGTGCTGAGATGTATCACATGGGTGGAAAGCAATAAAGGATGAATAAATTAACTAAGCCAAGTCCATAACGGAATAGCAGAACTGGGTCTGTAATGGAGAAGGAGCAGCTGAACCGGGTCTGTTATGGAGGAGCAGCCTGCAGAAAGCAGCAGGAGATATGATGAAATTATATACAAAGATCTTCCTCCTCCTCCTAAGGGTTCAGATCTTTAGGAAACTCTCACCTTCTCTCACACACATGCACTCTCCCTCACTCAAACACATTCTCTCTCACACACACACATGTACAGGCACATACAAACACACACTCCCGCTCATACACATTCTTTCTCTTACGCATTCATGTACACATACACGTCCTGTCATTCTCTGGCTGTTGGTTATCTCAGAGAAGCAGGTGGGCCAATGGTACAAGTTTCCATTCTGCACAACCTGGCTAAATGGCTAAGCTGTGGAGCGGCAGCCCGTTCTGCTCCTTAGTCAAAGTTTTCCTCCGATAATTACCAGCGATACGGACAACAATCCCTGCAGCCCGGCGCACTCAGATAGGCGTGAGAATCCAATGAGCTCGGACTCCAGTGCAATTAAAGCCGTTTAGATTGGACTGTTTCACAGGTCAAGTGTCGCTGCACACCCCTTAATTCCATTCCGCAGCAGACGTGACCGTTAAACTGATTGAGCTGCGCCAGTAAGCAGACCTATACTGCCATCTAGCGTTTGCAAACAAAACAGCACCCGGAGTTACACACGTGGCTGGTTACATTATACGGTTGTCTGAGGCTCTCGGAATGCGGGTGTGACACCAATGGACTAGTTAGACCATCGAGAGTGAGACTCATTCAGGTCCTGTGCCTTATCAGTACCACATTGATCTAGAAGGTATAACGCTCTGCCTATCTTCTTATCTCAGGGTTTACCATTTAAATTTTTTATTTTTATTCCCCTAAAGCCTCGCTCCATCTGAGGGTTATCAGCCCAGATCGCCCAAGCTCATCACCATGTCAGTTTCTAAAAGCTGGGCGGAAAATGGTTTCCTTTTGAATTACTGCTGAGTGGAAAGAGGAATTCAGCCTCAATAATAATAATAATAAATGTAAGGGCCATTCGGTACAAACATATAAATGTCATAGTTCCATAGTTATACCACCAGGGATTGAATCTATGATTTGATCTCAAATGATTTTGCCTCGTGAAGAATGTCGGTTTCTCCATCATTAAACCCGATTGAACTCATGCAGAAAACATGACGCGAGTTATTTTACGATCGGACCAAAGTGTTTCTGTAAACGAAAAACACAAACTAAATCAATGGAATCTCTCCACGGATGGGCCTTCCATCGAGATTGCATTGCAGCTAATCCCTCGATCGATAGAGCGTTTCGCCTGTAAAGGGAGATAAAAACCAATGAAAGATATGAATAAAGGATTAAACTGAAGCTGTTGATTCAGTCACATGGTTGTTCTTCGAGCCAAAACAGAAACAAAGCCATGTATATTTTGTACATTTTCAGAAACTGACTCATATCGTGTAAATATGTAGCCTAATTAAAGCAAACCCGAAACATGTAGACGGCAGTTTGGAGACGATGTAGGCTACTCACCCCGGCTGTACAAACCGCTCTAGGTCCGGTAATCCCGGTCCGCGGGCCATCCTACAGGACCAGGTGCGCTGTCTATGAGAGCGGCTCGTTTTTTTGCAAGGAAAACACATGAAACAAAAGGACACGTAACATGTTGTAATTGTAATTAATTGTATCACTACCAGTGATTACTATGCAGTAGGCCATGCCATCTAAATAGTCGATCACATTACAACTATAATCGAATCGGTGCGTGCGAACTCAAGGCCACTAGAACATCGTAACGTTATTCCATGCCTGTGGATTGTTTGAAAAACTCGTATTTAATCGAAAGACCACTCGAAGAACTTGCATTCAGAAATAGGGTTCACTTTTGATATTGTTTGTAAAATGTCCGCCTTTTGCCTCCAAGAAGCATACAAATGCAGCCAATTAATTGGTGGATTGACAACAGAAGCAAAGCGCAGCGATCTTTGTTTGAACAGGACTGCTGGTCGCCAGGAGACATAAAGCACGTCAGCACGCGAACAGCAGCGGTCTTCCATGAGATGAAGGGGTAATTTTAATGCTCGTCAATGTCTCCACGCGGTTGCAGCTTCGTTTATTTCCACTCTAAATGAGTTTCCACTCTGTCGGTTGCTTTTGTTTTTGTAGGAAAATGTAAATTCCAATTCTCTTGAGGACAGTCTGCTCGCTGTGAGTTTTTTATTAAAGATAAATGGAAGGTATGTGTGTGCGTGCGTGTGTTTGAGGGGTCACCTTCACCGTATTCTTTTTGTTTGAGCTGCATTGCGCTTGCGGGAGATTCATTTGGTGCTGAATAATGACGTATTTTTATTAATTCGTCTTGTTTATTGTGGAGGCGGAGATCAAACGAGTCTGTGCATCATTAGTTTGTCAGGACTTGCGAAAGCTCAGGGACACGCTGGCCCTTTGTGAGGTGACTAAGCGGATTAGATAGTGTTCTCTTTCAACCTTAAAACATTAATATTGTGCCTGGGCTTTCATCACAGAGAGGAAATTAGGCCCCAGCGCTTCTGCCCATTTGGTCTCCCACTGAGAATATCTTTCACACTCTTGCTTTTGGCTTGCTTTGTGGGGATTTAGTCCATACTGTGAATCGTACTGAGGAAAATCTTTACAAAATGATCAATATGAATAAAACTTGATTCACTGATTGATCAACTGGTGAAAGAGTTATTTTAGGTGAAGCACTTGGCCAGGTTCATCTGACCCCCTGATAAGCTACAGCCCCCTGGTGTCTCCGTACTCCAAACACCCGCCCTCTCATCTCTCCCAACTCCACAAAAGTGGAGGTGTTCACTGTGTAAAATGTGGTCTTAACACATTCACAGAATAGAATTTAGTGCTGTGATAGTGACTCCCTATTTGCTTTTGCTATTTAGCTCTGACGCGCTTCATCTGTAGATTCTTCGGCATTACAGCCAGCTTTTAAGTATTGGGCTCGTATATAAGCAATTTACGTCACGGCAGTAGCAGTTATTCACCAATTTCAAGAGCGTTAGTTAGATTAATTTTTATATAATAAAATTTATGGTTTCTCGATCTTGGCGCTCAAGTGCATACACGGCAGCTTTACAAGGTTCTTAAGTCATGGTATAACTTGCAGTTGTGTGAACTGACACTCAATGTTTTTTTTTTTTTTTTTTAGAAAAAAATGCTGATAAGAGTGAGATGTGCTGTTTTCAGAGATTTGCCTCTTCCTGATTTATTCTATTATTGCATATCTGTCACACTGAATGGTTTCCGATCTTTAGACAAAATGAAATAATATAAATTTTGACAATTGGAAACGGAGTAAACGCAAAACACATTTTAAAATGATTATTTCATTTATTTAATGAAAAGTGTTATGAAAGGCCCATATGACACCATGTGAACAAGTAATTGCCGTCTTAGTTACTCAATCAAGCAATTAACCTAATTTAATTGATGATTAGTTTCAAGTGATTGAACACAGCCAGGCTTGATTGCAACTCTGTTGAAACTAAACCTCACTCATATTGAACTAAACCAAGAGAGTGAAGTAGTCACCACTAAGTTTCTAAAAGCACACTTTGTCACGATCAAAAAAAATTCAAGATGAGATGAGAAAAAAAAAATCTGTATATCAGTCTGGAAAGGGTTACAAGGCTATTTCTAAGGCTCTGGGAGTCCACTGAACCACACTGTGAGTCATTGTCTCCAAATGGAGAACACTTGGAACAGTGTCCCAGGCCTGCCAAAACTTCTCCAAGGTTGCAGCAATAACTCATCCAGGAAGTCACGAGAGGTCCCAGAAGAACATTCACAGCTAAGGCCAGTGTTCATAACTACACAATAAGAAAGAGACTTGGCAAAAATAGGAGTCATGGGAGAGTAGCAAGATGGAAACCACTGCTAACCAAAATAGATACCAATGTTCATCTCACATTTGCAAAAAAAAAAGCATCCCTTTAGGGATAATGTTTTATGGACAGATGAGTCAAAAGTGGAACCCATTAAGGGTCCCATGACGTCTGGAGCAAATCAGTTGCAGCATTTCATAGTAAGAATATGATACCAACAGTCAAACATGGTGGTGATAGTAATGGTGTGGGGATGCTTTGCTGCCTCGGGACCTGGATGACTTGCAATTATTGAAGGAACCGCGAATACTGCTCTTTACCAGAAAATTCTGAAGGAATCTTGGTCATCTGTCCCTGAGCTGAAGCTGAAGCGTCATATCCCAGCATGCATTGGGCGAGAGGCAGGAATGCACCCTGGCCAGGTCGTGAATCTATTGCAGGGAGTGTACGTATTATGTCTTCCAATAATATTATTAAAGCAATAATAGAATAATAATGGCCACTAAATATTTCATATAAATGTTCAAATGCATACATGTACTACTGAAGCTGTACAGCTAAAGAAGCTGTATAAAGATTTATTTATTTAAGATGTTAATATCATAGCTGAAATAAATTGGTTATTTAAATGAAAATATGTTAAGGGTTAAAACTGGACTAACCCAGTGTTTACTTCCTCAGATCCCACACAGATACACACTCCGTCCCTCCCACACAGGTTAGAGGACATCTGTTCTGCATTTTCTCTCTCTCTCTCTCTCTTTCTCTTTCTCTCTCTCTCTCTCTCTCTCTCTCTCTCTCTCTCTCTCACACACACACATACGCACACTAAATTTTACACTGAAAGGATTAATTTTCTCCCTTAGCAAGGTGTAGCTGAGTTTTTTTTTTTTTTCCAGAAATAAATATTTCAGTTGTGGTGACAGCAGGAGAATGAGCCAGTGACTGGATCTGATATCTTAAACAAGCAGAGAGGAGGCGGAATGTTGTTATTCTACCATCCGTACTAACCTGACTGCCGAGAAGGAGAGATGATTATTATTTTTATCAGCCACTTTTAATCAAGGTTCCATGAAGATTTTCAAATTGTTTGCAAACATATAATTCGGCAAATATTTTTTTCACTGAAATATGCAATTACAAATCCTCTGAACTCTGTGTATCGCTGCAAGTGCTTATGTGGAAAAACTGCATGTTTGGCGACAAGGCTGTCCTACAATCTTTACATATATACCGCTGAACATTTTATTTAATCAGTTCTTTTGTGATGAATTTTTCCTTTCTTGATGTGAAAGCGGCTTCTGGCTTGTGCCACCAGAGGGCGCAGTGAGTAAGGTATTGCAGGGGAAGGGGGAAAGATCTGAAGTGTGCCGTTCTTATCCACTGTGCTGATGAAAATTATAGTGTCCCTCTCTGATTGATGCAACATTCAACAACCATCAAGGATTCTAATTTTTGAACCGTGAGCCATGAGCTCAGTGTTGTGGAGCTTGTTGAATCAGAAAGAACCTTCAAAGACAATGTTTCATGCAAATTGTTTAGTTTTGAATTGGAAACATTTAAATAGTTACGTTTCCTCAAAAGCTCTTAAACGTAAATTTAACAGACTGAATGCAAATGTTTAGCACTTTCGTCCTACCAGTATATTAACGCTTCCATCTGCACCCAATCGTCCCAGTAAACCTGACCCCATTGGACCAGCGCTGGCCCAACGTCTACTTTCCATATGTACTGTTCCATATATTTTTTTTTTTTTTCATTTTTTAAATAAATCATTTAATGATATTTATGTTGGTGTTTGTCTGGAGAAAATCACTGATAACAATGTTGCTTTCGTGCTTTATATACTGCTAAGTTAGGTAATATTTCACACTCATGGTTAAATTTAGTAAAACAGTCAAATTGAATGACTTCTATTAAGTACAATACAGCTGAAAAAAAAATCCTTGACAGCGAAGTTAAAGTATTTTTAATCATCTCCCTGGACAGCGTGCAGATGACTTGTAGGAAATGATTTGCATAAAGTGATCGTATTTCCCAACGCATGCCAGTTTCACATCGTATGTCATCTGCTGTGATTTCCCTAGAAAAACACGTTCACTTTGACAGCACACCGTCAAAAGCTACCACCAAAAGAGATGAGAGAATGAGCCATGAATTTTACAGTGAGGTCCATAATGTTACGAACAACATTTTTTTCTTGATTTGGCTCTGTACTCTAATGAAGGGAAGTGAGCCAGTACCTATGGCAGCCATACATGCCCAAACCATAGCACCTCCTTCACGGATGAGGGAGGTGCTAAGGATCTTGGGGAGTTCATTTTGGCCTCCACATTTTTGCTCTTGCCAGCACTCTGATACAAGTGGCTCTTGGTCTCATCTGTCGACAAGACCCTTTTCCAGAACCCTGCAGACTATTTTTGGTACTTCTTAGCAAACGAACCTAATCGTCCTGTTTTTGCTGCTAATTGCTCGTATCTTGCAGTGTAGTCTCTGTAGTTCTGTTAATGAAGTCTACTGCAGTAGTCACTGACACATCCACGCCTGCCTCCTGAAGAGCGTTTCTGATCTGTCGGACAGTTGTTTGGGTTTTTTTTCTTCATTATGGCGAGAATTCTATTGGGCATAAACTGTAGAGGTCTTCTCTGGCCTACCAGGCCCTTTGCAATTTCTGAGATCACCAGTGCTCTTTGTTCTTAATGATGTTCCAACAGTTGATTGTGGTAAGCCTAAGGTTTCACCTATCGCTGTTTTTTAAAATTTTTTATTAACTTCATAATGGCCCCCTTAACTTTCATTGGCATAACACTGGTCGTCATGTTGGCAAATGCCAATAACAGACTCCAAAGGCAATCAAAAGCCTAGAATCAGACTAGATACTGAAAACCGCATTGATAACAATTTTGGCACCAAATCAAGAAAAAAAAAAGACTTCGTCCCAAACATTATGGAGCTCACTGTATACTTAAACATAAAAGTGGTACACAGAAAAGGAAAGGGTGGCATTACCACAAAAAATAAACCACAAAGCTTTGTGCCCTCTTCTGCCTGTGATTTCAATGAGGACCGGGCAGAGCGAGCGAAGTACCACTGCAGTCCACTATTTGCCTGCACCTCTGCCATGACCTACAACAGCTAGTTCTTGCAACAGGTAGCCATAACAATATTGCCCTTACTACCTATCTAAATTAGATAAAAGATAAATACACTGGCAGATACGTCCATAGTCCTATCTCTCTCTTGCTCTCTCTGTCTGTGTGTATGTGCGTGTGTGTGTGTGTGTGCTGGTGATACTCGTAAAACCTGATTAACCAGAGATCTATGGTGATACCATGCCATAGTTTTTAAAGGGTGAGTGTTGGAGCTCTGCGCTTTGTTATAATTTTTTATCATCCGGTGGTAAAAACGGGTTGGGATAAGGGCCAATTGGTAATTACTGCACCTGGGCCCATATTGACTTTGCTCAATTACTGAACAGCAGCACTGAGGATGAGACATACAGAAGCAGTGAAGAACCTATTTAAAAGCCATGTAAGATCAGTCTACAGACTGTGTAAAATACTTGTAGAGACAGTGTAAAGACTGTGTAAAAGACGTGTAGAGACAGACAGTGTACAGCCTGTGTAAGACTGGTAGAGACAGTGTACAGCCTGTGTAAAAGACATGTAGGAGCAGTGTAGAGCCCCTGTAAAAACTGCAGTTTTGTCCCAGTGTTCTCTCTTTATGGTGCTCTGTCTTTCACATGCACAGGCATACAAACACACACACACACAAACACACACATTTTCACACTGCTGTGAACTAGGCGTACAAATCCACGTCAGATATAGACGTAGGGACCCAAAACTTCACACCCCCCCCACAAAATCCCAGCCCAGCCTCAGGACTGAAAGAACATACCACACAAGCGTTGAGATTGTTATCGTTTTTATTAGCAAAATAAGGGAAACGACTCTACAAATGTTCCCTTCCCAAAGGGAACAGGGCTACAGACAGTGCTGAGCACAGTTTCTCCCACGTACACACACAACAACCCCCTTTCTGCACTTTAAAACTGCATCTCCGCCGCTACGACCCCCCCCCTTCAGTCCGTCACCTCTTCTAAAACGCTTTAAAACTATTTAAGATTTATCTGTACTACTGAGCATGAGCAGTCCTCCCTAAGGGACAGTGAGTTAGTTTCCTCCTCCCTCCCGGCCACACCTCCATTTGGGTTTAAATAAGGCTGCTGCACTACTAAGAGCAGTAAAATTAGGCACTACATCCTGTTCTAAACGGAGAGATCCTCTTGGCTCGCACGTCAGCCAAGCGCTGAGCGCACGCGCAGTCTGTCCCAGACACAGAATCGCCCTTCCGCTGCCGTTCAATCTCTTAACCACCTGAGATTTCCATGATCTCTGGAGCGAGGCGGATAAGGGGATAAATATGAAAATGACGGCGGAGCCATTTCAGCAGGCAAAACGTCGTTTAACAGGGACTGCAACGAAAGCAAGCGGAAGGCACCAGTACTACAAACTGGATCCAAATTCAGGACCCAAACCGTTTTTCCCTCCAACAATCTTGAGGGGAAAAATAAAAAATAGTTTCTTCAACCAAGGTGTGGCAAGTCTCCTTTAAAAAATAAAAAACAAACAGGAAGAGTGGAAAAATTAAAGCTAAATAAAATACCCTTCTTTAAAAAATAGCTCTGTGAATAAACCACTGCTATAGTTACTATACAAACATCTGACACAAGTAATCAGTTTAAAAGGTTCCCAGGCAGAGAGAAATTAAGCTGCAGAACTCATGAACTTCTGTTCTGTTCACGTGCTTCCCGACTCTCTCCTCACACACACACGCAGTTCCCAAAAAACAGCATGCAGGGTGGCCCCATCTGCCCCTGCATGAGAAAACACACACACACACACACACACACACAGAGGAACTGCATTAGTACGGCATGTTACCTCAAGCGCACATGCAGTCCAAACATTTACTTAACCAATTTAAAACTGAGAAATGGGTTCTCCTTTCTTTTTCAGCCATTGGATTTACATGTCAGTGTGGGTTTAAGGAGTCAGTCAGTGTGTGTTCAAGCAGTGAGTCAGAGTATTTATACAGTCAGTCAGTGTGGGTTTTAAACAGTCAATCAGTGTGGATCTAAGCGGTCTTACCGGGAATGTGGCGGCTCTAGAATAGGCCACAGTCCTTGAGGTTGTTTTTGATGATGACGTCGGTGACGGCGTCAAAGACAAACTGCACATTCTTGGTGTCGGTGGCGCAGGTGAAGTGGGAGTAGATCTCCTTGGTGTCTTTGCGCTTGTTCAGGTCCTCAAACTGGCACTGGACATAGGCAGCAGCCTCCTCATATGTGCTGGATCCTGAGCACGGAGAGAACACACTGAACCAATTTTTCCTAACACAGAGCCAACATTTCCTCAATGCACTGAACCAATGCTGCCTAACACACAGCAAATATTTCCTCAACAAACTGAGCCAACGTTTCCTCAACGCACTGAGCCAACATTTCTTCAACCCACCGAGCAAATGTTTCCTGAACACACAGAGCCAATGTTTCCTCAACACACCGAGACAGCGTTATCTCCAAGCACTGAGCCAATGTTTCCTCATTGCACAGAGCCAAAGCTTCCTCAATGCAGTGAGCCAGTGTTTCCTCAACACTCCGTGACAGTATTCTAAACACACAAGGCCAATGTTTCCTCAACACTCCGTGACAGTATTCTAAACACACAGGGCCAATGTATCCTCAAAACACTGAGCCAATGTTTCCTCAACACACCAAGCCAATGTTTCCTCAACACACTGAGACAGCATTATTTCCAAGCACTGAGCCAATGTTTCCTCAACACACTGAGACAGCATTATTTCCAAGCACAGAGCCAACATTTTCTCAGTCCATTGAGCCAATATTTATTAACCAATCAAAGCACCGATCTCTGAGCTCCTCTGAGCAGAAGAGCATCAGCGAGCCGACATGATGCGTTCCCATGGCAACAGACAGAAGCGTGAGATGTGGGTAGAGACAAGGATGATTTCACTGCTGATGAATGGTACAAATACCAACGTCCTGCCATTTCACCCAGTTAACACTGAACTCCCGAATGGGCATGGGGGGCACACCTGCACATGCTGGGTGTGGTTACCTGCATACTGTGGGCGTGGCTACCTGTGTTCTGTGGGCGTGATTACCTGTGTTCTGTGGGTGTGGCTACCTGTGTATTCGGGGAAGCAGATGGTCAGCGGACTCCTCTTGACCTTGTCCTCAAACAGGTCCTTCTTGTTGAGGAAGAGGATGATGGAGGTGTCCGTGAACCACTTGTTATTGCAGATGCTGTCAAACAGCTTCATGCTCTCGTGCATGCGGTTCTGAGGAACGCACAAACGCGGTCAAACTGCGGTCGAACACAAAACACAAAGGTTACGATGCTGTGCAACACGGTCAGACTGAGCTCACCATCTCCTCATCCTCGGCCAAGACCAGGTCGTAGTCGCTCAGTGCCACGCAGAAGATGATGGCGGTAACGCCCTCAAAACAGTGGATCCACTTCTTCCTCTCTGACCTCTGACCTCCCACGTCAAACATCCTGAGACACAAAAACACACGCGCGCGCACACACACACACACACACACAGGTTCTACTATGTGAGGTCAGGAGAGCAGGTGTGGCTGTGGGGTGGTGGGTCTAAGATGGAGCTCAGTGCTCTTACAGACAGGACAGAACCCACCTCAAAACCCATGTGGCATCAGCACATACTTCCTCCTTCCTGCATACATCACATCCCCTTCCTGTTTAAATCACATCCCCTTCCGGTTTACATCACATCACTTTCCTGTTTACATCATATCCCCTTCCTGTTTACATCACATCCTCTTCCCGTTTAAATCACATCCCCTTCCTGTTTGCATCACATCCTCTATCTGTTTACATCACTCACGAGGAATAGCCTCTCTGCAGGAGTGTTTTCGAACTCTTCCCAGCACCTGACTGTTCCGGCTGCCTGGGCAGAGACTTACTTGAAGTGCAGGTCTTTGAAGGTGAAGTGAGTCTCTACAATGCCGGTGGTCTTCACGCGCGACCGCAGGACGTCCTGCTGGTTGGGGACGTAGGTGGGCTGTGATATCCTGTCCAGGTCGTTCAGGTAGCTGCAGAGTACGGGGGGAGTCACTGAAAGTCCCACAAACTGCACCCACAATGCATCAGTCACTCAAACACAAACAAAAAAGAATGGCTCTTCCGCCTGATTGCCTCATATTGCTCGGGTACATTTGGTTCATTATTCCTGCTGCATTATTACGACCTTTACAACCATGGGCCACATCAGCCGAGTGCTTTAAGAACAACATTCCAGCTCGTCTCTCCCATGCAGAGATGTGGCAAATTGAAAGAACTACGGAATGTTCTGTGCAGTTTCACAGCTGGGGGAGGAGTAAACACAGGTTCACTCAGAAAGCTAAGTGAAACTTCCTGAGTGAACCCGTCTGCCACTCTGTAGTTTCCCATCAGCCCTGTTACTATGGGGTTCAGGTGTGTTCAGCCCTGTTACTGTGGGGTTCAGGTGTGTTCAGCCCTGTTACTGTGGGGTTCAGGTGTGTTCAGCCCTGTTAGTGTGGCATCATCATCATCAGCAGCAGCAGCAGGAGACAGAGATGAAGAGCACTGGACCTACTATGAGGCGGAGTCGTTGAGCTGGTACTCTCTGGAGCGGGCGAAACAGGCCTGCACCCCCGCGTCCTTCCACAGGCGCTTCATCACCCCCGCCAGCTCCGCCGTCATGAACCCCTCGTCCGCCGAGCCCGCCAACACGAACAGCTGCCGCGCGTCGTCCTGAGGAAGCACACGGGCATCATCATCATCATCACTGTGGAACTTATTTTTATCCTCACAATGCTCAACGTTTCTGGTTCTTCACTCAGCTGTGCCTGAATCTCTCCCTCACGCACGCGCACGCACACGCACACGCACACACATACCGCTCGGCCGGGGTCGGCGAAGTCGATCTGGAGGCGGCCCATGGCGCGGACGATGGCGATGATGGACTGGATGATGTTGCTGTAGACCACCGCCGCGTACTGCTGGCACTCCTCCTCTGAGTAGCCCGCCTCATGGATAATCCTGAGAGAGAGAGATCAGTGTTACACACACAAACATACACACGCGCACGTACACACACCCCGACATTTTCACTGAGGACACTACCCATTTAGACACACCCACATTTTAAAGTAAGGGTTGACTGAAAAGCTTCTACAAGGCCTACTAGGTTTAAAATGATGGATTGGGACACACCTCAGTCAATAAAATGTTTCAGCAAAAAAGGACCTTTGAAGAAGGAAACTTGGAAAAGTCTGTGTTTTCTAGATGGCTGCATAGAACACACGTCTTTTAGAACAACACAGGAGCCTGTCTCAGTTTGTTTCTGTGGTGTGCGCTTTCATTTATACACCCTTACTTCATCTGTTTGACGATTGTGCTTTTCCCTGACTCACCAGCACCTGAGAGAGAGAGAGAGAGAGAGAGAAAGAGAAAGAGAAAGAGAGAGAAAGAGATTATCATTTCATGCACAGATCCTGTAGATCATTTAGGAAAGAAAAACTATTGCTAGTATTTACCGAAAAGATGCACTTTTTAAATAAAACTATAAGAAATATTTCAATACAATATATATGTTTAACAACAACTGAGACCACCAAGATTTCATTACAGCAACAACAGGTGAAGTCTACAGACATTCAGCAGCAATGCAATGCAGGTTGGACTGAAATTGATTTGTTTGCACACATTTACTATTTAATAAAGCTTTACGGTGCACTTTAGTCATCTATACAATGATAAACAAGGAGCCATTTATGCTACATAAATAGGACATGCAGGTATGTAGCCATCGGTCTGCCTGTAACACAGGAGAAAGGCTGGTTTGGGGAGGCTACAGGACTCCAAGCCCTGTTTTCTTTAACATATGTGCAAAAAGGATTCCAAAAGGATTTCACAAACTACAGGAAGACGCAGAAACTACAAAAAAAGCACAAACTACATTAAAAAGTACAGGCTACAGAAAAAGCACAAACTACATTAAAAAGTACAAACTACAGAAAAAAGGCACAAACTACAGAAAAACCATAAACTGTGAATGCATAAACAGGACACCAAGTGAATACGTAATACAAGAAAGCTGTGTGCCAACTATTCAACTCACCAAAGAAGAAAAAACCTTTCACTGAATTTTGCGGAATCTGACTGCACTTCACTGTGTTGCCCTGCATCTCAGAATACAGTCTCAAATCAGACACACCTTGATTAGCACTACTCACTATTTGATTCAGTATGTGCCCCAAATTTTAGTAGTAATTGTACCCCAGAATTATTAATAACTGGAAGTGCAATCTGCAATACAGTAATATGCACTTTATCTCTGTGGTCTGGGAGGGGAGTTTGGTGCATTTGGTGAACACTGGAAAAATTTTTAATCTTTTTTTCATGCCAGACATTGCTGGACAAAGATGTTTCACACATTAGAAAAATTAGCATTCGCTCACAAGGCTGGATCTGCTTGCTAAAAAGGCCACACCTATCTCCCAGAACAGTTCATGCGTTATGTCACTCAGACAGGTTTGGCCGAGGGTACTCTGACCCCCCCAACAGGGCTGCGATGCATGGGGAATGCAAGGGGAGGAGACCCTGCACAGGAGAGCCAGTGAGAGTGAGGGATTGGGGTTGATTGACAGTGGAACACACCGGCGAGAGACGTGACAGGACTCACAATCTCGCACTCATATAGTGACTGGGGCTCACACACACTATGCTGCCATAGCAACTAGGCCTACGACTACAGACTTCCCCCAGAATGGACAGGGTGGGGTTATGGAGTCTGGATGCTTGTTTACAGCACTTGTTTATATCTATATTAGATTTTGAACACATGTGCTGTACAAAAGAGATCTAATAATCTATTAATCTAATCTACCCATAAACATAACACTGGTAATACTTATGACGAGCATGTGTAAAGTAGACATGCTTGTGGTAGCGACCCCTCAGTTTGGGAAGCGCAGTGTTGAAGTGCTGATATCAGGGCATGCCCAGGGGGTTCCAGAGGGGCAAGGTGTGCTGTGTGCTCGGTAGTTTGGATATTCATGAAAGTGAGAAAATTCTTCAGCACGTGTCACAAGGCGAGATTCCTCTTCCTGTCCTTTAACAGACAGGTGGAAATGGCTAAGTGAATCATGCATGTACTTACAAATGCATGCGTGAACACGCACATGCACAGCTGCGCATAAGCACACACACACACACACATACGCACACACACGGCAGGGCGCTGTGGGAGAGCAGTGCTGGGAGAGATGTCACTGCAGGGCATTTTTATTTCTTCATTTTAATTAATGTGGCAGCGCTGTGCCTTCTTGGGCCCTGGGGGGCGCCAGCGCGCAGAGCAGCAGCCCAGAGCCAAACACACACAGCTAAACGGTCCAAAGGGACCGGCCGAGCCACACCCACGGGGGACCCACCCTGGCAGGGAGACACACCCCCACCAGCCCCACCCACACCAGTCCAGTCAGATCCTACAGCAATTTAGAGCATCAGAACAAACTGAAGGAATTATTCAGATGGTTCCATACAGAAATTATTGCAGCATAAGTAAAAATTACTGGCAAGAAATATTTTGCATTTGCCCAACCAAACAGTTTTCAGGGGTTGATTGTATGCCAACACCCTCCCTGTGTTTGAATGGCACTGTTCCCACACACACACACACGTTACTGTCTCTCAGTTGCTCCCACACAGATCTTATATTTTGGATGAAGCCATGTTTTGAGACAGAGATTGTAACACTGCTAAAAACAATGCAGCATTTTTTTTTCAGTACAAACAACATTTGAGCTCATATAAACTGACTTGGCTTCTGCTGTAACAGTGGGTGTCTTTACAAATCTCTGGCCAGCCCTGATAAAGCAGAAATGGTAGTTACCATTTTCTTGACAGTGGTGGGACAGCTGTGGTTTAATTCCCAACCAGCAGAGGGCGCTGATTGCAGTGAGGGGCACTGAATTCTGTGAGTGTTGTTTTGGTCATGAGACTAGCATTTGAAGCTCCATATTAATCCAGTGCTTTGGGGAACTTCTACAGGTGCCTCTGCACAACATGCGTGGTCTCAACCAATCAGAGGGCTCAGTCTACACTGTAAACCATCAGTCAGGTCAGACTGATTAACACCAGCCACCCACACAGAGTTTATGACTCATGCTCTTAAGAGAAAATTGGGAAATTACCTCCAAGCCTATGACAGACACACATCACTTCCTAGTTCCGCCTGGGCGCACAAGCTTGGCAGTTTTTTAATCAGCGAATCACACGGAAATGAAAAACATCCTAAAAATGTTTGCAGCTATGATGACACCAAGGAAATATACTCAACAAGAACTGCCCATTTTAAGAACATGGCCACCATTTGTCTCCTTAGTGATACACTCTTGCTACGGTTAAAGAGATGAAGGCTTCTCCGCTGGTCTCGGGCAGGGTCACAGTTTCAGTCCTGATCTCATTATTTTAGCTCTGTCCAATAAGCGACCAGCACGCTCACTTTCACAGTCTCAGCTGTCACTCACAGCAGCCCTGCTCACAGATCACATGACCTCCGCTTCCCTCTCCCTGCCATTTACCAGTTAGTGTTTAATCTGCTCCGCATGAGGGCAAAGCAGCCAATTAAAGCTCACTTAATCTCACCTGCCCTCTCACCCCATACCAACACCACACTGTTACCAGGCAGCTCATCACCTAACCACAAGCCAGGCAGAGGAAACCTTTTAAAGAGCATAAAATAACATCACAGAGTGTAATGCTGTGATCAGTGTGGAGCAGTGGTTAGAGCAGCAGTGTGGAGAAAAGGCTAGAGCAGCAGTGTGGAGCAGTGATCAGAGCAGCAGTGTGGATCAGTGACAAGAGCAGCAGTATGGGCCAGAGGTCAGAGCAGCAGTGTGGAGAAGTGATCAGAGCAGCAGTGTGAAGCAGTGATCAGAGCAGCAGTGTGGGCCAGAGGTCAGAGCAGCAGTGTGGAGCAGTGATCAGAGCGGCAGTATGGAGCAGTGGTCAGAGCAGCAGTATGGAGCAGTGGTCTGAGCAGCAGTATGGAGCAGTGGTCAGAGCAGCAGCATGGAGCAGTGATCAGAGTAGCAGTGTGGAACAGTGGGCAGGGCAGCAGTGTGGAGCAGTGGGCAGAGCATCAGTGTTGAGCAGTGGTTAGAGCAGCAGTGTGGAGCAGTGGTTAGAGCAGCAGTATAGAGCAG
Source organism: Anguilla rostrata (assembly GCF_018555375.3). Taxonomy (NCBI): domain Eukaryota; kingdom Metazoa; phylum Chordata; class Actinopteri; order Anguilliformes; family Anguillidae; genus Anguilla; species Anguilla rostrata. Next base: position 43,440,065 of record NC_057939.1, on the reverse strand, counting down.
TAGTCAGAGCACCACTGCTGAGCACTGGGCAGTGGGCATGCCACATCACATCTACCCGCTTTCCCCCAATTTCCTCATATCCAGGACAAAACTGCCCAGCTCCTCCATTTTTAATGGCACTCAGAGGCGAGGCTCAGTTTACAGAGCCATTCTTCGGTTAGTGTAGCCCACTGCACAAACGCTGCCCCAGCTGGTAATCTGAACATGACATCTGCGTTACCTGGCAACCAGGCAGGCCTCAGAAACACAGAAAGCAAACATCTCAGGATGTTCAAGGTGACTGCACACACCGCACACCAACAGCAGGCTGTGAGTCCACCTGTCTGTCACCCAACATGCTTATAACCCAAAAACATGACTAAAGAAATCAAGTATTTGTGTGATTGTGCGGTGGCAGAACCTGATCTAAAGGTCTAAATGTGTTAGCCTCCCCTGTTCTGCAGCTGGTACCCACTGTTCATTCCACTTCAGCACTGTTCACAAACAAACATTTCACAGAACCTTTCAGGCTTTTACACTCGGTGCATATTTATCTGTTATAATTCCAACCTTTCATAAGGTCCAGAAACCTGCCAGGAAAAATGTGGGCTAGGGAACTATTTTGTGTTTTCAGGAAAGCAGAACTGCCTTTGAAAATGTCAAAGAATGACAAGGAATAACTGGTGGGGGCTTGAGGTGACAGTGGTGGTGGCAGGAGAGGGTGGGTGAGTGAGGCACGGCATCCGCTAGCCCACCTTACAAACAGGGACACTTCCGACCAAGAAGAGGGAACTGTGCAAACCGGGTACATCTCAACATATAAAGCCTGTTAATTGTGAAATGCTGCACTGACGGAAACTCGCGGTATCAGCTCCTTCTGTCACTTTTATTGTATTATGACCCTGTATAATTTCCCTGCGCGCTGTGTTCCGGAGTAAAGGGAGTCTGTTAATGTAGAGAGTGCAGCGCATTTACACGCCGAAACTCGACCTGTAGTGAAATCAGCATGGCTCATTCACGCAAAGGAATCCCGAAAACAATACCCATCTGACAACAAAGGCATGGCACGCTGTCACCTTGCTGAATATCGATTTTTGAAGGGTGAACCCACACCAGACAGAACCCGAATATAAGTTATCATTACCTTCGAAACACAACTTGTGACAATGCTCAAATACAAATACGCTACATGGTTTTCATTAATTAGGCTACTCGTTTAACGTTAGATACTTTGTGATAATCACATTTCAACATATCTAGCTTGCTTACATGTTCATAAAATGTGATTAGTGAATTAGGCTAGTTCTGCTAATTAAGAAATATGAGTCGGATTAACGTTGTTGCGAAAGATTAACATTTCACATAGCCATTCTAGGTCCTAGAAGAATAAATCATTCTTTCCGAGGGCCCCCCGGCATCGTGATGCAACAGATGTAGTCCCAGCAGTTAGCCTAGCAACCAATGTTATTTAGTACAAGATTAACCAATCCATCTTTTTGATAATCAGACAGGCGCAGCATCGTTTTAAGAACCAAATGTAAACATGACTTCTGTTTTCCTTAAATAGAAATGTTTCGATCGTTCGACAACGACATTTTGAGATCAACAGGTCGGCTATTTGTGTTGCGGTCAATTCACTAGCTAGCCGATCACGCTAGCTATCGAGCCATGGTGACATGGAGGGGCGGGCTATCTGGTCAGGGTTTAAAATCGCCATATTACAAACAAATCATGACACGTTTCTGGGCCTTTAAATTACACTTTCGTTTCAATTTACCGATCAGCAAAAGTGTCTATTAGTAAAAACGTGCTTATCACAACAGCTAAAAAACAAACCGCAAATGAATACAGAAAAAGGTGGCCACTGTCATTTCCACTAAACGGTATAGCGAGTTGGCTGATTACAGTGTGTCAGATTGAATGTTTGATGGGTTTGGTTACTGTGTAGCACTGTTGCAAACTTTAGAATCTTTGATCAAACACTCGCAGTAACGTTACAGCATTGTACTAGCGCTGTGCTCAATATGTTGTATTAATGCTGGAGTAGCCTACTGTGGGTTTTACTAGCATGCCAAGTTTGATAACGCTCGATAGGCTGACTCACTCATAGACAGACTTGCACAGCCGTGTGCGTAGTTTAACAATCTACTTTGCCAGGGAGATGCACTCACTCCACAGGTCCGTATGAAAAGTGCATTCGCTCGATTGTTGATGCCACATGCATAATCGCAGTCTTAGTTTGCAATGACTAACTACAACTCGCTTGATTTTCTGAAATGGATGATGCTGGCAGCGGGGAGCCACACTGTGTATCTGATACCACCACCGTGGAAAGTTTACCAAAATCTCCACTTCTTACCCAAGAGGAGCAACTTGACTTCCCTGGCGGCTTTATCTCCGTCATCCCGCAGATTCTTGTCGATCATTTTACTGCGCTCCATCGCCGACTTATCCCCTGTTGCACTAAGGGTGCACCCCATCCTCATGCGAGTCCTCGGGACGGTGTCAGAACGGAAAGATAAACTTCATGCGATGTCCACATGCAAGGAGAAAAAATACCATCCAAAGAAACCACTCACGTCCTTGTAGCAAGCGAACACTCACTGGGTGAGACAGACAGGACGGTTCACCGGACAGAAATAAGCAACAGTGTGTCGACAGCTAGCTAATAGAGTAGGCTACGAGTGTCCGTTTCGTACCTTCTGCTGAAGTCAATAGATTTCTGTTTTTAAATTTTTTTCCCTGAATGTCACTGAATGAGAAATACAGTTAAAACCACGGAGACGCTCCCACTCGCGGTGACTCCTTCTCCGCGTTCATTCGCAGCTCTGCTCTCAAGCACTGGGGCTCGTGCGCGCACCGCGCCCAGCGAGCACGCGCCGCCCTGCGCAGGAGCTGCTCCTGGCTGCAGCGCAGGCGGGGCTAGAATGCATCCGCATTCGCAAACTTGAGATTTTTCACATAGCCTACTGACACAAAAATATGTCACAATGAGACTTCTGTTCTGGAGAAAGTGGAAAAGTCACCGAACAAACAGCGGACCACAGCCGTACAATAGATAGCCCAGCTGTAAAATTATATCATGCCGTTAACTAGAAATATGCATTGGTTTGCTAAGAAGTTTTGGACAGTGCTATTTAACCCCCTCTGTATCGCCCTGTATTCTGTAATTAAACACACGTCTGAAAATGACATACCAAAAATAAAATGGTTATTAGTATTGAACACTTTTTCATAATAGGCATAATCCTGGTCTCTTCTGAAAGGTAGCCGTTGGGAGTTTGTTTTCCATCAGAATTTCTCTAAATGTTTTTGAAGTAACAGAAGTATTTTTCTCACCTAATATATATATATATATATATATATATATATATTAGGTGAGAAAAATACTTCTGTTACTTCATAAAGATGTTTGTGGGTGTGCCTGGTGGGTTTAGAAACACAATGGAGCCACAGCAACAACACCGTACAAATTCTGGTTAAAATTTGATGACAATACCGTCAAAAATGTGAATTATGCCATGCTTTTTGTAAGCTTTGTGTAGGTGGGTTTCCAAAAAGGCCATTTGGGGACTCGAAAAGGACATTTGGTAACCAAATTATATTATGGATGTTTGAAGGACTAAAATACCATATATTATACACTACATGCTAGTTGGAGATGCTTGCTGAAATTAGCTTGCTTTCCCCCTGCCTGTCACCCTCCCCCTCCCCCTCCCCCTCCCTCTGCCTCTCCACCCCCTCTCCTTTCTCTCCCCTTGCCACCTGAACTACATTTGCAAACTAGTTTACTAATTCGTTGATTGAGGTACACTGATTGAAGTTTTCGTCAAATATCCCACCCCCAGCAACAAGTCAAACACATCCTACAATTTCACGTCACATTAATTATTCAAACTCAGATCTCCTTAATTATAAGTGTACTGAATAATAATACATATATTTTGAGAATGTATTTGATGCTCATTGGTATAAAATGGGATCAAGTCTTTCACTGCACATGCCCTATGTTGTGGCATCAAAACTGTTTTCACAAATTTTGAGTCTTCTGTTTAGACTAAGGCATTCAAAAATACATTTTGTTGTAAAACAACAACCTTTTTAGGCATAAAGCCTCAAGACGTTTTCTTGCCAGTGTGTAACATTTTCAGCAGGTGTACTGAAAATCTTCTGGTTTGTTTACACAGGACACAGGAGAAACAATATGTGTCCTTTCATGGAAGCCTAACAAACTATATACCATTAGAAAAGCCATCAGCTAAAATACTTTTTAGTTGTCACTGTAAACTCTACTGGCTGGCTGTGTACGGGGCAGAACTTACACTGTCCAGCTCGAGTCGTGGCTGGTGCGTGGTGGGCAGAGAAGCTTGTAGATGGACTCACTTTGTTTCAGAGACTCTATCTGAACCAGAGATGATAACATTCATATGTACACAATACTTTAGGCATGTTTATAATGGCAAAAAGGAGAAGAATGATAATTCCCCTAGAGAATTACTAAGCAAACAATGGACATTTTATTGCTACTTCTCCAAGTTTTTTTGGACTAAAAATGACTGTGGATTTTGTTCACTCGATCCTTGCCATGATAAAAACATTGACTCTACAGTGATTTAAGTCATCTGTGGATGTCCAAAACCTATAGAAGGTGAGGACCCCAAGCTTGTTTTGCCACCCCACGTTACAAAATAAGGAACCATTCATGCTAAAAGATTGGCGGTATAAAATAGTAAAATATAAATAAATATAATAAAATGTGAAGATAGAACTGTAGGTTTTAACACATATTGTGTGACCAGACTGATTGAAGATTTCACCATAAAAAATGGAATGGGTGCAAATATACTCACTCCAGGCTGAATACGGGCTGGTGCTACTTCAGTGGTTAAACATTTAGCCTAATTTTCTGCCTGGTGGTGACACTGTAGGCCTACTTTGAATTAAAATGGACTCAAATGATGTTAAATTTTCAAAAAAAAAAAAAAATATTGTCATGCTATGAATATAAATTACATTATACCTTGACAATTATTTGTGCATTTTATTTTCAAAATATTTGCAACATTCTGTGCAAGGTTTTTAGCAGACTTTCAATCATACAAAAAAAGATTTCCCCAACAGACTAAAAGAGATATGTTTATGCTGCCATTGGCTGAATTAATAAAATTATTCCATAACAGGGACCAAAATTAGCCTTGAAATTATTCCACTAAATTTGCTTCTCTGCAAAGATAATGACTCATCAGTGCACAGACAGATGCTCACTGACCCTGGTGATTGCCGACAAAGCAGCAGTATTGGTAAGCTGTGTTTTTACGGACAGTAGTGCTGGTTGGATGTATAATATATTTCTGAGTTTGATAATTGTACTGATGCAAATGCACATGACTAATTTGTGAAATTTGGACATTTGCTTAATCCCTACAGTTCAGGTTGAGTATTAATATCAGGTGATCACATTTTCACTTGTTTGCTTAATGTTTCTTCTCCTGCTGGGTGCTTTTAGGCTACGTGTTTACAGAACTGTATGTATTTAGCATCTCTCGTATTCAAATTCATGGAAATTAAGACATGACCTGTGAGCACACAGGTTAGGTTCACCTGGCTGAGTTATCTTCAGCTAAGATGGGATGCTCTCTCTCTCTTTCGGAGGGTGAACCTATTTGAATACATCCGGCCGACATGGAAAGGCTCCCAAGGGGTTTTCTGCCTCCTGTCTCCCGGCACGCCGGCCCTCGGGACGCTCCACGCTCTGCCATCTGCCAAACATGGATTTGCATGTGAACCTGCGGTTTGGATAAGCAGCGGTTTGGATTACCAGAAAGCAGAGAGCCAGCACCCTTTAGCATCTGAGATAATTCCACCTGGTACTCTTTAGCATCAGTGATAATTACACACTTTAGGGTTAGTACTAAACCACATAAGCTTTTCCAACCTGCAACATATCTCCTGAAAAATAAGTGAAAACACATTTATAAAGAAGGACTCCATTAAAAAAAAAAAAAAAAAAAAATTCAAAGGAAATACTAAAGAGCAAGATTTGGGCTTCTGTTTACTCCACCAGGCTGTGTTACTCTTGGTGAGATAACTCACATTCCTCATCCGAACAGACAGAGAGGAGAACTCAGCCTGTGATAAAAATAATGTTTTTATCTTCAGTGAGGGGACAGGGTATACAGTCTGCTGGAGACCACAGCAATGCAGATACCCTCATTACAGGCAGTGTCAAAACTTCTCCTAGGGAAGCAGAGTGCACTCTAATCTCTGGTGAATGTTTACAAACTGTGTGTCAATGATTCCCCTCGTAAAGAAAATAAAAACTACAAAAAATGTGACAGGGAACTCAGTGGTCTGGAAAATGTGTTCACCTGATGCTAAACAACTCAACGGCCATCAAATCACAAGTCAGACATATTAGCCTAATAGCGTGGGTGTGCGTAGGGGATTATTGAAGACCTGAAGGCAATTCTATAAAGTGTACTATATAGAGAAATAGGATCACACCTGTCGGTGTGCACAGTGCCCAATCACTTTGCGCAAAGTGTCCTGATATGGGAGAATAAAAATCACAGATGCACTGTAAACGAACACAATCTCAGCTGCTGAAGGTTATACTCAGGGCAGCTGTGGTCTGGCTGGACTGGTGGGTGGTGGAACTTTCCGGTTTATTTAATGTGCGGCGTCGACACGTACAGGCTCCCGGCTGAGGGGGACCACTGAAGCTTTCTTCCATGATGTGACTTTACATAATATTTGTATTATGTAAATCTGATATGGAGACAGGAGGCTGAGTATGCAAACCACCATCACAAGCTGTCCAGTGCGCTCATGCGGGAAAAACCTCACTGCTTAGCTCCATGGAAACCAGGTGCAGAACAGAGCGTCTAGCACAACCAGTGCCTGTGTGCATCTCCACACTGGCACACCTGCAAACAAGAGTGTGTTTGTCACAACAAACACACAACCAGGAGAGTGTGTTTATCACAACAAACATAAAACCAGGAGAGTGTGTTTATCACAACTAACACACAACCAGGAGAGTGTGTTTATCACAACAAACACAAAACTAGGAGAGTGTGTTTATCACAAGTAACACACAGCCAGGAGAGTGTGTTTATCACAACAAACACAAAACTAGGAGAGTGTGTTTATCACAAGTAACACACAGCCAGGAGAGTGTGTTTATTACAACAAGCGCACAATCATGAGAGTGTGTATCATAACAATCACACAACTAGGAGAGTGTGTTTATCACAACTAACACACAGCCAGGAGAGTGTGTTTATCACAACAAACACACAACTAGGAGAGTGTGTTTATCACAACAAACACACAACTAGAGTGTTTCATAACAACACACACTAGGAGATTGTGTTTATCATAGTGCATGTCATATTGGCAAAGTACTTTTTGTGAGGCTTTGTAATTTTGTAATTAAGCGTGAAAAACTATTATAAAGATTTTTGGGGTCATTACATTGATTGTGGTTGCTGCCTTGACATTGATAAAGTCTCAGGTCCACAGTTCTGTCTGACACCACAATTCAACTCCTGTCCTGACAATCCACTGCAGATGGACCAAAGCTACTGCCGATGAACACAGGAAAAACACTCAGCTACAAGGCTCCCCCACAGATCTTGTTAGATTCATATGGTCTCACACTGATCTGGCTTATTAAGTGTGTGTGTGTGTGTGTGTGTGTGTGTATGTGAGTTTGGGAGTGTGTGTTTGAGTGTTTATGTGTGTGTATGTATGAGTTTGTGACTGCGTATGTGTGAGCATGTGAATGAATGTGTTTGTGTGTATGCATGAGTTTTCTGAGTGTGTACTGTATGTGTGAGCTTGAATTTGTGTTTCAGTACATTACAAACCATCAGCACCCTACAGATGCAAGCAGCAGACTCACAGGTGAATATTAATGATGGCACTTTCAGCACCTCCAGTGCTACTGGAGCCCACACATGAACGAAGCAAATCAATTACCGGCTCGTTAGGAACGCGGAGCTCGTTAGGACAGGATCCTCTGGGCTGGCCTGATTGCTGTGTTTACTGCCTGAACATGGCAAACTGCTGTGCCAGGACCCCTGGGGGGTCTTCAGAAACATCCCCCAGCCCCCAGAGCCTGGAAACATTTCCCTTTCCTTTCTGGCACATCATCAATTCTTAGCTCTCCATATTTATATTTTTGTTCCCCCTTATCTCTGATTATAGTAGTATAATTACCTTTAACAAACACATTTTTGTACATTGAAATATGCATGGACCATACAGGAATTGGGCCTTCCTTCCTTTGATTGTTTCTATAATAACAATAATTTAAAATTATTATTAATATTCTTTACCGTACTATTGATGGCCAACGATCCCGGGTTAAGACAATAGCAAAACAGTCATAATAAGAATCTGGCACTAGAGGGCGCTAAGTGCTCACAGGTAGATCGGTGGACTGGTCTGCTCTGCTTCAGTTCCAGGTGGTGGATGGAAGTACCTTAGAGTCAAGGACAGAGAACATTCTAATGGTGTGAGATCCCAATGGATTAAACTCTTCCTGGAAATCTCAGCATGAGATCCCAGTGGCCTGAACCCTCCCTGTCCTTGCAGAGCTATGGGACACAGTCAGCACCAGTTGGGATTCCTGCACTAGAACAGCGCCATAGCAAGATGAGAAGCCCTCCCTTTGAATTCTGATTTCTCATACTATATATAACTACTATTCAATAAAAGATGGATTTTATACTCAAAATGTGTAGATTCCTTCCTAATGTATTTTTAATAGTTTGAATGTAATAAAAATTCAGTCTCAGTGGTTCTTTAAAATTTTATCCCCCTGTATTTTCCTGTCTTATTCAAAGACTAATGTCACAATGAAAGACATGATGCAATTATTGCAGATGGTAAGATACAGTACAAACTATAGTGGGAGGACACCAAGCACAATTACGTTTCATCTACACAATATTGACACAGTTGCATATAATTACAACATTATTTGGTGCTATTGCACATTATTTCACTATAACATCACCGTGAGAAAACAGGAGTAGTTGTTCAATTAATTATAAGGGAAATTTGCAGTTCCATACAAATATTGTGTCAGATGTAAAAAATCAGTTACCAGGCCAGTACCACCAACCCTGTGTGTTTAGCGCCTTTAAATATTCCTCAGGCAACAGCGCCCTCAGCTGGCAATACACAGGCATGTACCCTCCCCCTTCAGGATTTACAGAAGCTTCGTAGCAGATCCAAAAACTGCACCTGGAACTAATCCATTTTCAAACAAGATAACTGGCATGTATCAAATTCATATTCATTTTAATGAAAATTTTATCAGGCATTGATAATATTACATTCATAAATAAAAATACATGAACATTGAAAAAATTTTAACTTTTAAAATAAGCAAAAAAAACTTTGCAAATTATTTTAATTTTAAAACAGTAAATTTTATCTTCCAAACCATGTAAACTGTAAAGAGGAAACATTTAACAATAAACACTGTTAAAAAGAAAACAATCCGCAATTTGCAGATCTGGTCTAAAACACCTGAAGAAATGTTCTTAAATTATATACAGGATTTAATATATACTGTAAATTTAATAACAAAAATACATCCAAACTTACATGATGACACACAAATCACAACAACAACAACAACAACACACAACACACACACGCGCAAACATACGCACCCACTCACCCGCCCCCCCCCCCACACACACAAACACATACACACCAAAAACTGTACAAATACTAACAATTTGTCTAATACAACAAACCACAGGGAATATCACACAGTGTACAATAATAATAATAATAATAATAATAATAATAATTATTATTATTATTATTATGTTTGGTTATTATTTATTTTCTATATTGTATTATTATTATTATTATTATTATTATTATTATTATTTCCATTACTGCTTAATCTACTGTTTAAAAGCACAATGATCTAAATGAGTAATAATTGAATTAGACGTGTCACATTCAAGTTTAACACATGCATTATGACATTATGATAGCAGTTAGCCACTAAACACTAACATTACTCAGGGAATATCTAAGTGCAATATTAGCTTTTTATTAATTGTGTGATACATTTCAAATGACAGAAGCCTCATAATTCATATAATGATAAGTCTAACAAGAAAGAGGGTATGATTATGTCAGACAAAACATGCTTTATCACAGAGAAGAACCTTTAATCAGATAATTAAAGTGACAGAAATTCTACCTCCTCCAGAGAAAATATTTAATTACAAGAGAAATAATGAAGTCCTCTGATTCTTCAAAAACACTATTTCAAAATGTGCAGGTTCCAATTCACTAATGAAAAAAATACTTTCCTCATCCAGCTGAGTCTGCTTTTAGCTGAAACACAGTTAAGCCCTCACTTACTGTATTAGAAAGTATATATCCCTTATACAGTTAAGGGCTTTGGTCAAGTTTTTTGCTTAACTTAGAAAATTTCAGCATGGACTGTGTGAATAAGAGGATTACTTACACCTGTATGTGAGTGCTATTAATCTGTGAATGTGGAGAGAATTCCGTGCATTTTTATATGTTTGGGAATACCCAAGCATTCGTACATTCAGAGCACAGCTGACTCATTCTGACTAATTTCATTTTTTAGTACTTAGTGTGCATGATTAAAGTACACGCACACACACACACACACACACAGATCATTTTTTGTAGATTACTTGCAATTTCACTTTTATCGACATTCTCTATAGAAATAATGATACTAATAAGTCATCAAACGGGACCTGAAATAGCTTATTTCATTTCATTTGTAAAAAGCCCTGTAGATTTTGCACGGGATGTCCAATCTGGTCCTCAAAGGGCCAATGTGGATGTAGGTTTTTGTTTTATTCCGTTACTATGGCACATCCACCTAATTCACTTTAATTTATCATGGTCTTCAATCAAGACCAAGTAGAATTCGTGCTGGACCAAAACAAAAACCTACACCCACTCTGGCCTTTTTTGGATAAGATCTGACACCCCTGGTTGAGCATTTCAAATGACATTCACATTGTGTGAGTGAACAGTGAATCAGCGGTGATTATTCTGTAAATGTAATCATGAACTTTGAGCAAAGTTATGAAATCACCACACTAACTTTAAAAGACATCAGGAAAGCATCTAGAGGTGAGTGTGTGTGTGTGTGTGTGCGTGCCCATGTGTCTGTCTACATGTGCCCCTCCCAGGTATACCCCAAGCCACGCCCCATCAAACCCCAGCCCCGCCCCCCAGCCTCACCCACTGTGCCGCCTAGTCCCGAGTGGGGGGGTTTCTGCGGCTCCTGCTCTTCCTGTGCTCCATGATCTTCTTCAGCTTGGCGAGGTCCCCCCGGAGAGGGCCGACGCGCTGGGCCTGCTGCTGCTCCTTGCAGTACCGCTGCATGGCCAGCGCCTCGCCGGCGCTCAGCGACCCCTGCAGGACCCCGGGCTGCGGCGGCGGCGGCGGCGGGGGGGCCGCCCGCCCGTCCGTCAGCGAGCTCAGCACGCGCAGGCGGATCTTAGCCACCGTGCGCTTGAAGCTGTTCTCCGTGGCCAGGCAGTAGTACAGGCCCTGGTCCATGGGCTGGACCGAGCGGAACAGCAGCCCGTGATCCGTGGACACGACCCTGTTACTCAGCTTCACCTGCGCAGAGACACTTACACTTACACACTACGTTAAGCACTGCGCTAAGTAACATGTGCTGCTCTAAACACTGCGCTAATTAACAGACTCCGTGCTAAACACTGTGTGCTAATCAACAAACACTACATTAAACACTGTGTTAATTAACATAATGCTATGTTAAATAACAAACACTGCACTGAACACTGTTCTAATCAACAAACACTGTACTAAACCCTGCTCTTGAAGGCTTCGCTGAACTCCATGCAAATTAGCCTGCACTGCAGAAAACACTATGCAAAGTAAGATACACAGCGCTACACACCGTGCCAATGAACACACACTGTGCTAAACATGTGGCAACGTACAGCACAAGACACCGAGCTCATTGACATGCACTGTGCTATAAACTGCACTAGCATGCACCAGTGAACAGTGCACTGAAAAACATAGGCGGTCATGTCATCGTGAAACTCCACCTCTTTCCGCCGGTCGTTGTCCCTCTGAATCAGCCACTTGATGGAGGCCTGTGGGATCTTTGGCAAACACTCCAGGAAGGTGGTGTTGTTCCTTATGCCGTACTGCACCATCTCTGCAGCATTCCTGTACTCTGCAACACACACACACATATACACACAAATTCACTCAAACACACTAACACACACACACACACTTATATATATAGACTCAGTGCTCAGAGAGAGATATTATTGGCTGGACAGCACTACAGGCCTGCTGCTGGGCCATTGGCTTTGTGTTTAACAGGGAAGCTGGGGTCACATGACCTCTGGAGTGGAGCATCATGGGCTAGCATGGATGTGTTTATGTCTGGTGTACATGGTGTGAATCTTACCTTTCAGATTGAATCCTTTGCACTGTGTCAGAGGGTTCCCATGAATGATGTCCTGCCTTCTGCTTCTCCTGCTACGCTCACACACACATGCACACACACACAAACACACACACGCACAAACACACACATGCACACATGTGAGCACAAACATACAAATACAGGCACACAGAACAAATGTTTTACACTTCAATTTATCAGATTTTTGTCCCAAATGAAGAACAGGTTATGTCAACAAGTGAGCGGGGAAACTGTGCTGGACGCGTCTGACTGTGTGAGACACATTTCACAGTGGTGCTTCTCAGCAAGGCAGTCAAGAGGCCAAGAATGATGAAAAACAGAATTTTAGAAGAAGCAGAGGTTTGCTCTCAAACCAAACTAAACTTGGACCCTGAGCAACTCTTGCTGCTGCAATAAAATTTGTAGCAGAGTGAGCAGTAGGAAAGCTTAGTAGTGAATAACACAGAATAGCCTTACAGCTGGACTATTACACAGTGATCCTGAATAACAATGGTTCTGTCCAATTCACTCTGTGCAAAATGTTGGACATGGACACATGGAGAAATGAATACCCCCTGCCCGTTCCCTGTGGGGTAGGAATGTGGGCTGTGTGGGGTAGAAGTGTGCAGCAGGCTGAGTAGTATGGCTGGGTGATAAACTATCATTGCCACTATGCAGCATATCGAATTTCTTATTTTTCTTCTTTAATCATATCTGATGCAGTTAGGGTAGTATACGTCCAAACTTCAGAGGCTCCACAAATTGCTTCTGGGGCAAAAAACCATCACCACTGATATCCTTTTGGTGTTGACAGCCAATCAGCAGAAAGGGCTTACAGCATGTGACTGACAAAGCGCAACACATGATCACATGGAAGTTGTACAGCCTTGCTGCTGATTGGCTGTCTTATCAACACCCAATACATATCAGCGGTGTTGTTTTTTTCCCTGAAAGCATTTCATGTGACCTCTGAAGTTTAGATTTTTGCTATGGCATGAGAAAAAGAAAAAGATATTAACAGAAAGGCAATACATTACATGGTGGCCATGATTGTTATTGCGCTCAAATTTTTTTTTACGATTATTGTTACAGTAGATTGCTCAGCGATACAGTAAGTACTGTATGGTAACTGGGGTAAAGGTGGTCTGTATCTGTTTCCAGGGGTAAGTGGCTTAAGTGATGTAGGGTAACTGAGGTAAGTATTATGGTGCAATCGCAGCACTTTTTGCCCAGAGAGTAAGGGGCTTATATGATGTAGGGTAATTGGGGTAGGTTTAAAGGGGAGACAGCTGTACCTTTTACCCAGGGGGTAGAAGTGTGAGCAGGTCAGACCATCCCAGGCGCAGTAAGGGTCTCTGGCCAGACAGCAGTCTGCGCATGCTGTGCCGTAGGCATGGCAACGGTGCAAAGACACCTGGGAAACCCCGTACTCCGAACTCACATACAGCTGTTGCTGAAACAGAAACAGCGCTAACCTTGTGAGTACACACAGTCACACACACACACACACACACATCCCTCTACTTTCCTATGTAGATTTCAGAGCAGAACAGGACTGTTCACTGGATTATGCAACAGTGAAGGGACTGAATGAATTCCACATTTCTGTCAAATCCACATCACTTTGAACAAATCAACATCACTCTGATCGAACCAACATCCTGACATGATGATCACATTAACTAACCTTTTTAGAGGAAATTCTTAAATTTGTCACTGGAGCCTCATTCTGGAAAAGACAATAAAAGGAAGACGTCAAATGGAAATATTCTGCTGTGATTTCCACCCACATGACCAAATGTTTTATTAGAGCAAAAACCTGCAGCATGTTTAGTGCGGGGAGATCAAATAGAGATCACACATTTGCCAGTCATCTAGAACATTCCTTGTAGTCCAGCAGCACAGACAGCTGTTGGTGATCAGACCCAGGGAAATGCCTGGTCCTGTCCTACTATAGCGCAGCATTAAACACACACACACACACACGCACACGCACACACACACACACACACATATGCACGCATACACATGCACATGCACAGACACACACACACGCACACACGCACATGCACACGCACAGGCACAGGCACACGCACACACACACACGTGCATGCACAGATGCATAAATGCACTCAGTGCACTCCAGAAGACTGAGCTTAGAAAACCAAACACACGGAACTGCATTCCAGTGTAACTCTTTCTCCTGCAAACATGTGTAAATCACAGTTGTATAAATATTTCCTGTAAATGTGTGTAGACCTCTACTATAAAAGTCTGTAAATCTCTGCAGTAAAGGTGTATAAATCTCCACTGTAAAAGTGTGTATATATCGCCTGGTTATGTGAGTAAATCTCTATTGTAAAGGCATGTAAATCTCTGCTGTAAATCTGTGTAAACCTCTCATGTAAAGGTGTGTACATATCTAAAAGTATGTGAATCTTTCTTTTTTAAAGGTATGTAAATCACTTCTGTAAAGGTATGTAAATCTCTGCTGTAAAGGTGTGTATATCCTTGCTGTAAAGGTATGTAAAGGTGTGGTATCTACATGGAAAATTTTGAGGTCAAACCTTAAATACTTCCAGCTCCTCCAGGATCAGATCCTCATCCAGTGAACGATTAGTGGGGAGGACGATCACCTTCTGCACCGTTCCTCTATCTGATGACAACCACTCAAACGATCAATCCACCAATCAATGAACAACACATCAATAAAGTCAATCAATTAACCAATCTATCAATCAATCAATAAAACAACCAATGAATTAACAAATCAATCAGTCAATCACTCAATCATCAACAACACATCAATAAAGTCAATCAATCAATCAGTTAATCAATCAATCAATCAGACAATTAATCAATAAACCAACTCATCATTAAAGCCAACCAGCCACCACTCAATCATTAAATGAAGAAAACAATCGATAAATCAACAGACCAATAAAGCCAATCAATAGAGTAACCAATCAATAAATACATCAATAAAACCAATTAAAGAAAAGAAATCAATGAACTCATCAATCAATCATCATTCAGGCAATCAATGAATAAACCAACCAATGGCTAAACCAATCAGCTAGGTGACCGTGTGGAGCTCAGGCGATGCCTTCCTCTCATTTACCTGTGCCCAGGAACAGCACCTGGTAGCGGCCGTCGGCCGCGGTCACCTGGTCCACGGCGATGGCGGTGTACTTGTAGTCGGCCTGCGTGCGCACCACCAGCGGCTTCCTGCCCACGGGGTAGATGGGATTGAACATCACCGGGTGAGTCCTGATGAACGTCACCACCTCATCCGGGAATTCCTTAGTGGTGTGAAGGCTGGGGGTGAAGGCTCCCCCAGGGCACTATGGGTAAAATTCAAATTTACATTTATTGTCTTTGTTGAAGGATTATTGTCCATCAAGTTAAAATCGATAATGGCCTTCATTTTTTGCTTGCTTTGTCTGTTGTGCTTTAGTGCACTTCTCCCTGTATGTACAACTGGCTGTGATTGGCTGATTTGCATGTCACTACACAGATCAGTGAGCTGTAATTGGTTGATTCCAGTTGTTCCTTTTCTTTGTCCCGCAGTTCAAATAAGGGGGGGGGAATGCCATCAGGGGCTCAGCTGCTGAACAGACTGGTTCAGATGGACCCAGTTAAACACGGGCCTGAGGGGGAACATCCTGTTCTGATTTATGTCACTTAAACACAATAATAATAAAAAAAAAGCCATAATGTGTCACTGGAACCCTTCAGGATGGCACTAGACAGCTACACGGACCGCAGACTGAGCAGCTCAACATGGAGATAATTACGTCCAGCTCAGGGCCCTGTTCTGGTCAGAGAGCGTACAATGTGAGTTCATCCATTTTTATTTTAATGTATGAGGGCACGTGAGCATATAAAAACACCAAGCAACCTTTCGTATATCTGCTGAGACTGAAGGCTCAGTGCTGCCCCCCCTCAGCTAGTTTGGTGAAGAACATGGTTTTAAGTGACAGGGCACTTGTACAGGAGGAAAGCAAGGCATTCACAGCTTCATTCAAGGGAAAGAGAGAAATACATGGATAGCTCAACCAAAAAAAAAAAATGAAATGAAACGAAAGGAAAATAAAATCATAAATCATCATTATCTCAATGTTGTCCCCCCCAGGACTCACCGTGCCAGGGCGGGGATAGGGGATCCGGCCCTGGAACGGGACCCACTGGAAGTTGGGTCCGTCTCTGTGGGCGAAGGGGCCGTTGAAGATGGTCAGGATGTCGGCCATGTTGTACATGCACACCGCTGAGCCATGGAACACGGAGCTGAGGACAGAGAACACACTTCCTGTCAGAGCCACTGGAGCAGAAAATGCACTTCCTGTCAGAGCCACTGGAGCAAATAATGTACTTCCTGTCAGAGCCAGCGAGGTAGAGAACGCAGTTCCTGTAAGTGCTACCAAGATAGAGAACAGCACTTCCTGTCAAGGCTGCCGTGGCAGAGAACTCACTTTCTGTTAGAGCCACCGGGACAGAGAAGGCACATCCTGTCAGAGCCACCGGAGCAGAGAATGCACTTCCTGTTAGAACCGACGGGACAAAGTATGGTTTTCCTGTCAGAGCCATCGAGGCAGAGAATGCACTTCCTGTGAGCTCTCTCAGTGCCCTGGCTGTGTTTCTGGACTTCCCAGTTATAAGATATTGGAGGGTTCAACTGGCACGCTCCTGCAGGAGGCGCCGGAGGAACCGGATCCTAGCGGGAGTGCGCGGTTTGGCTGGAATAATAGCGCCAATAGCGGAAAAGCCTCAGCGAGCAGGGCAAACACAGAGCGCTCGAACGGGAAGAGGAAGAAACACACTCTCTGACTAATGTGGTGTGCCCTTGTTTGCGTTGGCTGCGGATGGAATACCTCATTGGGCGGCTGCAGCGCTGCTTTATATGGGCACGAGACGGCGCATAGAACACACGCCCTCTCCCAGCCACAAGGCCGATCTGAGCTCGTAAACAGTCCGCACACACGACCTCTCCCAACCCAGAGGCCGCTGGGCTCATAAACATAATAAAGTCATAAATACACACTCCCTACATTATAAATCATGGCCTATGGATATTCCTCAGTGTCGCACACAAATACATTATAATAGTAGAGGTATTATAATACTGCTTAACTTTAATAAGGCGTTCAGCTAAGTAACTGTAACTGTAATAACTAATAACTTTAACTGTAATAACTGTAATACTCTATTAGCTGAGGAGACATCAGCACACAGCCTGAACTGTCTACTGCCTGCTGCTGCAGCAGCCTTTAATGCGCATTCCCGCAAGCTGAGCTGCGCAGTCTCTGCATGTTCTCACCAGCTGAGCTGTGCAGTCACCATGCAATCTCACAAACTGAGCTGCGCAGTCACTGCGTGGAAGTCACACAAAACTTACTTTACCGTCACTCTGAGACCTACGGCTTTCACAGGATAACCCTCCCACCCCTTAAGGTGTTTTTACACATTTGGCATTTAAACAACATGTGTGTTTCCTTATGGACATTAAGCCCTGCAGTGCTGACATCCATCATACACTGCAGTCAGATTCCAGAGTGGAAACAGGATTTGCGGCTGACCTACCTTGTGGATGTAAAAATCCCAAACAACAGAAGGTTCTTGGGATGTTCGGTTTCCAGTAAAAATATACTCTCTGGAAGAGAACAGAAAGACTTAGAATTAAAAACCAGATCACAGCTTCACTTCCTCCACAGCTGAAACCACTGCCAGGAGAGAACAGATCACCATGATTAATACAGGGAAAAAACTCTCATATTGGGGGCGGGCGGTAAGTGTTGTTAATTGGTGGACAGTTTACAGGTGGCTCACAGACAGTTGGCACTTGGTGGATGTTTTGGTGGACAGTTTGTTGCATGGTTGGAGGGTGGTTTGGTGGATGGTTGGGGAATGATTAGAGGATGTTTGGTGGATGGCTTGGTGGATTTCTGGAGGATGCTTTGGGGGATGCTTTGGAAGATGGTTGGAGGATGTTTGGGAGATGGTTTGGTAGATGGTTAGGGGGATTGTTTGGGGTATGGTTGTAGGATGGTACAGGTAATGGTTTGGGGGATGGTTTGGAGGATGACTTTTTGGATGTTTGGAGGATGGTTTGATGAATGATATGGGTGATGTTTGTAGGATGGTTTGCTTATCTCACTGACCCAGCTCATCAAAGTGCGTCTCTGTGCCATCAAGCTCCACCACTGAGCAGACCATCCGAGCCTTCAGGAAGGTGCTCCATTTATTCACCAGGCTGCGCTGACCGCCAATGTCATTCTATGAGACAGAGAGTTTGACTCATTCCACTAGTCATGCTGACAGCCATGAATCTGCCTTCCCAGTGCAAGAACTACAAATCCCAACAGCACCAATGTACCAGTTGAACACACAATACATGATATATGTAATACACTGTATATAAGAGACACACCATCAAAGACATCAGGCATCAGGGCACGCAAACACACACACATGTGCACGCGTGCATGTTCTCACCGGACACACTCTCGCCACCATGGTGTGAATGTGTTTGGTGTTGCCACTGTTGTCCATCATCCTCTCCCGTATGAAGAAGTAGAGCTTGGCGTCATTCGGGTCAGAGCCATCGGGGATCAGCTGGGCATCGATGAAAATGGGTTCTGAAAAGACCAGGAGCAAGACTTCAACACCACTGGATCTATCATTATAAGCAGGAAAAAAAATTCTGTGCTTTGCACGACATTAAAGATTGCAGTTAAAATATTTAATTAAATTGCCCTAAGATTAAACCATATAAATGTTAGATTACATAAGACCTAAAGTGTATAAATGTTAGATAAGAATTAAAGTGTATAAAGGACAGGAGTGACATCGCGGCAGTATTTAATCTCTGATCTCTCCTCACCACTCAGCCACTTGGAATTGTGCTGGTCAGTCCGGACGGCGTTCCTCTTGGTGAGGCTCCGGAAAATGGCGGGGTCTGTTCCCATGAAGTCGATGTACATTCCGGAGAAGAGCTCCTGGTCTGGGCAGGAGGGACAGCTGAGTAAAACTCATCCCAAAACCCCACTCATTCACCACTAAACGCCAGCCACTCACCCCCAAAACCCCACTCGCCCACCCCCAAATGCCACTCACTCAGCCCCAGAGCCCAGGGGTGTTACAGACAGACATACACACACACACACACACACACACACACACATCCAGGTAAAGGGGGAAACAATAACACACGTGTAAGAGATGTAACAGAAACACACAGGTAAGGGGTGTTACACACACACACACACACACACACACAGGTAAAGGAGGAAACAGAAAGACAAAGGTAAGGGTGGTATGAGGAGTTATAGAGGGAGCAGATAACTCACTGAGCATCACTGAGACAGTGTTGACTGTTGGGTTGAAGGAGCACCTCCCCTTCCCTGATTCATCCTCTGAGTCCACATAGAACACTTGGTCCTGCAGCAGAACAGAGGCAGGGCCAATCACAGACAAGCAAGCAAAGGGAGAGCCAATGACAGACAGGTTTTTAAATACAGCGTGTCTGTTTCCTTCTTCAGTGACTCTCTGGTGAGTGAAGGAAACAGAGCAATTCTGGGCTCTACTGACTAGCCTGTGGGGAACATTAGTGAGCTCTGGGCTCTACTGACTAGCCTGTGGGGAACATTGGTGAGCTCTGGGCTCTGCTGACCAGCTTGTGGGGATCATTAGTGAGCTCTGGGCTCTGCTGACCAGTCTGTGAGGAACATTAGTGAGCTCTGGGCTCTGCTGACCAGTCTGTGGGAAACATTAGTGAGCTCTGGGCTCTACTGACTGACTCGTCTGTGAGGAATATCTGTGAATGTGAACTCAACATTAGGCTATGCATTGCCCCGTTAGCAAACCACACTGCCCCGCCTGCTAACCACATTGCCCCTCACTGGAACAGTGCCTTAACTGGATGAACACCTCAAGAGGCCCACAGGATGCAGCCAAAAGGAGGATGACAGATCTCATACTGACCTCTGGCCTTCGACCCCTGTTGATGTAGGTGCAGACAGGGCTGTAAGCACCACTGCCACAAATGAAGAGATGAGTCCTGTTATAGGGTTGGATTACTCTGACAAAGTTACCACAGCCATGCTGGAAAAGAGGGGGGGAGGGGGCAAGGAGGGGAGAGAGAAATGTACTGCCATTGCCATATCACCTATTATCAGTATTTTAATGAATTAGGCCATTGGTTGTAGTCAATCAATGAGTTACTCAAGCAATAATTGGATCAATTAGCCACCAGAGGAGGTGGTAGTAACTTGGCTCTTTGTACACAGTCAGCAGCCGTAGCTCCATATGCTAGTGTGTTTGATACCCACAGCATTGTAACATATTGGTTTTGTGGTTGTCGGAAAGTTTAAACCCATCAGTAGAACTGGGGTCCTGGGCCTGTGGGGGGGTCATTCTAACAAACCCCTGAGCTACCCCCATTGTGTTCACTCTTTCTTTCACTCCTTCACTCCGCAAGGCGTTCACTCCTCCACTCATTCACACATTCACCCTCCCACAGCGTTCATTCTTCCACTCATTTACTCCTTCGCTTGGCAGCAGAGATAAGGTGGGTTGGTCGTCACGGTAACAGCGGCTATCCCTCTCACCGTGGGGTCTTTCCCTGCCATTTGGCACTCCTGCTTTTTACTGCTGGAAGCTGGCCAGAACACCTGGGGGGGGGGGGGGAGTGAGAGAGAGAGGGGGATGGCAGGAAAGAAAGACAGAGACATAGAGAGAGAGGGAGACCGAGAGCAGGAGAGTGAGAGAGGGAAAGAGGGAGAGAGAGAGAGAGAGAGGGGGAGATTCAGCAGGAGAGAGAAATAGAGAGAGGGGGGACCAAGAGTAAGTGAGAAAGAGAGAGAGAGAGAGAGAGAGAGAGAGAGAGAGAGAGAGAGATTATAATTTCATGCGCAGATACTATAGATCATTTAGGAGAGAAAACCTCTCGCTGGAAGATGCCGAAAGGATGCACTTTTTCCAGAAAACTAAAAGGAACATTTCTATATAACATCCATGTTTAACAAGCACATTGAAAACCTGCTGAAGTATACCACATCCTCTGGGTTGCTAAAACAGAGTTAAACTCAGTCTGCCCACAATGACTCACTTGTATTAAATTAGCTCATAAAACCACAGCATCCTGCGCAAGTGAACCTGCAGTCACACCCTCTGTAGGTTGAGTAATTGGCCACTTCTCGCAATTAGAGAGATTCTGTGAATTCACCTGGTAATTAACCCGCAAATGGAGCCACTGAGAATGTTCGAAATGGACTCATCTGTTGACACACTCAGCTTGAGCAGGACACAAACATAATATAGCATCCAGGCACGGCGTAACAATTAGAGATAATGGCTAACACGTTCAGTGCCTCCTCAACTCTTTACATTATCCCGGTAATGCATGCGGGTTTACTCTAATGGAACATCTCCACTGCTCGATTTAGGATCATTATCTGGACATCGGGGACCCACAGCCATTTGCATTAAATGCACATCTCAATGAAGCTGAGCCCATCAATATTCATTAGTGTGCATTCAATCAGGATCGGGATACATGATACAGGCTAGCCTGAAGAGAGAGCATTAACTAAACGCATAACACACTTAATGATCTCTTACGGGGATATACTGAACGTTGAGCTAGAACACACACCAGAGCAATAAACACACACCTCTGCTGTAAACACTCAACTGAGCTACGAACACACGCCTGCATTATAAACACACACTAGTGCTATAAACACATACCTGAGATATAAACACATACCAGCACTATAAACACATACCTGTGCTATAACCACACACACACTTGAGCTATAATCACACACAAGCTATAAACAAACACCTGCATTATAATCACACACTTGAGCTATAAACACACACCTGAGCTATTATTACACACCTGTGCTATAGACACACACCTGAGCTATTATCACACGCTTGAGCTATTATTACACACCTGTGCTATAAACACACACCTGTAGGGTTCCCTGGGTGATGCTGTTGCTATGCAACTCACCTGTAGGGTTCCCTGGGTGATGCCTTTCCTATGGGACTCACTGGTAGGGTTCCCTGGGTGTTGCTGTTGCTAAGGGTACTCACCTGTAGGGTTCCCTGGAGTGATGTTGCTATGCGACTCACCTGTAGGGTTCCCTGGGTGAAGCTGTTGCTATGCGACTCACCTGTAGGGTTCCCTGGGTGATGTTGTTGATGTCCATGGAGAGGGCGTGGTCCTTGCAGCCCACATACATACGGTCCTGATCCTCATCCATCACCAGGATTCTGTAATCCATGGGCTCCTCAGAGAGACTGTAATATTGCAGGGACTGGGAGGCCAGCAACTCTGTAACCCACATGCAGCAATACATACATTCAGAGAGAGAGAGTTAGTTTATAATACATGCAGCAGCATTGCAGTTATGCAGAATGTACACATTACTGCATGTACCTGTGAACATGAACATCTTTCTGAACACTGTTTCTCAAAGGACCAAATCATTTTTACAACTTATTCTCTGCCTTTTGACTTTCCTGAATCACCCTGGAACAGCAGGACACTAATATAACTCAGCCTTATACAGGGGCGTAGCAAGCGAGGAGGGGGGACATGTTCCCCCCAATGTTGGAAACAGTTAAAATTTCCCCCCTCCCCCAATAATTGTACTGAAAAAAACATTTAACAATTAACAAGCCCACCAAATACAGCAAATATCATTCCTTTTAATGGAGCCCAATTTTAAAAAAATCAACCCATTCAAATCATGCAGACGGTACCTGCTAACCAGACTCAGTAGGTTGCAATCAGACAACTGAATGGGTAGAGTATCAGTCACTAATATGCCTCACACTCACAGCAGGACACTGATCTACCTCACACTTACAGGACACTAACATACCTCACACTTACAGTAGGACACTAACATATCCCACACTTACAGTAGAAGACTACTTCAGACTCATAGTAGGACACAGACATATCTCACACTGACTGAGGCTTAAATGCATGCCTTTTATCAGGAGGTATGAATGCACAAGTTACGATATTCCCTGAGATAAAGTAATTGATGGACAGGTTACGGTATTCCCTGACACCCTATATTAGACAGGGGATTGGCCACGTTCCTGAGTATGTTCACTTACTGGGGCCCGGAGGACTCTTTTATAGTTGTACAGAGTCCTGTGCATGCTGAATTGGACTCTTCCGCACATCTGATTTCTGTATTTGTCGCTCATTTCGTACTTTACACATGTGGCATACCAGCAGTGAATGAGACCATTTCCATAAGTGGTCCGTGAGCTGCTTCAGTTGCAAGTGATTATAAACAAACGACAGGCAAGCCAACACTGCAAACCATAAAAAAATGACTTCCATTGCTGTATTTCCATTGAAGAAGGTCATAACAGCCGTTTTATATGAAGCTTTCCACAGGAACTGAATGCGCAGGTTCTTCTGGATTTCATTTACGAGCAACGGTCAGAATTGCAATCTCGTCGTATGCTTCATATACCTAAAGAGTGCTGCAATAACAGACACCTCACAGAAAACGAAGGCACCGACTCAGTTAACAAAACATCACCCCTGCTGTTTTGAACTCGCATTCAATGTTCCAGAAGTAGTCCTTGACAGAGTAAGAAAAATCAGCTTTGTAACGGCAAAACAAAAACACATTGCGTGTAAATGATTGATGTTTTTGTGTCTTCGGCTGTGCCGGGCGGATGGGGGGGAGTGGGGGGGTCTTTCATTATTGATATGTGTGGCTGGGCCTCAGTGCACCCTTAATGCCTCCAGACCATGACTGCTGCCCTGACTGAAAGCATGTGCGCATGCAGGTAACTGTGGAGCCACGCTTTCAGGAGGCACCCTGTGAGTGTGTGCACGTATATGTGCGTCTGTGTGTGTGTGTGTGCATGTGTGTGTGTGTGTGCATGCGTGTGTGTGTGTGTGTGTATGAGTGTGTGTGTGTGTGTGCATGCGTGTGTGTGTGTGTGTGGTGTGTGTGTGTGTGTGCATGTGTGTGTGTGTGTGTGCATGTGTGTGTGCGTGTGTGTGTATGTGCGTGTGTGCGTATACCTGTGTGTGGAACTGATTGTGTGAGAGGTAACAAGCAACCGTGTCAAGACAAGATTCCCTTTCATGGGTGCTCGGTTTTTTGACAGGCAGGGAGGAAGAACCCGATCTGGACTCGGAGGAAGAAAGAAGCAAGCTGCTTCCTGGGTGACCGGCGATATTTTGGTTCTGATGAGGGAACCCGTGGAACAGATAGGACCCTGTCTGTGCTGAGGCCTCTTATATCACCCGCCCAGCCCCCCCCCCCCACCCCGCCTCGTCGGCAGGCAGCCATGCCCTACAGGAGATGGAGACCACCCAGGACGAGCGCCTCTGGGTCGGTCCTCTCTGCATTGCCTGCATTCTTACACAGACAGTGAGAACACGCTCGCTCCTGATATGTGCTGACTGAGGAGGGAGGTGGTGGGGGGGGGGCGGGGGGGGGGCAGGGGGCACTGAGCCAGCGGTGTAGCATAGTGGTTATGGCAACTAGGCTGCGGAAATCAAACACTGCTGCTATACATGCAAGCAAAATTCACTTCAGCCAATCTCTTCCTTGAAATATTGAGCAGTATGAATGGACTGTTTGTTTAAAAAACTCATAAGCCGTGCGTGTTTCTCTGGGTAAGAGTGCCTGCTAAGTGTACTGTAAATTGCAATGATTATCATTTATCAATATTTAATAATAAAAAAATAACAGTCATGAAGAAACAAAACACAGTAAGTGCTCGGGTGGTAATTTATTAATGTCTGAGCACATGCAGTAGAATTACAGGAGACACGAAGCAGTTCTGGGTAATGCTGTCCTCAGTTCCCTGCCAATGAGAACTGAGACTGTGTCTTCTGCTGCCCTAATTAACACCTGGCCCACTTCACCTGTTAGAACCTTCCGTCCGGCCTCCTCTGACCCTCTGACCCCTGCGGCTGTAAATGTGTGTTTACACGCAGGACGTGTGTGGGGGCATGGTCACTGGGTCATGTGACATGGGCTTGTAATCTGTTATTGGCTACGATACGCTTACCATTGGGCAATGCGGGGCCAGGAGGATTTTGGAACGACGAGCACTGTGCGCACTGTCGGCCATGTTGTTTTTGCCGTGGACAGATGAAGACTTCAGTGACGTTAAATGTAAATTTAGCCCATGGCCTGGTTGCTGCTAGTCAGGTCCTAGGGCTGACCCAATGTTGCCTAGCGATGGTGAGGTCATAGATATGATTCATTACATGGCCCATAAGAGAAGGTCAGGCTGAACAGCTCAATTTCCATCAACGCACATAGACTGACCAACAACTTAACATATTAAGCAAGTCTTTGAATCAGAAGAAAAAAAATAATGCAAATACAGCATATAAGTCATTTTGTATTACTGATTTTAATATGTAATTATAACTGACTTCTACATATAATTAGTATTGCTGATTTTAATGTGTCATAGTGCAGCATCATTAAAATCTTTTGGCGCACTAAAATATACCAAAAGATGAAAAAATGAATGACTTCCTCTCATGTGGTGGAATGGATCAGAATTTGCAATAAACTCATTTTTGACCCTGACAGCAGCCTGACCCCCAGCTCTGCTGCCAGTCAGGAATGTCCACGGGGTCAAAGGTCAAATCCGTACAGTACACATTGGAATTATTTTCAATTATTACAAATATTTTTCTTTTCTCCTTCAAAGTACTATGGTGGATTTAAGGTCAATATCAGCTCCATTTTTATTTAATATGGAGTCTTCTTTATTGACCTTCCCATGTGCATAGCAGAAACAAAATAGCTGAATACATATTTCTGCCCTCATTATGTGCAGAAGGGGGCAAAGACACAGGCCAGTCTATGGCTATGCAGGTGTGTGTCTGTGGCCATACAGGTGTCTGTGGCTAGAGAGGAGTGTGTCTGTATTCAGTATTCAGTGAACAAAAGCCAGAATCTACACGTCTCAAGGGGTGGAAATCCAGGCTGAGAGACATTTTGACCTAACTGGCCTAGGAATATAGCTCAGATTTTACCTGGATATAGCCTAGTTATGTCCTAGTTGGCTAGAAAGCTTTAATTTTTCTGCCAAATCTTACCGGATTTTTAGTTGAATGCCTGGATGACTTTTCACCACAAAAATGTTTGCAGGTAGTTACTGTTTTTTCTCACAATGTTCAGCTGAAACAGTTTTAAGGACACCAGGTGCTCCCATTCAGTGTGATATAATCGGATTATAACAGGAAGGGAATGAAGGAAAAGTTGTGTGACAGAATTTTTCCTACTTGTTCAGCTGAACACATGCATGCACACGCACATCCACACACACACACACACACGTACGCACTCACTCACAACCACCAAGAGCACACGCACATCCACACAAAGCAGAAGACGAATCGCAGAAGGAAGGTTCCCTTTCATATTATCTTGCCAGGATAAATATTCTGAGATCTCGGGTTGGAAACCACATCAGAACTCATTAAAAGTCAATAAATAAATAGAACATGTTGTTACTTCAGTACGAGCTTCAGCCAGCAATGAGCGTGTTAGTTTGTCACCTGACCCGACCCACAAGGCTGATTGGCTGAAGCTCAAAGTGAACGGGAAATATTCTTTATTTTGGAGCGAATGATTCGGCCGAGCCAAGGACTGCTTAACGGACCCTTAAATGCAAGCTAAGATTAAGCTGTCAACAGCAGACAATAGAAGCTGATCCACGCTCAGGAATGTCTCAAACGTTTTTAGTTTTTTTGTTGTGTTTTTACCAAACACTGGAGCCTCGCTGTTCCTCAGTGGCACTGGAGTTTTTAGGATTCTTATTTTTCATTACTGAACGATGAAGCCACGTTCTGGCGCTTATTCATGTGTTTTTGCGCTGAGATCCGGAGCTGCGGATTTAACTCTTCATCACCGTGCCTCTCCGGCCGTTCTGTAGCCGGAGCCAATCGGGGACCGGAGCTAACCTAACGGAGAAGGAATGCGGGACACAGCGGCTCCTGCAAAGCGAAAGCAGACTCGGCGACCCCGCTTTACCCCCGGCTAGAGTTACAGAAGCGAAAAACAGAAACTCAGGAGTTCTGACCAGCGGCAGACACCCTCCAAAACTCCCTCAGTGTTTCACAACCTGCATCTGCCTGAGATTCACTCACTCGTAGCTCGCAACAGCAAAAACTTCAGACTCCTCCTTCAGAGAAAATGAAATAACACCCTTCCCCCCCCCAACACACCACCTGCATCT
Organism: Anguilla rostrata; assembly: GCF_018555375.3. Taxonomy (NCBI): domain Eukaryota; kingdom Metazoa; phylum Chordata; class Actinopteri; order Anguilliformes; family Anguillidae; genus Anguilla; species Anguilla rostrata. The sequence goes on along the minus strand of NC_057939.1, from coordinate 43,412,347 downwards.
GTCCTGAGGCACGCCCACCCATACCCCACACCCCACCACGTTCCCACCGAAGAGGTGCTCCTAATGGGTTTGTGCAGCCGCCTCTAATGTGCGGTAGCTATAATGTTTAGGGACATGTCCCAGAGTTTGCAGGTTCAAATCCTTCACCTGAAATACATATCTAGCAAATTGATTGTATGTAAAAGATAAAAACTGATAAATAATTGCTCTGGGTAAGAGGGCCAGCAGAATGCCCAAATGTCTTTGGGTTCCCCTGTACTGTGGGGGAACGCCACCGAAAATATAGCCATTGAATATTTATCTGCAGTTTTCCACGTTTCCAGGAGAGGTACAGAAGAACATGTTAAAACGGCCAAAGACATTTACTCTGCCCTCTCTGAAGCTCCAGGAACTTCCTCCACGGTAGCTTCCTTCCTGTCTGCATAACTCTGTGACATCACTACACATAACACAGACGACATGATAAATTACCAGACCTGCATAGCACACACTGCATGTTTAAATAAAGACCTGAAAAAGACAGAGAGAGAGGGGGAGACTGAGAGAGAGAGAGAGAGAGAGAGAGTGATAGACAGAGACCGAGAGACAAACAGACAGGGAGGAAGTGAGACAGAGAGAGAGATAGGAAAGGGGGGGAGGGGTGCTTGGCCAGGCTGCTGTCCTACACATGTCTGACAGCAGTTGGCCGTAATAGTTATTTAATGTTTCGCTCCAGTGGGGCTGAGACGTAAACAGGAAGTGCCCTGCTCCTTACCTTGGAAGGGCAGGAAGACTCTGGGCAGGGGCTGCTGGGAGAATCCAGAGACACTGATGACGAGGAGCAGGAGGAGTGGGCCCGCTGACCGCACCGTGACCCCAGCTGACTGGGCCACGCCCCTCTTTGGCCACCCCATGACTGCTGGAACCGTACCCAGGCCTCCAGGCCTACACAAGCAGAACAGAACCACAGAGAGCCAGTGTTACCATGGAGATCAGGTCGGATGTCCAACATCCTGCTGTCCAATCAACTTCCAGCAAAGGAGACAGGAATGTAGACCAGAACAACATCACAAATGACAAACATCGCGCTCAAAGTCATGGTTTACTGTCTCGCCAAGACAGAGGAGCAGCATATTTCTTTCAGAACCTTATTTAGTGCCTGTCCTTTAAAAACCTCTAACTCTTTGGAAGCACATTCTTTGGAATGTTCTAGAACTCCACTGCTTTCAAATTACCAGTAGCAATTGTTACATCAGCATTAGAATGTACAGTTAATGTAATAACACACTAACCACATATTGATCTTACACCTTAAATGGTTAACTGTAGCTGTTGCCCAAGAGATTGCATTCCAAAAATCTCAAGATTAAACATTAAATGCAATGCAAAACTGCAGCATGGTTTTATTAGAGCAGAAAAAGTTGTTTTAATCAGAGCCTCTCACAGACTGAAGAAGGGCAGCGGACTGAAACGTTGCTGCTTTTACTGTTAAAATAAAAAGTCGTTTTAAAGAAGTGCACTGCCATTTGTCTTCATTTAATAGGGACAGCATCATCGGAAAGAACAGCTCAGACAGGCTGTAGTGCGGTACTCAGAGATAGGATCGGGTCTGAGAGACTGCACTTTGGTCCACAGGTGCATATTCTGCATGAGTGCGTCTTTCTCCTGAAAGGCTTTGCAGGGTCCATGGCTGCGACCACAGCACCTCAGCTCTCTGCAGTATGATTTATACATAAGGAAAAGTAAAGCTCCCCTGTAACAGGTCTCCAGGCTCATGTGTTAAACATGAGGCTGGTAAAATATTAACTGGCTCTGGGGGGAGAGCCCCGCCCCCCCTCCCACCCCTTTAGATTCCAGCTGCAGGTATGGGCGGAGGGCGGGGCCAGGTGGAGACAGAATTTACTGCTCACCCAGGAACACCACTGTGCAGGAGAAAGCTCGGGTTTAGAAGGGTGTGTTTGTGTGTGCATGTGTGTGTGTGTGTGTTTGTGTGAGTGCATGTATGTGTGTGTATGTGCGGGTGTGTGTGTGTGTGTGTCTGTGTGTGCATGTGTTTGGGGTTTGGAATTGTGTGTGTGTGTACATATGTTTTGGGTTTGGAAGTGCGTGTGTGCGTTTGTGTGAGTGCATGTACATGTGTTTATGTGTGTGTGCATGTGTGTTTGTGCATTAGACATATGGAAAACTCAGATGCAGTAATGTACTTTGGCAGTATTTCAGAACTGCGGATGATCCCTATAAAAGGGAGACCTGTACAGCTGCTGGAGCCATCACTACACACCCAGATCACTGTATACCCATCTGACTGCAAACCCGGATTACTGCAGATTGACCTCATTGTACAGCCAGCTCACTGCACATTCCTCCTGAACATTGCTTCTACAGCATTAAGCTACAATGGAATACAGCTGCTACCCTGAAACATCATGATGAGCTCTTACACATCTACAGCAAACAGTTAAATGAGCTCATACACATCTACACCCTACAGCCCAATAAACTCTTACACATCAACACCCTACAGCCCAATGAGGTCATACACATAAGTCCTACAGTCCAATGAGCTCTTACACATCTACACCCTACAGCCCAATGAGCTTAGACATCTACACCCTACAGCCCAATAAACTCTTACACATCTACACCCTACAGCCCAATAAACTCTTACACATCAACACCCTACAGCCCAATGAGTTCATACACATGTAAGTCCTACAGTCCAATGAGCTCTTACACATCTACACCCTACAGCCCAATGAGGTCATACACATAAGTCCTACAGTCCAATGAGCTCTTACACATCTACACCCTACAGCCCAATGAGCTCTTAGACATCTACACCCTACAGCCCAATAAACTCTTACACATCTAAACACTACAGTCCAATGAGCTCTTACACATATGAGTCCTACAGTCCAATGAGCTCTTACACATCTACACCCTACAGCCCAATAAACTCTTACACATCTAAACACTACAGTCCAATGAGCTCTTACACATCTACATCCTACAGCCCAATAAACTCTTACACAAGTACTCCCTACAGCCCAATGAGCTCTTACACAACTACACCCTACAGCCCAATAAACTCTTACACATCTACATCCTACAGTCCAATGAGCTCATACACATCTACACCCTACATCCCAATGAGCTCTTAGACATCTACACCCTACAGCCCAATAAACTCTTACACATCTACACCCTACAGCCCAATAAACTCATACACATCTACACCCTACAGCCCAATTAACTCTTACACATCTACACCCTACAACCCAATAAACTCTTACACATCTACACCCTACAGTCCAATGAGCTCTTACACATATAAGTCCTACAGTCCAATAAACTCTTACACAACTACTCCCTACAGCCCAATAAACTCTTACACATCTACACCCTACAGCCCAATAAACTCTTACACATCTACACCCTACAGCCCAATAAACTCTTACACATCTACACCCTACAGTCAAATGAGCTCTTACACATCTACACCCTACAGCCCAATAAACTCTTACACATCTACACCCTACAGTCCAATGAGCTCTTACACATCTACACCCTACAGCCCAATAAACTCTTACATATCTACACCTTACAGTCAAATGAGCTCTTACACATCTACACCCTACAGCCCAATAAACTCTTACATATCTACACCTTACAGTCAAATGAGCTCTTACACATCTAAACATTACAGTCCAGTGAGCTCTTACACATAAGTCCTACAGCCCAATAAACTCTTACACATCTAAACATTACAGTCCAGTGAGCTCTTAACCTTCTACACCCTACAATCCAATGAGCTCTTACACATCTACACCCTACAGTACAATGAGCTCTTATACATCTACACCCTACAGTCCAATGGGCTCTTAGCTCAGTTGGTTCCACTATAGGTCATTCAGCCACCTATTTCAATGTAAGTCAATCGTGGTGCCAATACGGTCAATAATTTTTTCCCACAAGAACATGCAAAGTTATCATGAGATTGGGACAATAAGTACATATTTTGTGAATGAATCAGGGCTAGTTTGTATCACTGTCACATCGATCCCGAGTCACTGCGTGTCACTGTATCTCACACACTCAGTGGACGACACTGGGCCCGGACATCGTGGCTAAGGCCACGAGTTGTCTCCACTATGTGACAAGCAGGAATTTAAACTTGTATTTCAATGGGCATCCTCCAGGGGTCCGCTTAGGCACTCTAACAGTGCAGTCAAGTGATTAATTGAACAAACGAGTTTCTAATTGAGACATTTATAAAAACAATTAGCTGATCTAATGTGGGGAGAGTCAAGAATGAAATGAACATGGATGGAAGTTTTAATGCTATGTAAATCATGTCTTTGAGCCAGTGGTCCTGGTCATGGAGAGCTAGAGGGTCTGCTGGCTTTCATTGTTAGTCAGAACTTGAATGGCGCAGCAATTGACCAATTGAAGCATTTGACTACACAGTTAACTCAGGTAACCTGGTTTCTGGGGTCTGAACCGGTCGCTGATTGTGCGCTGAAAAAACAAAAACCAGCAGACTCTAAGACTGTACAGGACCAGGGTTGAGTATCACTGCAGCAAAAAGAAAAATGCATCCATATAAAGCAGGGGTGTCCAGTCGCATCCGGACTGAGCCAGTGTGGCTGGAGGTTTTTGTTTTAGCCCAGCACTAAGACATCTGATTCTACTTAAAGTTTTGATCGCAAACCACGATTAGTTAATTAGTTGAATCATAAATGTATTATGTTTAACTTTTTGCGCAGGATAAGTGCTATGTAACTGCTCTCATTTTTCATTTTGACATTTCCCACTGCTTTTAACAGAACCTATCATGCCCCTGTACAACATTTTAAAATACTGTAGCATGTCTATGGTAGTAAGTAATCAAACTGAATGTAGCAGGTGAGTGTTGCTCGCAAACATCACTGTCAGTCATCTGTGCTCAATTAGAGGCAATTTCTGTATAAACAGGTCATTGAGGTTGTGCAAATGGGATAATTGTTTGACAGGGTGCTTGACAAAGAGGCTATAGCTACCTCTAGCTAGTGGAGGACTGAAGTACAATACAAGAAAACAAGGGGAGACAAACTTTTAGCCCTATTCATGACTATATAAAAGTCCCCCCTTTACCATACTGTGCAGCCTCTGGCTCCAGTTTGTACACTTTCCCGGTTTCAAAATGCTTTTCACAAGCCTGTGGAAAGCCAATGGGTTAAATCATTTTTATGTTTGTATGGTTCTTTCTTTTTTTGTTATTATTGTTTTTTGTTTCAATTGATTGATTAGTACTAGGTGAGAGTATTATAAGCCATTTTTGTGTTTTTTTCACCTGCCACAATCAGTATGTAGCAGCTCTTGTGTCTGTCTGTTCGTATGTTTTCCTTTTGCAAACAAAAAAAAGAATAAAAAGTGACATCACGATCACTTTCTCCATATTTTTTTCTACAGTTTATGGCCCTTACACATCCAGACCCTATAGCCTGCCTGGCATTTCTAAAATAGCACTTAAACTGTATCCTGAAGATGATAAAGAGGCAGTTATGAGGGGAAATATTATAGTTATGTTTATTGTGTGCGCTCCAGCTGTTTTTGCCAGAACCTTCATTGTTTCAGAATTAAGCAGGGAAAGCCTCAGGCTCAGTGAAGCAGGATTTCACAAACAGGGAAAAGTTAAATCCCCTTGATCCTCTGGATGTGTGTGCATCTCCATCAGGTATGAGTGATTATAAATAATTTGTAAATCTTGCGGGCTAATTTTGGATACTCCCTGACAGAACATAATGAAAGCCTGGATCTTTCCAATTCTCAATTTTTCCATTCAGGCATTATCCTGCTTATTCTTGTGTAAATATCCATTTCAACACACACTTGTAGTCATTATTGTGAAATACCACATTAATTCAGCACGGCTTCCAGCTTCAGGCCCAAACTGTGTGAGGAATAAGCATCATGCTGGTAGTAAATGACTCACATCGCCCCCCGCCCCCACACACACGCCCTGACACCCTGTCACATGACTTACCACACCCAGTCACATGACTCACCATGCCCAGGCACCTTGTCACATGACTCACCAAGGCCCGTCACATGACCCACCACACCCTATCACATGACCCACCATGCCCTGTCACTGTGTCACTTCACCCATCAGCGTGTAACACACGCGAACACACTTACGCACAGATCCTTCAGTGCGTTACTCACATGGACACACTTACACACAGACCCTACAGTGCATTACTGACATTAACACACTTACACACAGTCCCTCCAGCGTGTTATTCACATGGACACACACGCACACCTGAAAAAACTTCAGTTCCACGAAATTCACAAGACACAGTCCAGCTATCGGACTGTAAATCAGAGTTCCCTCTGTCAGCCAGCCAGGACGAAATCAACACCTTTTACACCATGTGCTAGAGAGTACATATCACTCAAAAATTTGAAGAAAAACTTCACCACAGCACATTAATTACTATGTTATAATAACATAACTTTCATTACACATGCAAATAAAGTGCATGACTTTATTTGTAACATGCTTAAAGAAAATGAAAGAAATTTCAAGGGAAAACACCGGCACATAACAGCAATGATAGACATTAGTAAGAAAGACTACAACATACATCATTTAAAAAAGTAATACTAACTTTTAAAAAATGACTCAACGCAATCGCAATGAGCGGTAATGTAAAGCTGAGAGTCTCACGGTCAATCTAACGACACGCTGCACCTGTCTAATTGCCCTCTGTGATTCTTTCAACATCGGCAGCTGCATTCCGGCTCAGTTCAGGACCCACCTGGACAGAGTGCTCTGCGTGCCGTTGAGGTTCCCTCCCCTGGTTCCCGCGGTGACGCCGTTCGTCAGGGTTCCCCTGTGTTACTCCGCTGCCGGGCTGGACGACCTGCGAGTTCCCTCCAGCGCATAGATAAGGACCACGAGCACTGCTGCGCAATAAAGCTGGCCGGGGTATGCCAGAGAGAGAGAGCGAGAGAGAGAAGAGAGAGGGAGGGAGAGAGAGAGGAGGTGGAGGAGGAGGAGGGAAGGTTTGGTTTCCTGTTACTCTCGTCTGAGCTAACACCCCCCCCCCCCACCACCACCACTCACTCTCTCTCTCTCTCTCCACCCACTTTGCTAACGAGACAGCAGCCTGACCACCCCCCCCCCCCTCCCAGCACGCAAACATTGGTCCTGCAGAAGAATCCTATACCAACTGAGAGACACAGAGAGTTACAGACAAGGAACACAAGAACCCGCAATCATACGCACACACAAATACACACACTCTCTCTCTCTCTCACACACACACACACTCTCTCTCTCTCACACACACACACACACACACACACTCTCTCTCTCTCTCACACACACACACTCACACACACACACTCTCTCTCTCTCACACACACACACACACACTCTCTCTTTCTCTCTCACACACACACACATTCTCTCTCACACACTCATACACACACACTCTCTCTCTCACACACACTCATACACACACACACACTCTCTCTCTCTCTCACACACACACACACTCTCTCTCTCTCTCTCACACACACACACACATTCTCTCTCTCTCACACACTCATACACACACACACACTCTCTCTCTCTCTCACACACACACACACACCTCTCTCTCTCACACACACACACACACACACACACACCATTAAGAGCCAGTTCTACAGCAGCAGCTGTGTGTCATTGCTGCTGTTGTCCATTAACTCAGCGCAGACAGATGAAATCATGCTGCTCAAAGCATGGGTTCAAATACACAGCACAGAATACACAGCACATCAAGTCCCCCTTGGCATGCACAATTGAATACATGATTAAAGTTGGCCGTTCAAAGAAGCACCGTTTTTTCATAAGCATTGCCTACGAGAAGCTTGCTAGGTGCGCGTGGAGATCTGGTTAGTTGAAAACACACAGCACAGCGCAGGCAGTGAGAGGGAGCAGTGTGTCTTACTGCCGTCACGGAGAGAGGGTTCAGACGCGGAGACGATACCCGGGGCTCAGACTTTTCTGGGCTGGGGTAGTGAGGAGGGGGGGTGTCCATTTCAGACAGGAGGGGGGCCCCAAGAGCTCTCATGGCTACAGACACCGTGAGGCTGAAGGTTAAATTTAAGAGGGACAGAGAGTGATACTCGGAACCAGTGCAAGGAAATCGGTTCTGCTTGGTCACAATCAGCAAAGCAACTTAAACTTCAATCCAGACCAGCAAATGACCATGATGATTTCAACATCCAGCATAAAATACAACTGAATTAAATATACAAATATAGACCCAGTGTAAATATGGTAAATATGACGTGTAAGTGTACTGGAAGTTTATATATTAATATAATGTAACTATAACGTTGAGAGGTTTTGATCTTTGGCTTTGACAGTCCACGTAAATGCCGCAAGCTATAGTAGAGAAACAAATACAGCAAGCGGGTGAGCGCGACAGCATGCACAAGATCACACTGAGCAGAACCCATGAAATGATCGTGATGCTTTTGCGCCAGTTAAACCGTCTCAGGTGCCTTAAAAATTATGCATGATTCACAATTCACGCGCAGTGGGTAGGAAGCGCACAAAACTGCACTAACAGGGTCATACATATTTAAATTATCTACATACATTTCAGTGCCAATTTTTTAATGCTAATTAAATACAGGACACGTCCGATTCCCAAAGATGATCACAAATTACCGCTGGCAGTAAGCATGATTTTTTTTAGACGACGTGAAATCAGTCTATTTCAAAGCCATGCACGTACTGAATCAAATATGTAGACAACTCCAATTGCCATGGTAATTGAAGCGGCCCATTTACTGGTAATTCAACCAATCTCGTCAAACTCGTTATTATTCCTGCCCCATTGATTGTGTGCCAAATTAAAACGAATCACTTGTAAATGACAGCCATGTTTCCAGGTACTGTTACAGAACCAGCGCTTGCTCAACTTCAAAATTCGGTGTGGGCAAAAACAACGTGTGTGCATTCGGACACCAAGACCCATTTTTGAATTAAGAAGAAATAATTGAACTGAGACGAGACACAGCCTCAAATGTAAACTAATGCAGCAGGGAAGAGGCGTGGTTCGACCCTCACTCAAGACAGCACTCACTTTTATGAAGGCTGATCTGATCCCGAACAAACATGTTTCGGAAATAGAAACGTGACATAACCTATACTGTACGTGTAACAGTAAACGCGCTCGCTAAATTCAGGCGTTTAAGGTTGCACGGCTAATTAATTTCCAACAAAATCATGCGTGACGTGGACAGCATTCGCATGTTTTAAGGTGACATTTTGTGCGTGTAGGCTACATCATTCTGGGTCGGTATGGTGTAGGCTAATTCACCGCACCAGCAGCAGAGACCTGCTCAAGCATTTCAGTTCAGAGTGAGCCGCGAGAGTTTTGGCCCGTGGAAGGATGCAGGGGGAAATCCGCTTTGGGACTAGAGGTAAAGTGTGTGCAGACAGACGGAAATAATTACCTCCGCTCTGACGGACAGAATTACGCCTCCCCAATTAAGCTGTCAGGGAGCTGTAACAGCGCAGGGAGCATTAAACAAGACCGTAAACCTTTCTAATCGCGAAAAAAGAAAAAGGGGGTGGAACTCCTTTATTCTAATTGCACAACAGGTCCGCCGTAAATCTCGGTACCATGGCTGTCAGACAGACAGCTCAAATCTGGGCGTGGCTGTCAGACAGATAGATCTTATGGGCGTGGCTGATTGACAGACCGCTATAATGAAAAGCAGCACAGTGAAAGCGCGTAACTTTAGGAAACCGGAAAAAATCCCATCAGACCTGCTTCAATCAAAGAACTTCAGCACAGTCATCTGTCTGTGGGACACGTGGACAGATGACGTGACATCTGCACCAGGAGCATGCTCCACTCATCACTCAGGGGGTCCATTCAGTCTCATCTGAGCATATAAATCCCATTTTTATCTTTATCACCTGTGCTCAATACAACTCTGCACTGCTAGTTTGCAGTTATATAAACATATTTTCCTGTATATTTCCAGGAATTATAAGCCAATTTTTTCAAGTAAGTAAATAAATTCCAGAGGGAAATTCACCATCCTCAAAGCCCCTTATACCTACCCTATACCTACCTCCTGCACGGCATCTCTTTCAGCTGCCTTATATCCACCTGATCTGCACCCCTGGCTGTGCCTCATCTCATCTACACTCGTCTCACCTGTGGGCCATATGCTGTACCCGCTCTAGTGTTCTGACTGCTGTTTTCCCAGAAACAGGTGGTGCTGTGCTGTTCTGCATATGGGGGAAGTCTCTGCTGCAGCTGTGAGCTGCTGCCTGCAGATGTTTGTCACAGTAATGTCGGACAGCTGTGGCATAACATGAGGAGAGGGGGGTTCGAAATGGTCAAGGGGGGTTCTAGATGATTCTAGATGATTGTGCGGGGAAAGGGGCAAGAATGGGCAGAATGAGAGAAGGACTGAGAGAGAGAGAGAGAGAGATGAGAGGGAGTGATGTGGAGGGAACCTCTAGGGGGTGGGGTTTAGGTGTGACAGACAGGCAGACACAAGAGGGAAACCCAGGCCAGTTCCTCATTAATGAGTTTCACAGAACATCAGACCACTTTCTTTGGGGGAGGGGCATTAATTAGACCTCTCCTTTCCCTTCATTCAAGCCCACACTGAAAATCTTTAAAGCGAGAATATCTCCCCAGAATATTGGGGCAGTTCAGTGCTAGGCTGAGTGATGCATCCTGGGTAATGCTTTAAGTCACCGCTTCGCGGTTTGCCAGTGATGTCACTGTGATGTCACTGCTGGGGGTCACCGCGATTCGCTCAGCATTAAAGAGGGGGATCCAGGGGTACTGGCTGTATTAGTGACACGACTCCACGGTGCAAGGCAAAACTAAACGCTCGCGGAAAAGCACTTTCTCTGCTCTGTCACAAGGCCGTGTTTATGAGTGGCTGCAGAGTTCCAGCAGTGAATCATATGTTCTGCCCGCTCTGAGCAAACGGCCACAACTTTCCACTTCTAAAAAACAAAACAATATCTGACGTGACAGTTCATATGGCAACTTCAGCTGCATAAATCCAACAGAGATGTACATAGCTTTAAATGCATAACAGGGAAGAAAAAAAAGTCAAATTCCAATGCAAATCAGATATTAAGATGCGACAGAAGGCAAGTCAAATTGTGTGTATTCTGTCTGGCTTTACATCAGAGAGGAGCCTGGCTGGAAATGCATGGACATCGGAGACATGCAAAGTGATGGTCCTTATAATAGCCTTGAATTTTACAGCAAACTACAGCTACATTCCTCCAAGCACAGGCTCACAGGCCAGATGACACAGCCTTACAGGTAATCTGAGCCTGTATAGCCAGATACAATGAATACTCTGTGGAATACTCTGACCAATACAGAACCCCAGTACGGAACTCTGCTGCCCAGTACAGAACCACACATCAGCCCAATAAAGAACCACAAGACAGCCCACTACAGCTCCGTACAGCTGAGTATAGAGCCCCACACCAGCCTAATACAGCACCCCAGTACAGCCCAGTATAGAAACACAAAACAGATCGTTACAGAACCACATTATAGCCCAATAGAGCTCAGTGCAGGCCAGTATAGAACCACACACCAGCCAAATACAGCACCCCAGTACAGCCCAGTGGAGAACTGTATTAGAGATGTGCACCTGGTGATCCTCTGGGATGGTGCACGTATGCTGCTACATTATATGCTGATAAACCTGGTCTTTCCCATCCATTAAAGTGAATGTCTGCTGGAAATGCCTATATTAAAATGGCATCTCAAAAGCCAATAATTTGAGTAAATATTTTTTTTAAAAAAGCTTCCAGTGACTAGTTCATTACAGTGTTCAGTGTTTCATTCAATTTCATGCTCCATTTCACTGCATTAATAACACATGTATTTTTTAAGATAATCTGACTGGGTTCTAGCAGAAATATTGATGTTCTTTTCATGAGCAGGCCAACATTCAACCATCACCCAGAGGAGGGGACCTACGCGCTAACAGGGACAGATAGACAGATCGTACCGAACTAATCAGGGACAGACCGACTGTGAAAAGACTGGTTGGTTTCATCATGGCAACACAGACGTGAAAGGAGTTAAGGCGGGCGTGGCCAGTCCAACGCTAAGACCACGGCTAAAAGTGAGTGAACGCTCTCGTCCGAAGCTCAAATTGTCAACTTGTTCTACTGGCCGAGCTGCACACACATCCCGGGGTAACTGGAGAAATTCAAAACCCAGCCTGGCCCTGTAAAGACACTCATCCCCCCAATACACACAGAGTCCTCCCCCAAAACTGCTCTGACTGAGGAAAGATATGTTTGCAAAAAGACATCGGGCCAGTGCGGTAAGAGGGAGAAATGTCCCCTAAGCACACAGGTTAACGCCTTGATCTGCTATAGCCATCAGAGTCCCAGTACAGATGTACAGCTCACCTCTGTGAGCTGAGACTGAAACACTCACAGTTGCTGCTGTGAGTTGAGTCCCTGAAATGATCACAGTTACTGCTGCGGAATCACCCATTAAATAGATACAGCCTAATAATCGATTAACCAAAATACCATCAGATAATCATCAGTTTTGTGCTGCCAGATTTCTCCGGGAAACCAAAGAGGACATTCTGGGCTGCGCTGCGAAGCCCGAAATATAAATTTTCCGTCAACGTTACATTTTCAACCTTATTTTCCGCTTAAGTGATGCTGTGGTTTAATTTTCCACTGCAGCTAGAACGTTCATTTGAACTTGGAAGCTGCTCAGCTCTGAGAAGCAAGGCCATTTTTAAAAAATGAGTTCAGATGCTGAGTCGTGCTTTATGGAATCAGCGAAAAAAGAAAATTATGGCCCCTTAGCAGTGAAAATATGAATGTCTTCTTTCTCCAAAGGACAGAAATACTTCAAAGTCTAAACCAACACTAAGCTAAATATTAATAAAGTGATATAGTCTGTCTACACCCTACAACTTTTTTGAGTTATTTATGAGGTTAAAGAAAACTCTTTGCGTATAATTGGAAGAATAGTCATTTTTAGGATTTGGAGTGCAGCATCGCCTTTATCCAAATACCCCACTCTTTTTAAATGCCAGAGGTCAGAGATCTGCATGGACAACCCTGAGGCCTGGCCTGTGTGCTTTCCACCATCAGGTACAATTTAATCAACTTTACACTGTTAAATCCTCTCTACTGAACCTTCTCACTGTTTAATCCTCACTACTGATCCTTTTTACCATTTAATCCTTATATAGAAGTCCTTCTCTCTGTTTAATCCTCATATAGAAGTTTTTCTCTCTGTTTAATCCTCTCTATTGGTCCTTCTCCCTGTTTAATCCTCTCCACAGGTCCTTCTCACTGTTTAATCCTGATATAGAGGTCCTTCTCCCTGTTTAATCCTCTCTACAGGTCCTTCTCCATGTTTAATCCTCTCTACAGGTCCTTCTCTCTGTTTAATCCTTATATAGAGGTCCTTCTCCCTGTTTAATCCTCTCTACTGGTCCTTCTCTCTGTTTAATCCTCTCTACAAGTCCTTCTCACTGTTTAATCCTCTCTACAAGTCCTTCTCCCTGTTTAATCCTCTCCACAGGTCCTTCTCACTGTTTAATCCTGATATAGAGGTCCTTCTCCCTGTTTAATCCTGATATAGAGGTCCTTCTCCCTGTTTAATCCTCTCTACTGGTCCTTCTCACTGTTTAATCCTCTCTACTGGTCCTTCTCCCTGTTTAATCCTCTCTACTGGTCCTTCTCACTGTTTAATCCTCTCTATTGGTCCTTCTCACTGTTTAATCCTTATAAAGCGGTCCTTCTTTATGATTAATCCTCTCCAAAGTTTATTCTCACTGTTTAATTCTTATATAGAGGTCCTTCAAACCATTTCATACTCTCTACTGGTCCTTCTCACTGTGTAATCCTCTCTTAATGCCCTTCTCACTCTTCTTCTCAATGATGAATAAGCCTTTATCAGCACAGGCTTATGCATAACGTCAATATAAAATGCCCCACCGTGAGCACTGTGTAAAGGCAGCGCGTGGTTTCTGCTTGCAAGACACATTCAGTCCCGTACAAACGGCTATTTCAGCTGATCAGCACTTACCCTGTTCAGCCATTTAATCTGTGCTCCCCCGAGCCCCATCTAACAAGACTGCTGCACTCTGTATTCAGTCCTTCAGTCACTAATCAATAAGCAAACTTCCATCCGCACAATGGCCTCTTTCACTGGAGCCGTACCTAAGGATTTTTACGGCAGGTCATCATGACATCCGTTCTTATAATAGACCTCTTAAACATTTAGACAGACTTATCATTTTTTATGTTCCTGCTGTTTTTCATATCAGAGCCGACAGGGTTGTTTGTGTTCCATTCTCCCCGACGGGTAGAATGAGAGTAAAACAATCATCTCCACAGCAGACTGAATAAGGAGATCTATCTAAGAATGTGTCTGCTGTAATTCCCTCTTTCCGTTAATGAGTCCCCAGCAATGGTAGTGAACACACGTTCATGTTTCAATGTCAGGACAGTGCTGTTGAGTTGAGTTGTGATTGTTTTTACATTTTTTTCATGGTTTTTTGGCAGCACTTGAGAAAGGCAGTTGCAATAGTAGAAACAGGCACACGCACACACATGCAAAAAACATGTGCACACATACACACACACACAAACTCAAATCCCCCCTCCCCCCCCACACGCACACACACATACACACACACACACTCAACCCCATCCCCCCCCCCCACACACACACACATACACACAAACACATACACACACTCAAACCCACACACACACACACACACAGACACACACACATGCACACACACTGCAAAGGTGAGCCAATGCAAGCGAAGGCTACATGTGCACACATAACATGTTACGTGAACAGAGTGGAGACATTAAACTCCACACAGTTACAGTACATGTGGTATTTAGCCCCTGTTCTGCTGACCACAGGCATTCAATCAGGGGTAAAGAGATGATCTAACAGGACTTCAGCAGAACAATGAGCCTTACAGAGGTGACCCCTGTTACGACTGCCATTTCCATCGCGTTTAAAAGGATGACCTCAGCTAAAATCAATGCCGGTGTCAAAGGGAGCCCTTCGCTACCCCACAATGCAGAGGGGTGTGTGAGGTGTGTTACTGGACATTAGGGTGATTGCGTGGGGGTGAGCGTGGAGAACCGGAACTCCGTCAGCATCGATTACACTGTTTTAATTAACCTCTCAGATTCAACACAAGGTTACGCGCACCGAAAGGCCACTAATGACCCACTCGTTTATTTAGCCAATCGGGCGAAAGAGAGATGTAGGGGACAGGTCATGTGACAGCATCCACCGGCCTGATCGATGTCCCTGCAGCAAGATATTCTGTGCCAATGCAGAATCATTCATTTTGCCCAATGATTTATCACAAAGCCGCTTGCATCCAATGACCGATTAGACTTGGAATCATTCAGTATTAATCACATCGTACAAAATTGAACAAACAATCTAGCCTCTCGAACATTGCCATAAAGAGGAATAGATTGCAAATGCACGGTGCTTTCAGTAATTAAAAAATTTGCATGGAGATTGCTTTCGGCAACAGTGATAAGCAAAGGTTAACACAATAAAACACTGCCACAGCTAAGCCTCTTTTCCCACTCACAGGCCAGCCCTGGACACTGGAGCGTTACTTAGAGGGGGTAAATTCATGACTGTGTCAAAGCAGGGTTACATCATCCCAAAGGCATTTAATCACAGTTACCAATAACAAATATCTGAACAAGGACATCACAATTTCCCCTAAGAAGCATCCCCACAGTGATATCACAGTCCCCTATTAGAGTAAACACACACACACACACAAACACACGCAAAACAATTTTCAGCACTGGTTCGTATTACACACACACACACACAATGTTAAATATCTTTTCCGAACTAAAGAAAAATACGTAAGACACAGAACAATATTTTTAAGTTCATGGAGTGAAATAGCCTGTGTATGAAACACTGGATAAAGTCCAAACACTGTGCATTGTGTCTATTGCGTTTCTGCTAACATTATCTCAGAGAGCAGCTCACCCTGCTGCTCAGATTCCCCACCAGAGTGCTAACGCTGTCTGAGAGAGCAGCGTACTCTGCTGCTTGGATTCCTCAATGGTGCGCTAATACTCTCTGAGAGAGCAGCCCACTCTGCTGCTCAGATACTCCACCAGAGCGCTAACGCTGTTTGAGAGAGCAGCCCACTCTGCTGCTCAAATACTCCACTGGAGCACTGACAATGTCTGAGAGAGCAACTCACTCTGCTGCTCATATTCCCCAATGGTGCACTAACGCTGTCTGAGTGAGCAGCCCATTCTGAGCTCAGATACTTGACCAAAGTGCTAACTCTGCTTGAGAGAGCAGCCCACCCTCGGATGATAAACTGGGTCACTCTTTTCCTGGAAATAAGCATTTCCCTGGAAATAAGCCACCTTCCTCAGGAATTATTCCGGATCTCGCTACTCTCAAATGCTTGGAATACTTTGAATACCTTGGCTCCCAGGGAAGAGCTAGGCATTGTGGGGGATAAATGCCACGTGTCCATCTGGAAAAGAGAACATACTGCATGAGCGGATCTGGTTCCTCTTGAGGTGGGAGAACAGCTCTCCCGTTCCCTGTACTTTGCAAGTGGACTCTACCTGCATAGCAAATGGACACCACCTGCTTAGAAAGTGACCACAACCAGTAACTTTTCCAGTTGTTCTCCTCAAAAGGGGTTGAGGGAAATAACTACAGAGCAAAACAACAACATTTTAGTGTTATTAATTATTCTTGAATGAAACATTCTTTGTCCAAAGAAACATATAAGATTGCATACACTGGTCAAACCACCGTGCCCCACCGGTTTAATAAATACTGTCCTGGAGACCCACAAAGGGAGGCCCACAAAGGGAGACCCACAAGGGGAAACCCACAAGGGTCCCCATGTTAGCACTCAGCTGATCAGTTTAAGCAGCTGATCAGACAGCTAACTCTCCTCCTCTGGTTTCTTGGTTCTGCACTGGCTGCCAGTGTTAATGTTAAAATAAAAGCCAGCCAATGTTTAAGGGAAAGAATGAAGATCACCGCTCTGATCTCATACTGCTGTACAAGACAATTACCTTCAAGACGTGCGCTATTTCCAGCCACTAAAGGGCGCTGTGCGAAAAAGAACACAACCAGGCTTCTGGGTCATAAATCTGCCCCATGATGTCTGGTGTCTGGATTTACCAGTCACTCCCACTAGATTTTTATTTATTTAAAAAAAAAAAAGTTATATTTATGTGTGTCACCAAAATGACTGCAAATGTTTTCACTTTAAACAAGTTTAATCTTCTTCTCTTGGACTTCCTCCGTCCTGTCAGGAACGCATTCTTTGGGTGTTTTTCAGGGCAGAATCACGCCCATATGGCGCTGCTCCTCCAAGCCAGCGGAATGCTTTTAATGTTGCTGTGGGAGATGCAGGCCCCTGATTGGCTACTGCTCTCCTCCCAAGTAAACAGTTCAAATTCAGGACAGGTTCCAGGTGATGGGGAGGGGGTGGTTCAAATGGCAGACAGGTTCCAGATGATGGGGGACAGTTTCCAGGTGATAGAAGGGGTGTCCAGGTGATGGGGTGGGGGCAAATTTTCAGCTTGCTAGCTTGCCCTGGTGTACGTGGCAGGCCTTTTTTTTCATGTGTGGCGGGGGGGGCACCATCAGGTCTTTTATGCACAGTGATGGAGATTTATTAAATACACACACACACACACAGTAATACAATACAGATATATTGCTTGTTGATGGAAAAGCTATTTCTCTGGTCTGACAGAACGGTAATTTCAATCAGATGACAGCAGCAGCAGCAGTTTTAATAGAGTCCTGTCAGAGCTATACTGCAGAGCACACAGCACATGTGGGTCAGCTGCTTTCTTGTACCTCTGTTTTCAATACTTACTTTCACAGTGGCTTTGATTCTCTCTGTCTGCTCCTTGTACTGTGACACACAGGTAATGTGCTGACTGTGATCTGCTTCAATCTGTTGTGTGTCTGGTGAGCAGAAAATGTTTGTTCTACCACCAAAACCTTTGGACGCAACCATACTCGTGACAAAACAAACCAAAACTCTGTCTTGCATGCTGGTAGGCCTATTTATAGTGCCTGAAATGCATAATTCATCAAATAAATTTAAAAAAATAAGGCGGGGTTACAGAAAGAAAGCTAATGTACTATACCACACCACCACCTAGTGTCGGCAACATGCAATACCACCGTCCAGGGTGTTAAATTCCAGGCAGAGCAATATGATATGAAATTAATTTTAGACCCTCTCAACAGGTTTCTTGTCTTGTCAGAGTAAAACTGAAATAAAGACGGACCGATCACGGACACCCTCACAAGGGTGAAGTAATGACAGATCCTGATTTGAACCCCCTAGCAAGATGGGCTCAACTGAAAAACAAGCAAGTTTTGGAGGGGAGTGCAAAGTTAAAATGTCCAGTCCGGCAACAGACAGTCACGACAGTAGGCCTATATTTCAACTCGCCTTTGACTGATAGTTCGCCAACAAATGACACGGGACATTTAAAAAAGCAGAACATTCTGTTACGGTTCAAATGTTTCTTCTACGGAAATGTGTTGGGAACACTGACTCATGTTTAAACTTATTCCTGCCGCAATGAAATGTCTGAGATAGAATGAAACTCATACTCCTTAATTCCCTGATGCCAACGGAAAATTTATGGTGCAACACTGCCATCTAGTGTCTGAAAAGAAATGATTCAGGGCTGTGATTAATAGCCTGCATAATTATGCAATGAGAATTTCCATCTAAGAATGACTTCTGTGAATACAACTGGCTGAAGAGTTTCAGAATGTAATACTAATTATGGAATAATGACAAAACTAAAATGATATGTCCTAATAGATCCACAGAATGAACAAGACTCTTGAGTCACCTTTATTTCTGCTGAATCTGTAGCGCAGTGGGTACATTCATAAAGACACCACTTTATAAACCAACTGCCATGCTGATGATAGAATGCCTCTGAACCGAGTGTGCTGTGAAAAGTTGTGTCAGGTGAACAGTTCATGCTAAGCTGCAGATATAACTCTTTACGCAAGAGGGCGCCAACACACCAACGAGACCATTTCAGACCACTACTCACCGTGAATACAATGGTGAAAGTTGATATCAGGTGATATTTATGATATATGAACAAAAAAATAAAAATGCAAACGGCAGAGAGCTGGACCGACACAGGAGGCTTTAAAGCCAATATTTATGTAGAACTAAGAATGCATGGAGCAAGTATTTGAATTCACACAAGGTGCAAGAATGGGTTTATGCTGTGAATCAATTTCTCAGTAAAGAACCTGCTTGGAAAACCTTTCCTCACCAGTCACAGAGTGTGTGGGTGTATGGGCGAGGAGGGGGTGCAGGAAAAATACACAGTAAGGGCACAGTAAAGGAACAGGTAAACTCATGCCACTGTTTGATGATGGTTTTTCTCCTCACTGGAAGTTTTTTTTAACATTGTGTGTTTGCTTTTTTAGGGTTTTCTCTTTTGCACTTTCTGCTACTCTGTAAAGTGTCTTTGTGACAGTTCCCTGCAAAAAGCACTATATAAATAAAATTGCTTTGATTTGCTATTTAAACCTTTCAATTTATCCTTTTATGAAATTTCTGTACAATTTGCCTTCATCTATGTCATATCCCTCTCACGTCTCCTTTCAGTTACTCCTCCCTGTGTGCGGTAAAAAGAGCACCATTTTGGAGGGATGGTTTTGGGGGCACAGACCCGAGTCTGCGTTTAGTAATGGATCTCCAGCCATTTCTTCATTACCCCCACCCCCTCAACGCACCCCCCCCACTCACTGCCAACCATCTGCTACTAATACAGAACATCAGGGTTACCCGTAACCACTTCTTTAAAAATGATGAAAATATGAAAGGCCAGAATGCGGCCGTCCAAAGCAGTGGGATGAGGGGCGTCCCAGTCAGACAGAAGGAACACATGGAGGGAACATGGATTCTGCTCTGAGCTCAATTATTCTGACAAATGACCCATTTTTGCGCGTTGGATGTAACAAACGAGAATGCCAAATCATTTCAAGACCTCAGAAACACACACACACAGACACACACACACACGCACATATGCATGCATATGCGTGCGCACGCACACCCACACACACATGCACACACACGCGCATATTTGCGCTTCGTACACACACACCCACACACACGCAAACGCACACACGCATATTCGAGCGCACACACACGCAGACACACACACATGCATGCACGCACACACACACACACACACACACACACACAAATGATAATTTTGTCTGGAACAGGGCTGAGAGGCCCAGCATACTCATCAGGTCAGGAAGAAATAAGCACACTTTAATACGATAACCAGCCGCCAGGCGAAAGCATTTTGGGCAGAAATGAACAGATCAGGGGTCAATTCCATTTCAGTAAATTCAGGAAATTCCTTAAAATTCCGTTAATTAATAGAAAAATCTGCATTTTCCCCCCCCATTTTTGAACTGATTTTTAATGGATTTCCTGAACTGACTGAATAATACGCATCACAGTGTGGGTTTTATATACACGCAGAGAGCAAAACGCATCTTTACTTTATATTTGAGTTCTTCTCAAAATGACATTTTTATTCCGAGAGCATAAAGGGCTAAAACGTATGTAGTTTTCTTTGTCGTGGGGAGCAGTAGCAGGAGGTTCACAGATGCTGGGTTCCAGCAGCACAGCTTCATTAGAAAGGCTGTTGTTAAACTGCCCATCATCCACGCTACGGTCCTCCAAGTCATTTACATTTATATAGAATGCACACCCGGCTCCCTCTGTGCTCCCCAGTCCGTGTCAGTTCCGATCAAATCTCCTCCCCTTCAGAGTCTCGCAGGAAATGTTTTCACGCACCAGGCCTCAAAATCATAGCCACCAATCACGTGTGCGCGGCGTACACCCGCTAACGGCCAACCAATTGCATTGTGTGCCCTCGTTCACATCCATCCAATCAGGAGTGTATGTCCACTCAGACATGCAGGGTATTAACAGAACGCATACTGGTTCAGCTTTACTGAGTCCAGAACACGCCCAGGTCAAATAATTATTACAAACACTTTAACCCTTTTGAGGCTAGTAATATGCATGGAGATTTTTTTTATAAAGGAACAACTATTCTCACAAATATTTTCAAGTCTTTCATATGATTGTACATTTTAGTAAGTAACATGTTTTAATGAACATTGTCAGCAGTATTTTTATATTTTGGAGGCATCTAAAGAGTTAAAATCCGGGTCCAGAGAGCTATCGAAAGAGGTACAGTATTTCAGATGTGTAGTTGACCCAGGTTGACCCAGGTTTGGCCAGGGTCTGGTCCAAGGCAGGCTCCAGGGGGATTCCAGAGCAGACCCCCGATTCTGTTTCTTTACAAATCGCTGTCATCACAGGCAACATTACAGGCTCCTTTGCTAAACAGACAGCAGGACCCCCCTCCTGAATGAGAAAGGATCCGCTATTAAAAATGTACATTTGTTATTCGAAATGTAGAGCCCGGTGAGATTTTGTTTGAGTCCATTGCCAGCGTTCAATGTTCTCATCAGTAAATCACCAAAAGATGTGCCTATGGAAACATTTTTTATCAAGGCTCTAGTGAGTGTTTAGCAGCTCTGTGCAAAATGATTATTACTCATTCTGTCGGGCCTATGAGAATAACGAGCTTCTGGGAGCTGTAGTTTGTAAGGCTTTGTTCTTAGAGAAGGACGAGACATCTGTTCACTTAAGCATGCGCTTAATTCTAAGGGAATAAATCACCCAGAAGGCTGTGTAACACAAGTAGTCGAAGAAACATAAGGACACGTGGAGTCACTCCGGTGCGGTCTGCAGTATTCAGCAAATGTGTGAAGGAAACTGGAAGAGAACAGGAAGAGCAAAGCTGAACATTATTCAATAAACACAAAGCTTACAAAACATGACAGGAATGAGCAGTGGTAAAATTGACTGAAATTATTTCTTAACTATCTTTCTTGGAGAGATTACATATGAAACCAGCGAGTAAAACTGATGAAACACAAAAGGAAATCGTGTTCACACTATTTTTAATCTCCTACATGGAAAAGCTAAATGAATCGTTAATTTTAATGACATTAAAGCAGTCTCTCTCTGGATACCGAAGCAGTTATGCTTTTTGATTTTCTTGAAATTGAATACCTCATAAACTGAATTCAATATTCAATTTCCAAAGAAGAATAAAGACATACAATGTAGTATTGTTTAATACACAACCTTGTCTAATGGAAGACAAAATGAATAAACAGCAATGCTGGTGGCAGAGGGTTTTACCTATGAAGTGGCTATAGAGACAGAGCAAGGTCACCTTCAGTTACACACATGCGTGCGCATGCACACACACACACACACACACACACACACACACACATACCTACACACACCCACACCCACACACGCACGTGCATACACAGGCCAGCACGCACACACGCACAAACACACAGGGGCTTGGTAAAAACCACAGCAGGGAGGCAGTGCAATTTCCATGGCAGAACTTTCCAGAACCTTTCGGTTTTGTTTAGCTCTTTAACCATTTATTTGCATATTCTTAGAATGGCAGGGATCTGCTCTGAGGAGCAGATGAGGGGTCTGAAATCTGCCAAAACAAACAACATTTTGGTTCATGCGTTTCAACACCTTTTGTCTGCACATGTGGCACATGCCTAGCTTCAGAACTTAATGGTGAACTGCACATTACGAAAACACCAATGAGAAGAGTGCAGTTAAAATCCGTTAAAATCTGCTCTTTCTGTAAAATGACATCATAGCGTGACATGCTGCATTCACAAAATTACACATTAGAGTTCCACTGCCTGGAAGAACACGGTACTTTCTTCCAGAGATATGGGCCTGTTTCGCTGACTATAGCTCTGTCTTCTGGCACAAGGCACATCCACATGGGCCCACAAAACATTAAGCTTTCATAAGAGCTCTGGCCACTTGCTGCAAGAAAGGATCTTTTGCCTCAGTATTTTACAATAGTAGCCTGGCTGAAGCACTTTTTGCAGCACAAGGTTGGAAGTTAAAGCTGTATGTGATCTGTACTGCACAGTTGTTAGAAACTGAAGCTGTATGCTCTCTGTGCTGCACAGTTGTTAGAAACTGAAGCTGTATGCTCTCTGTGCTGCACAGTTGTTAGAAGTTAAAGCTGTATGTTCTCTGTGCTGCACAGTTGTTAGACGCTGAAGCTGTATGAGCTGTTAGAATCCAACGGTACACCAGAAAAATAACTGCTGCAGTTCATGGCATGGTGATTACCACCCATGTGTGCTAGAAATGTATAGTACTGGCTCTCAAACAAATACTGACTGACTGACTTACTCACTCACTCACTTATATGAGGTCCACCATATTAAAGAGCTCACTGTGAGGTTTTTGGAGGTCAGCAGTCAGGTAAAGGTCAGAGTTCATCACTCAGCACCAGGCTCACAGCTGCTCTTTAGAGCTGATGGAGATTTCTGGAAGGATCCAGACTAATTGCATCTCAGGGAATAGCAGTGTAATTATGTATATAAGATGAAACTGTGCTTTGACTGCACCGAGACTATCATTCTTTACCACTGAGAAACGTGACACGTGTTCCCCTCTCCAAACATTCATTCATCTTTAAAACAAATACCCTTAATATACATTTTGGCTATTTCTAAGTCATTGCTTTACTTGGCATATATGCAGTTTTCTTCTGTCATAGTTCAGTAATAGATGCTTACATGCTTTTGAATGAAAGTTAAGAAAATAGCTTTTCAAAATTACAGTGAAGCTTCTCTGCTCCGAGACTCACGGTACTGAGGCTTTAGACAGATGGGATATTTTATATTAAAAATACCGTATCCATATCCATTTTAGGTTTTATTAAAATATGTACAATGTTAAAAGAACAATGGAAGAATGGAACATTTGATAACCTTGTTTATACTACACAGATGCTGTTGAGACATAAAGTCTGATCTGTGTACTGCTTGTTCCAAGTCTTCCAAGTACTCTTATCAGGGCTAGCTTTGGCTTGGCCATCTGTGGACCTTAGAGGTTAATCGACTGTTAGCCACAAACCCATCCATCATTACTTCATCACAAACAAGCAGGCTCCTGATTAATGTTTCTTCATTAAGTAGGCCCATTCAAGACCGTAACTATGACAGGAAATTGAAAACCACTTTTTTGTTTTGGCAGTATGTGTAGTATAGTTATGTGACTGTTGGTCAAGCAAAGTGTAAACCTACTGTAAGCCAGTCACAGGGCTCAGCATAGCCTCAGATAGACTTATCACTGAGACAGAGCTAACTCTGAGACAGAATTAAGCCTGAGACAGAGCTAACCCTGAGACAGAGCAAGCCCTGACACAGAGCTAGCCCTCAGACAGAGCTTATTCTAAGAGACAGCACTTAGCCAGAGACAAAGCTATTCCTCAGACAGAGCTACACCTCAGACAAAGCTTACTCTGAGAGACAGAGCAAATCCTGAAACAGAGCAAGCCCTGAGACAGAGCTAACCCTGAGACAGAGTTTACCATGAGAGATAGAGCTAACCCTGAGACAGTTTACTCTGAGAGACAGAGCTAACACTGAGACAGAGCTTACTCTGAGAGACAGAGCATAGACTGAGACGGAGCTTACTCTGAGACACAGAGCATAGACTGAGACAGAGCTTACTCAGAGACACAGAGCATAGACTGAGACAGAGCTTACTCAGAGAAACAGAGCATTCGATATGCTGCACCCCAGAGAACAGAAACCAGGCATGGGATTCTGTTGTTTTTAGCTGAGGTCAAAGGCTGGCCACAGATTTATGTTTGTACAGTACAGGAAGACTGTAAAGACTTTGATCTTCCATTTCTGCTACTGGTAACACCGTGAACTCATCTGACCTGCACATCACGCAGGGGTATGCACCTGTTTTGCTTTACTGAAATCCTCCAGTCTCAGAAAGATGATTAAGAAGGAAAGAAGTTAGCCTTGGGTAATCTTACGCAATGCCCCAGACTCAAACGGTTTTAATATAACTGTGGTGCCTTTATTGACAGTCTTACTTTATTTAGACAGACCCTCTGCGATAGAGCTGTTTTTCTAAAACCATAAATGAGAGTCTCACGCGTATTTAACTGAGATGGACAAATGGGAAATATTTAATTTCAGAATATTCATTCTGATGGCCAAATTTAATTTGTGGCCAATTCGATGCTTTGACTCCATGAAAAGGCCGGCACCCTACAGTTTCAATCAAAGAGACTGTGCTTGGTTTCTGTGTAATTTGCAATCACCCAGCCACACACAGGCTACTGTGGAGTGATATACATGACTTTCATTAAGATAATTGCAAAGAACGCCCTCAGTTATAGAAGAAACTGCAAAATTTCCAGGACTGAACAGTCAGCACTGCTGGACTGCTTTAGATTCAACATACAAAGAGACCTGGAGTCACAGAATGGGAACAGAACAACAAGGAGTTCCCAGAATGCAGTTACACATAAACCCATGATACTGTGGCTCACAGCCACACAAACACAATTCACTCACTTCTCAGGACATATAGCGCAGGGCCGATTTCATGCTACCCATAAATGTTGCATACTATAACAGTTACAAAAAACTACCCTAATATTAAAGCACATATTCCTCTTTAATATGTTTTACTATTATGAAAAACAGACTGTTTCCAAATAAGATGATTTTATGTTTAATATTAGATGAGTTGGTTTTGTAACTAAAACTGTTAAAAATCAGCGCTGTAGTCAGTATAGGGAAGAACTGCATGCATAAAAGTGCCATTGTTTCCAGTGAGGACATGAGACAGTGCGGAGATGATCGTTTCCAGTTTCCATTTTTACTCAAAGCCTTGCAGGCCTCAACAGCTGGAGAACATCCATCCAACTGCATGAAATTAAAGCCTCTGCGGAGTTTGTTTGTTGTTGTTCATGGCGACCTGGAAACTGCAGTGTCAGCATGCCACGGAGCACAACTCCAAGCCACTGCGGTGCCTTCTGTGAGATAAAGAGCCTACAGTTCCCATGCAGCCCCGACACCGCCCTCAGAGGTCTCCTTTCCTCAAGGTTTTACCGGCTCAGAAGGACGGTGCTCGCTGATTAGGTTCATGGTTCGGGCCAGCGATCGAAAAAAGGAATCCTGAACTGCTGGAGAAACACCTGGATAAACAAATCAGTTTGCCACTTGATAAGCAGGACGTCATCAGCAAAGGAAACTCCTTTGTCCTGATGCGCCCGCCAATTACACCAGGTCTTTTCACACTAGCGGTAGAAATGTCTTATTCTTTGTTTTTTTTTCATTCGCTGTGATCTCTGGGAAATCATGCATTCCCATATCTCAGTGAATGACAGTCTGACTGACTGACCCTGAGGCCTGTAGAACCTGGAGGATGTAGGCTGCTTATTCCCGTAAGTTCATAAGCATCACTGTTACGCACAGCACATGTTGCAGTCCTTCACTGGACCTGTATTGCACAGTCACTTTAATAGGCATCACTGTTACACATGGCATATGTTCCTGGCCTTCACAGGAGCGGCATCACACTATCACTGTCATGAGAATCATGGTTACACACCGCACATAGAGCTGGCCTTCACAAGACCAACCCAAGGACCCACCTTAGCCCAACACAACAGGCCTCGACCCACCACTGTGGCACAGTTATCTCTGACACAGGTGAGGCCGTGACTCATGACTGTATGACCCTGCATTCACTTTACTGCCTGAGGCACAGAAGAGGCTGCACTTCCAACCTTGAAAATGTGGTCATACTGTAAATGGCTGATCCAGCATAGAAGACTGCTATTAACTAATGCTAATAAAGATGATGATGCTTTTTAGCTTTACGTTTTTCTTGGAGGAAGTTCCATACGAAACAGATATTTCTAGTTTGAGTTATTGGATTTTTGATTTTGGATTTGATTCTTGCAGGCTGTTTTGAAAAGTTGCATGCTCATAAAATGGCCTGAAAATCCTGTGCAGTTTTGACTTTTGAAACCATTCTTCTGCCTAACCATATCCACATGTTTAATAACTACTGAGTTGCTGTTTTTTTCCTACACCGGGCATGGAATTGAAAAGATCTAAGCAAAGCTAACAAAGAAAAAAAGTGGTTTAAGCTGAGAAAGTACATCTCCCAACATTTTACTTTTAACATATTATTTGAGTGTGATATGATAGAAAAAAGAATTAGCCTTAAATACCTATTTGACGTCAACAAAATGATTGCTATATATGGATAACATACTTTAAAAATTCCTATTTTTGGCAGAGACAATGTAGTATTCAATTTATATGGGTTCATGGTCATTCAGCCTTTATACACAGTGAAGACTGAGGCTGAGCTGTATTAAGGAATATCCCAAACAATATCTGTCATTGTATTTGATTTATAAATAAATGCAGGTGTTACTTTCTTCCCTCACAGATAATTTGGTGAGTTCATTTCATGGAGCTGTTTGTGATGACTGTTGAAGACAGATAGAGACTGAAGCACTGAAAGCACTGTTCCTGTCAGGAACCTGACAGGGCTGCTCATAACTTTACAGTACTATGAGCCTGACCAGGCTGCTCATAACTTTACAGTATTATGAGCCTGACTAGGCTGCTCCTAACTTTACAGTACTATGAGCCTGACCAGGCTGCTCAGGACTTTACAGTACTGTGAGCCTGACCAGGTTGCTCATAACTTTACAGTACTATGAGCCTGAGCAGGCTGCTCAGGACTTTACAGTACTATGAGCCTGACCAGGCTGCTCAGAACTTTAAAGTACTATGAGCCTGACCATGCTGCTCATAATTTTACAGGTACTATGAGCTTGACCAGGCCATTTATAACCTTACAGTACTATGAACCTGACAGGGCTGCTCATATCCTTATAGTACTATGAGCCTGACCGAGTTGATGCTCTGATATGGCATCCGGGGACGTGATTTTATACTGAAGGACAGTGACTGCGGGATAAAGGATTCCCCATCTGAATCTGCTACACTCATCTCTCTCCACTTTCCGGAAAAATCATTCTACAGTGACGATTTCTGAGGCGACTTCAAAAGTGTGTTTGTTTTGAGGAGGAAGTGCTCTGGCTGAAAGATGAACATCTGGTTAAAAATGTCTCCCTGTGGAGCCGATCTCTCAAAATCACAGCTTCCAGACAAATAGAAAATACCACCTCATCTCACACTAGACCAAGGCAAGCTGGCAAGGAGAGCATATGCTGGTGATCTATGACTGAATGAAAACTCTGTATCTGCAATGTTGTCTCTTTTGATGATACTGTACTTTCTGGTTTCTGTAACTAATGAAAAAGGAGGACATTATCAGGATGACCTATGTGACAATATTTAATTATCATGTTTAATTACAATATTGAATTATGTTTAATAGCAATGTTTAACAGCATGTGTGGATTTGCACGGCAGTAAACTGATTGCATCATATGTCTGAAATGAAGGCTGTATTTCTGTCTCTGGCTGTACGTCCGTCTGCCTCCTGTTTCCTGCCTTGGAATCCCACACACCAACATCACTGCACTGGAACCTTCCAAAACACAAGTGGCTTTTGTCTGGTGATATTTTTCCCTTTAAGTGTGTGAGTTCTCCACTGACTGTGTTTATCAATATTTGTAATGTTTAAGTATTTTTTCCTTTAAAAATCCGTATTTATATAGTAAAATATTCAAATGGTCTTATATGGTTTAATACTCTTTCCCCATACAGTAGAGCTTGGGTCTGATCTCCACTCACACAGTACAGCGGTGGTCTAAAATTCTCCCCTCTTAGAGTACAGCTGGGGTCTAGTCCTCTTTCCATTCATTTAAAATTTTCTATCAACATTTGTCTTGAACTTTACTTACACATACATCCAAGCATTTGGTAGTGTTTATTTTATTTGTATGAAACATTTTTCACACCAATACATCAACAAAAGGTCTCTGACTTCACAGTCACCAGTACAATTTCATAAACTTGGATCTCAGTCTGAAAGAAGCAGTCAGCCAAACATCTCCTTTTTTTGTGTAATTTGTACAAATCAAGAAATGTAACTCTAGGGCACCGTCCAAACCTCAGAAATAATGCGCTGCTTATTTTCATAATGTGGGGACAATTATTTTAAGATTATGATTTCTTAAGCATTCATATAGTTTAAATCAGCCTTCATCCAGAATCCAAGGTCCCAGTGTGTGTGTAATGGGTTTGAACTGTGGCACCGTCTGTGCTGGCTGGCTGACACCGTGGACCTGCTCACAAAACATTCAAAGCCTGTACAAGCAATTCAGACACAGAGGAGAGCTGACGGATGTTTCTAATGTTTGGCAAAAGAACCAGCCTATTGAATGCAAATGTGTCTCACAGAAACATAACCCAGTGCTGTCTCATTTATAATGCACAACATACTAGTCTTAACTGAGTCTTAAGTATGTTCTTAAGACCAGATAAATCTAAATAACTGAAAGCTCTTTCTTGATGTTATGTGGGGGTTATAGTGTGAAACACCCAACTCAGTGGGGCCAGAAACTCATCTCTGTTCCTCTGTGTTCTGTGGGCATTCTCTGTACCTGGGAGGCTGTCTGTCATTAACCCAAAGCCCTAACCCTAACCCTCACCTTAACCCTGCCAGTAGGCTCTGTTCTGTGAGACAGAGTAAGGCTTTAGTAATGGGGATTTATGGGCTTTGCACTATGCTCTTCTCCCTTGGTTAATGTTGAAAAGCATTCACAATAAAAGTCATTGAATCACTCAGGATGAACGCATCTGCAATTCGGATCTGAAAACAAGTTGAGTGAACTGCTGACAGAGACAGAGACAGAGTGCCAACATGTGCCGTTAAAATAATTCATGGTGCTTTTCTTTCTTAAGCGTGTGTGTGTGTGTGTGTGTGTTTGCCTGCATGTATTTCTGTGAGTATGATTATGTGTTTGCGTGTGTGTGTGTGTGTGTGCAGGCGTGTGTGTATGTGTGTGCGAGTATGTTTGTGTGTCTGTGTGTATACGCACTGATGTAGAGATACAGTAGAACAGTGAGTGGTGTGTGAGGTGATTTCTGGCCTGAGGCTAACTCAAAATTGCCAGAGCAGGAGTGGCACTGGCTGTGTAATAAACGGTCATGTTGATGAATGTTGCACATTACTGTCTTTATTACACAGCAGCCTGCTTATTTGGAGTTACAACAGCAGGGTGGATGGCATTTTCAGACTGCTACAGTTTTTTTGACAATTGTGAAGGAAGTATATATATATAACAAAGGGCAGCAAAAAGCTTCACATCTAAACCAGGAGTGCATTAAACTGCAGCAACAGCACATTTAAATCTAATTTAAGCCATCTGCATGGTGAGAACAAACCCAGTCCTTCCTGAAGTCTCAGGCACAAAGGGACCCAAAAAAGTAAAGATATAAAGTTAGTGAATGAGGCATGGCCTTTCAGTCAGAGCTCTAGTTATGCTGACTGGCGTGGCTAGGGGAGTGTATTTAGTATTACACACCGAGCCTAGCTGGTGTGTCTAGGGGACTGCCCTTAGTGCTACACACGAAGCCAAGCTGGTGTGTCGTGGGGAGTATATTTAGTGTTACGCACAAAGCCCTGCTGGTCTGTCTTGGGTAATGTATTGGGGAAATGATGGGGGAGTACAGTGGTTGGGGGAAATATAGGGGTAGTGTTCTGTAATGGTTGGGGAAATGTTGGGTTAGTGTGCTGTAATGGTTGGGTAAATGTAGGGGTATTGTGCCTTAAGGGTTGGGGAAATTTTGGGGTAGTGTCTGGTAATGGTTATAGTTCCCTAAGCCAGGATATTCCAACACCTGCAGGTGCTTTCCAGTGAGTTTTCACAGCCCATGTTGTGGTGTAACAGGTCAGTGGTTCTCAGGGTGCATCCTGGTTCAAGTCTGTCTCTGCCAATAATTCACACCTTTCTTATTCTCAGTGTCTACACACATCTCCTTGTGTTTAAATGAATGTTTCTCATTATCCAAGGAATCAAGACCCCAGCACCTTTAAAATATATTTTTATCCTAATGTGAATCACCTGGATAAAAGATGAATAAAATAACAAATGAAATTATAACTGCAGACAGAGCCCTCACAGTGCTTTCTGCCTTATTAGAAGAACAACAGAAATAAAGATGTGTTTTTTCTTTAGGCAAACAGCAACATTAAGGGGTTAAGTGAGAAACAAGAATGCAGAGTCGACAGTTATTTCTCGCAGAGAAAACCCTGTCATACTGTATACGACATGAATACAGCTGCTATGGTAAATATGCTATAAATAAAATACTACAAACCTCACATTTTAAGTATACAGGCACGGCTTCTCCTTTTGCAGGCTCAGTGCTCAGTGGTTTCACAATTCCCAGAATTCCCAGTCCCTTCCGCTGAAACCCACAGGCATTCCTATTCCTCCCATTCTTCCAGTCTGCAGTCGACTATTTCTGCTCGCAGCTTCTCCACGTCGCAGTTTCCTCCGTGGCCCAGAGCCTGAGCCTGGTTCTGCTTTTTGCCGGGAAGCTATTTTGGTGGACCCGGGATTTGTCACGTTCTATTTCCCAGATTCAATCAGCTACAATTTTGTGCGTGTTAAAGTGACAGCCAAATGATTTACTCTGAAGAAGCGCCTTTCAGTCTCCAAAACAGACAGCTAAATGGAGGGCCTACGGCTGAGCGGGTCCTGCGTAATTGAAAACACACATTTCACAGGCATTCTTGTGGGTTCGACAGGCCCTGTTTTCAGGAGATTTGTCTCTTTTCTTGTCCCTTCTTAAGGGAACCGAATTATCGTCCTAAAGAGAAGATGAGGTCCCTTTTATTTTCAGCCCCTAAGCTGTTTAAAATACCATCTCCGAGCTATGGGTTTTTCTGAAACATTAACCTTATTAGCGCCAAACCCAACAGTGGCACTTTAAGCGCAGCATGTGTGCATCCAAGAACGCTCTCTTTCTGCTTTAAATTCCCTCTCCTCGCCTCAGCTGCAAACAGCTTTTGTGAGCTTTCTGGCACAAAATGGCTGCTGAACATCACCCAGTTGGCAACGTCGAAATCATGATATAATAAAAATCATAGATGTAAGGTGCTATATAAATGCTATTATTATTATTATTATTACCCTCCTGTTGAGTAGTATACCTGAACAGTCAGCAGGTGTACAGGTGATGTTCTGTGTTCAGTAGACTATCATTACAGGAAGCAGGTGGTGG
Organism: Anguilla rostrata; assembly: GCF_018555375.3. NCBI lineage: Eukaryota > Metazoa > Chordata > Actinopteri > Anguilliformes > Anguillidae > Anguilla > Anguilla rostrata. The sequence continues at coordinate 43,380,104 of NC_057939.1, read as the reverse complement.
ACTGCTCTGTAGTGAAAGACAGGGAGTGGTACTCTGTAGTGCTGTAGTGTAGGCAGGGGGTAGTGCTCTGTACTGGAAGGTAGGGGGTAGTGCTCTGTACCGGAAGGTAGGGGGTAGTGCTCTGTACTAGAAGGCAGGAGGTAATGCTCTGTACTGGAAGGCAGGGGGTAGTGCTCTGTACTGGAAGGCAGGAGGTAATGCTCTGTACTGGAAGGCAGGGGGTAGTGCTCTGTACCGGAAGGTAGGGGGTAGTGCTCTGTACTAGAAGGCAGGGGGTAGTGCTCTGTACTGGAAGGCAGGGGTAGTGCTCTGTACTGGAAGGCAGGGGTAGTGCTCTGACTGGAAGGCAGGGGTAGTGCTCTGTACTGGAAGGCAGGGGGTAGTGCTCTGTACTGGAAGGCAGGGGGTAGTGCTCTGTACTGGAAGGCAGGGGGTGTGCTCTGTACTGGAAGGCAGGGGGTGTGCTCTGTACTGGAAGGCAGGGGTAGTGCTCTATACTGGAAGGCAGGGGTAGTGCTCTGTACTGGAAGGCAGGGGGTAGTGCTCTGTACTGGAAGGCAGGGGGTAGTGCTCTGTACTGGAAGACAGGGGGTGATGCTCTGTACTGGAAGGCAGGGGGTAGTGCTCTGTACTGGAAGGCAGGGGGTAGTGCTCTGTACTGGAAGGCAGGGGGTAGTGCTCTGTACTGGAAGGCAGGGGGTAGTGCTCTGTACTGGAAGGCAGGGGGTAGTGCTCTGTACTGGAAGGCAGGGGGTAGTGCTCTGTACTGGAAGGCAGGGGGTAGTGCTCTGTACTGGAAGGTAGGGGGTAGTGCTCTGTACTGGAAGGCAGGGGTAGTGCTCTGTACTGGAAGGCAGGGGTAGTGCTCTGTACTGGAAGGTAGGGGGTAGTGCTCTGTACTGGAAGGCAGGGGGTAGTGCTCTGTACTGGAAGGCAGGGGGTAGTGCTCTGTACTGGAAGGCAGGGGGTAGTGCTCTGTACTGGAAGGCAGGGGGTAGTGCTCTGTACTGGAAGGCAGGGGGTAGTGCTCTGTACTGGAAGGCAGGGGGTGGTGCTCTGCACTGGAAGACAGGGAGTGGTGCTCTGTACTGGAAGGCAGGGGGTAGTGCTCTGTACTGGAAGACAGGGAGTGGTGCTCTGTACTGGAAGGCAGGGGGTGGTGCTCTGCACTGGAAGACAGGGAGTGGTGCTCTGTACTGGAAGGCAGGGGGTAGTGCTCTGTACTGGAAGGCAGGGGGTAGTGCTCTGTACTGGAAGGCAGGGGGTAGTGCTCTGTACTGGAAGGCAGGGGTGGTGCTCTGTACTGGAAGGCAGGGGTATGCTCTGTACTGGAAGGTAGGGGGTAGTGCTCTGTACTGGAAGGTAGGGGTAGTCTCTGACTGGAAGGCAGGGGTGTGCTCTATACTGGAAGGCAGGGGGTAGTGCTCTGTACTGGAAGGCAGGGGGTAGTGCTCTGTACTGGAAGGCAGGGGGTAGGGTGCTACTGGCATTTAGCAAATCATTCTTTTTTGGAGTGAATTACAAATCCAAATACTTTGAGAGTGCTGAATAATAAGCTGCTTTCATCACAGAATTGGCCTTGTCACCACAAACCCCAATTAAATGAATTCACCAATCAAATAGAGAGTAGTGGGGACACATGTGAAGAGTTCGTAAGTCCCCATTACTGGAAATAAAACACCCAAATGGCACAAAACGTTTTCTTTCTCTCTACCACTTCAGATAAATAATTGGGTAAAGTATAAAAGTAAAAAAAAATAAAAAATTCAACTCTAGTTCGAGTTCCAGGAGACGAGATTCAGAGTTAAAACTGCAGTCTGGTCCCTGTTCCGTGAACATTTGGCTGCGCAATTTATCAAACGAACTTCAATCAACACAACACGGGTATATGGAAGGTACATTGAGATATAATACGCTGTCACAATGTGTTAGCTTATAGTATGATCAGAGTATGTGTTTATATCTGTATGTCCGTACATTTAAGGGTATCTTAAACAATGCCGAAATATGCCATGAGAAAATCGTGCAATGTTAACATTTTCTTCCTTACAATAAACGGTGGGATATTTCATGGTTCCATAGTTTATGTAAATGTTCCAGAAGTTATCCATCAGCGCTTGGTGTGGCCAACGCTGTGTTCTTCCCTGCTTTCTCAGAGATCTTTCGCCAGTTTGTTCATTTGCAGTGATGGACGCGTTTCTATGGCAGGGCAAACGAGCTCTGGTCACGTGACCGTTATTCATCTTCCATCTCGCAGGACCGTGTGTTAACCGGAGAATAATAATCCCGTCTGACAGGACCGTATTTATGAGGAGTTTAGCCCTCCGCTCGCCTTGTGAAAGCGTAGAGATATGAAAGACATTCGTCTTCTCCAATGGGCATGTCTCCAGTTTCTCTGGAAGAATAATAAACTCGCTGTGTGCTTTTGGAGAAGGTGCAGAGCAGCTGAAGTGGAGTAAACAGCAGCAGTGTAACAAGGACTTCTGCCGATTAATACACTGCTGGTGTTCATGCATCGCTGGTATTTAATGCATCACTGCTGTTTAATGCATCACTGGTGCTTAATGCATTGTTGGTACTTAATGCATTCATCCATCCATTATCTATACCTGCTTATCCTGAGCAGGGTTGCGGGTACAGATAATGTACTTAATACATTGTTCGTACTCAATACATCGCTGGTGTTTAATGCATTGTTGGTGCTTAATGCATCACTGCTGATTAATGCATCGCTGGTGTGGGTGAGGGAGCTATCAGAAACTTCACTGTCGTTATCACACCAAGATTTGTCCTAACACCCTAAGGTAAGGAAAACAGACAATATTAGTGATGGACCCTGTTCAAGCAAGTCTGAAATGGGAAAGGGGCAGGTCTGAATGGGTCCTTGTGGAAGCAGCACCCACAGCTCCCAGACACTAGCTTCCCTGAAAATATTATCGTACAGATCTTACTCTAGAGAAAGAGCGGCGCACACCTCTGACCTGCTGAACTCAACTTTGAAACACCATCCCATAATATTTGGCTTTCGGTTTCCTACCCCTGCAGCCTCTGCGCAGGTATAAAGTGAACACCTGGGTAGGCCTGTCATTTTACCTGGATATGTTTTCATTGGAAGCTCAACGTTAAAAATTCTGCGGTTGATAAACCGGCCCAGCTGTATTTGAAAAAAAAGAAGAAAAAAATATAACTATGTAAATGGAACTGCTGCAAGCTCAGTAAAATCAGCACTTTCCATTTTATTATTTGAGAGCCGATACCAAACAGAGCTAACCGTTGTGTATAGCAGTTGTGTGTAATGGTTATGTACAAGGTTGTGGATCACAGTGGCAAGCGCCAGCTCAACCACACCGCTCTGCTGCAGCAGGGCGACTTGCACTCCCTGCGATTCGGGTGAATGGTTTTCGCTTGTCCCAACCACAGAGCTTCTCCACCCTAGCTCCCCAGTGGCGGAACGTACACCCTGTTTCTCTATGAACCACTTTGTCATTGCCCATATTCCGTTGTGGTCTGAAGACACATCTCTTCAGACTGTGCCTGGACTAAATATCACCACTCTGCAGGGCACTCCCAATCTAGGATCGCTCTTATCACATGAGTCCTTCTAATTTGTTCCTGATGCATTTTCACGTTACACTTGTATCTGCATCCAACACTTATACTGGACTTGTATTCTTATCTTGAAGTTGTAGCTTGTCGTCATGCCTCCTAGTTTGACTTACCATAACTTTCTGCCCTTTCCTATCCTAGCCAATGACCTTTGGTGTGCACTCATTGAATGTTGCTTTGGATTAAATCATCTGCAAAATAAATGTAATGCAATATGCAATATAAATGTAATGTATAATGGTTATGTACAAGGGCTGCGTATGATGGTTGTATATAAGGGTTGCGTATGCCGGTTGTATATAAGGGTTGTCTGTTTTTAAGCAGGAGAGTTGATAGGAACATGTGCAAGAACTGTGGGTTGGTTCCATGGCCATCATGTGACTGATAATCAGGACCAAGTGTGTGAGGTGCAGGATTAGCTCTTTTCTCTTCTGTGCAGTGTTGCTAATCTCTCTGTGTGGAAATGCTAACAGCTCTGCACATTGATGTTAACTCTTATGCGCAGTGATGCTTAATGTTCTCTGTGGTGATGCTAACTGTTCTAAGTGGTGATGCTAGCTGCTCTGTGCAAGTTAAATATAAGCACTTTGTTCCCCTCAGACAGTTTGGCAAGTTTAAGCGATAACCAATTTTTTTGACATCAAGAACACAGAAGCATTTTTCAAATTTGATTCATACATTTCTGTACTTCAGTCACTTCAATGGAATCATTCTCATTAGTTATTCATCTGTGAGGCCTTGGTGATTTCATCGTCTGTGGGAGATTGTCTGAGGTTTAAGCACCCTCAGCAAAGCAACAAAACTGCCTGTTTAACTCATAAAATCCGGTCATTTTCAGAAAGTGTCATTTGGCAAAACTCATTTGCCACGAGTAAGGGCTGCCTCTGATTGGATTGTTATGTCATTTTGATCATAACCTTCTGTCTCATTAAAAAAGCGCCCGGGTTTGCTTTTGAAGCTGAAGTAGCGCGGCGAGAGCAGCTGATGGAATCAGCGGAGAATGAGCTAGAAAGGAAGGATAATTGGGGGCCTCGTAAGGCCGAGACGCCGGTTTAACGCGCCGTCCTCAAAAACTTAAAAAAAAAAAATCCAGACAACGTAAGTGTAATTGGGAGAGAGGAGACTCCCAGAAGACCTCACTCAGTGAGGTCGCGAGCCTTTGAAGCCCGGAGATCTGAGACCTGCCGTTAAAAAAAAAAAGACCAGACGGTGCCCCAAATCCCCGCTTTTTTAAACGGACAACCCGGCGACATGCTTTATGGACGCGGGGGATCCTAACGCAGATATGGGGTCGGAGTCCCGTTTCTCACCGAGCGGGGCTCACTGACTGAACGGCTGAGCTTCCCAAACACGGCCTTCGGGACGAAACAGGAACCGACTTTATTCCCCAGACTTTTACGGAGCTGTAAAGTCATAACTTATGACTCCGAACACAAGCTGCACCAGGACGCGCGAGCCAGACCTGTAATTAAACGCTGAAATATGGCCAAAATCAGTGATAAAGGAGAAGGTTGTGACTTTAAGGGCACGGGGTGATCTTGTGAGCCCTTTATAGTGCATTACTCCTCATAATGGCTTTCTGTATAGACCCTGGGTTGGCCTTGTGTGAATGGTCAGGTCAATGACTGTACATAAATTACATGCGCATGCAGCATCTTGAATGGGATGATATATGACGACTGTGAATGTCGAATAAATACTTGTAAATGCTGAATTTGTCTCTCTTATGAATGTGTATTCAGTGTGACTGTGCCCTCTCTCCTATCCAAAAATGAAATTTCCCCTACACTTATGAATAAAGTAATACTGTGCAGCTTTGCACAAGTGGCCTCATAGTAGGGAAACAGGCTCTGTGAGTGGCTCTTGTGTAAATACTGTAGTTATACAGTGCATGTGCTTATTTTTATTGCCTGTATTTAGTGCATGCTATTCCATAATAAGAGACTAGAGCTAAATTCACCCAAAGTACAGGCAGTGACATCACTTTATTAAAGATTTAACTAGTTGAGACTCTCTTCCAGGTTTGGCGGGAGCCAAGAATGGGTATTAAAACCATTTCATGTGGGCACAATATTTCGGCTTAATGAAAGTGCTCGGATTGTAATTGGTGTTGTTGTTTGGGTAGGGGCATGAAAAACCCCCAAAGCCAACATGAACTCGTAGAATCTAATTACAAAGTCTGGGCCCGAAATATCATTACGCGAGGAACTCAGCTAATGTGTTCCAAACACAAAATGGGCTTATGCACAGCGACCTATACGAGACGTTGTCCAGAACACACAATACAGTAAGACTGCGGGGAGACAGTGATGTCTTCAAAAGAAACATCTTGACAAGAATTTTAATTGAAAGGAAATGGCATAGTTTGAATTAATACTTTACTTGAAGTGAATGGGTGTTAAAAATACAGCATTGATATTAAATGCCAAGTCATGGCAGAGGTGCACTTATAGGGACGAAATGTTCTGCAAAGATTTTCTGCAATAACGTTCATGGTAACAAGCAATAAAAGACATTCCAGCTCCAAGGGCTGCATTACTCATAAATCACATGTGATGTAGCACTTACGAACTTCAGACATTAGAGTCTAAGAGTGAAGAAACATCCGATTTTCTTTAGAAGTTCCTTTATTGCTAATTTTCTCTCAGCATCCCATGTAAAACCCTACCTTGATCATATGAGGTCAGTGTGCCTAGAAACACACAAAGGAAATATTCATTTAAATCATGCACAAACGTCTTTATTGGAATTAATCTGTGGTTTTGTCAGGAAATCAGAATTAAAAATTAGATCTGCGCCACAAATTTCTTAGAATCCTTTTAGCTTTTAAAAGTCAAAGCAGGTATAAGCTGGGAAATGAATTTTAATAGAAAAATTAAGAATGTGGTCACGGCTTAGAATTTAATTTAGTCTGTTATTACTTTAACCCAAAATTGAGGCCATATATTAATAATCAAACATACTCATGCAAATGTATGTTTCCATTGCCAATATACACAGAAATAAGACATTTAGTCATTCACATTTTTTCTACAGTATGTTTGAAATTACATTTCCCAGAAAGCAAATTAAATAAATTACATTATTATCTACTTAACAGACACCCTCATATTATCTAAACTTTCAATTTTTATTCAAGATCCATTTATACAGCTGGATATGTCTTGAAGCAACTCACATTAATTACTTTGATCCAGGGTACAACTGATGTGCCCCACCCTGGAGTCAAACCTGCAACCCCTGAGTTTATGACTGGCTCCCTACTGGCACGCACATGGAAACGTAACCACACAAACACATCCCATAAACATGGCCAAACAAACACATCCTGTAAATATAACCACACAAACACATCCCATAAAAGTAACCACACAAACACATTCCATAACCTTCCTTAAAGTGAACATACATTCAGTAGAATGGTTCAAATTAATTTTACAGAGGGTTTGCATAGTCTGGTTGTTCTGTTCATAAATATAAGCATTATAAATCTGCTTAAACACAGTTGGTGTTGATTATGATGTGTTATTAGATAAAAGTGTGACTCTCTGGTTCAGTTATTGGTCTGCGTGACAAGTTTCTCCCAGCTGATCTACAGACAGTTTAAATTGTGTCTGGGGGCCACACATAAAAAGCTTAGGTTTCTAGAACCTCTCAAAGATTGTTCTTTCCCCGTCACACAAGACCTGTTCCACCCACTCAGCATCGAGGCCCCACAGTAACAACAAAACACATGGCCAAACTCCCATCATGCACTGCAGCAGACACATCAGACATTGCCGTTATACTGGCAGCGAAGGCGGCAGACGCTCAGCCATCCTTATCTCCGTGAGTAATGCGTATGCCTTCCCGTTCTGCCGCCTTTCAAAATCTCATATTTTTATTTTTTCTGTCTCTCATTTCCCATGAAGGGGCTTCGACAGGCCATTGTGGGATTTGTAAACCAGGAATGGTCTAGCAAGTAACCCCTTTTGAAAGGACCAGGTTACCCGGGAGACACATTTAGATAACAAATGGCCCGAGCAGCGCTATGCAGGTTCGTTTCACCCAATGAAATCCATCAAATCCCTACACATCCTAACCCCCCCCCCCCAGCAGTGAGTGCCTGTCAGGCAAGAACACACCTGAGGTCACTGACTGACACAGCTGTGTGGTGGTGGAGTGGGCAGGAGGGGGGGTTGGCTGGTTACCTAGGAAATGGAATAGATTACCCCCCAGCAGCATGTGCTTGGTGCTTCAGGTGCTGCTTAAAACCTATTAGAATGTGGACACGGTCTGGGAAAGGAAGTCCGATTTCATGGCCAGAATATAAAAACATACAACTGTATGGATGTGAATGTGAACAACTGATATTTAAGGACTCTGGATGCATTATAAGCACATTCCCTGATTTAACAGTGGAGCTCATATGAGAGGGGGCTTTGAAACACTGTTAGGGATGGAAATTGGAGGAATGCTATGCAACGTGCTATTTTAGCCAACCTAGAAACTGCAGATTGTGCAAATACTGTACTTCTTAATATTAATGTCATATAAAACAGCATAAATGCTCTTTATTCCACTTCATGTGAAGTTTTATAATAAATATAAAAAACTGAGATATAAAAAAGCAATTATCTGGAAGATCTTTATCATTCACCAATCACATGGTCTGAGCTGCTCACCAATCACGTCGCCTGATCTGTTCACCAATCACACGGTCTGAGCAGCTCACCAATCACACGGTCTGATCTGCTCCCACATCGCATGGTCTGAGTTGCTCACCAATCAGCACATCGCCTGTCTGTCGCATTGGGAGTAGAGTGGACGTAACTACGCTCTGATTTCTCTAACTGCTGCTTTAGATCACACACGAAGGAAGAGATCCACACCCTCTAAATAGCAGAACCTCCCATGCAATTTGTGTTTAGCTGAACATCAAACAGAATATCTGGTACCACACTGACCTGTCCCAAACAAGTCTTCCTGTGATTGTTGATTTCCTGTTAAATTCAGTTCCGCTGTACCAGTACCAGTATTTTTTGACTCTGAGCAATTTCTGATCTGGCATTCTGACGTAGAAACAGTGACGCATGTAATCCAAAATAGGAGTCCAAAACATCGCATTGCAGGCATTTAGCAGACACTATTATCCAGAGTGTCTTCCACTGTTGCATTGTTGCACTACAGCTGGATATATACCGAAGAAGTTCAGATGAAGTACTGTGCTCAAGGGTACAATGGTAGTGTCCTATCTGAGAATCAAACCTGTTACAAGTTCCCTCTTTATATTACTACTCTGCCAACGCTTTTTGGCAGAATAAGACTGTTTATAACTAACAGGCTAAATACAACTAATGCACCAATTACATCAATGCTTTAGCTCCAGGTACCTCTATGACAATTGAGCCTGAAATACAAAAAAAAAAGCCTAAAATTAGTTTAATTCCAAAAATTGAACATCCTGTCCTGGTAAGGAAGCAGAGGAAGTAGTGGAGAAAGGGGATGAAATTGTAGCCATGAGCGTGCCTTTTGTCCGGAAAATACGGGTCTGGAAAGAAAGGATAATTAGGCTCTTTGCTGAAGAGGAATCAGAGCCATTAAGGACAGGAAGAGGCCTGCTATGAGAGAGACAAAGGAAATGTCACGGATTGGCACAAGAGGAGTGTCACAGCAAGACTGTCTGTCCTCTAATGAGACCCGATTCTGACCCAGAGATGAAATGTGCTGGGATTGTGAATAGAATGACACAATAGGACATATTTCATTCCAAGTTAATGGTAAAAGAAAAGTAATGACCGGTTTTATAATGCCAGTCCGTGAGAAAAAGAATTCAGAAGGCTACAAAACTGCGTGCTAATGGGGCTTCAGCAATGAATTTGCTTACGAAACACTGCGCTTGTACATAGAAATGCACAAATTTCTAGTAATGCTTTGCATATTTGATCATAAATCACCATCCATTTAGCTTGGGGAAGAAAGTAAATATCTGGAAATTGGGAGATAAGTGTGAAATATATTTGCTGGGGAAAAAAAAGAACATGTTGATTTTATGAGCTTATTCTCCCTGTTAAAATGTTTTGCTTTCAAATGTTGTGGCACATACTAGGTTGAAAAGCACTAAAGAGAAAATGTTAATGAGCATAATCATCAAAGTCAGGCTGCCAAGAGCCAAAATGGATGAACACTGTCAGATGAAAAAAAAAACATTACCAGCATGTTAAGTACTGCCCTTCTATGATCATCCATTTTGGCTCTTTCATATAATCACAATAAACCATTCGTTTCCCCAGAGAACTGTTGGGCACATTCTAGAACATTGTTAAATTATGATTCTGTTTCAATACTGCCATATAAATTGTAATGTACATATCTGGTACATTTAAATATTATTTCACTCAAATCAAGATGACAAACAGAGCTCCAAGGGTCAAAACAAAAAGAAACATTTATAGACAAGTGAACAATTATCACTCTCATATTCTGACTCTCTCTTTCTCTCTCTCTCTGACACAGCCAGAGAATAGAGTAACTGTTAGTCTGCCTATGGAGACATACTGTATTACCACAAAATGATGGCACTTCAAGTAATGTTGAAAATCCAAGTTATACAGTCCTCAGGATAAACTTTGGGGTAAAAGGCTTATGGGGTGTCCCACGCACCACAGTGCGTCCCTTTCATTATGTGCCCACTGGCCATAAGATTAATGAGAGGAGTGTGGCAGGAGGGTTTGGCCCGTTTAGCATCAGTGCACAACCTCAGAGAGGAAACAGAAATAAACCCTGTCTGTACAGGACCAGACCACACAGGAACAGCACTTAGAACGGCATAGAGCTAAACGCACCGAAAAAAGTCTGCGTTCTGTTTGAGCTGGGCTGAAGAGTCCATTATGAGTGGATGCTTGTGTGTGTGTATGTGTGTAAATGTGCATGTGTGTGCAAATGTTTGTACTTCAGTGAGGATTGTGAAAGATATGAACACTTGAATTTAACTGTTAATCAAAGGGGAAAATTTTGACTGAATCCAGGTTCCTTATTATAGTCCATTGTGTAGAATATTGATACATATTTATCCAGGCACAATTAAAGCATGATTACATGCTATATTTGACTTGTACTACACTATTGTGTATGCATACGCGTATAAAGGTCTGTGCGCAGTGATATCCTATTACTGCTCTCATAAATCATTTCCTAAGTGTAATATTGGCCTTGACCAATGATAATAGCATTTTCCTGTGAGAGCCCAGCTGTTGTGTCTGGAAGAATATTAAAGATAACGTTGAGTTCTGACAGGCATCCGTTGCTTTCGCTGTGCCTGGCAAGGTTAATCTACATTCGAGTCATTTCCTGGGATGTTGTTTTTCCATAAGAGTGTTTCATTGAATTATGCACGAAGGCCAAACGGCTAAATGCGCTGTCTGTGGTAACGTGACTCGTCACCCAGGCGAATCGCTCTGATTCAGGCAGGATTTTCCTCCTTTATTCTGCCGGACGAAGGCCTCAGGCGAATCCTCCTGAGCAGGCTGTGGGATTACGGGCTCTAAACGAAGACGAGGAGGAGGAGAGGGAGAGGAAGAGCGCGTGCCAGGCTTCAGCCCCTTTTTCTGGGATCGTGCCCAGTTTTGTTTTTGTTTGTTTTCGTTTGAATTCGCAGGAACCAGGATCCAGCTGGCCGCGTTCTGGCGGTGGACCAGGAAGGACGTGTTGGAGAAGGGCGTGGCGCTGGCAGCCGGTCGTACGGAGGGAAAAGTCGGCGTGACGACCCTGAAGCTGTGAGCGCCATCCGGTTAGCGCCATCCGGTAAGCGCCATCCGGCGCTCGCTGCCTTGTTTCCAAAGCAACTGCGGCTTTAGTCATTGTTTAGAGAAAGCGCAACAGATGATTCAGGCTCCTCTGACTGATTGGACGCTGTAAAATGTGAGCAGGATGTAACAGGTGTAGCAGCGTCAGTTTGTCCTGTTTTCTGCAGTGTCCCCGCTGGCCTTCAGCCCTTAAGATGTTCAGGCCTGGATTCAATTGACTTTTTTTTCCTTAACTTTTATTAACAATTAAATGAGCATCTGGGAGAAATATGGCTGGACATCCTCTGGACGTACACCATGTCTCTGAGCAGCACTGAATGGCTCTGCGCAGTCAGGCCAGTGATCATCATGTAGCTCTGTGCAGCTCTGCGCAGTCAGGCCAGCAATCACCACGCTGCCCTGTGCAGCTTTGTGCAGTCAGGCCAGTGATCATTGTGCAGTCTTGCGCAGTCAACAGAAGGCTTCTACTCAATAGGCCAACAGTTTTCTTTTTTTCCAATATGAAAGCTGATAATTTTACTGCCATAGAACAAATTTTATTTATCATCATGTACTTCCATAAGGATATTTGGAAGAAAAATATAATCAATTAGTGTGAGATTAATATGTTTACTTCCATGAACAAAATCATTCCAATGTGTGTCACACATGACATTTTTTTTCCTTCACTGATTCAGGTGTTTCATTACAGTCATGTGGGAAAAAAAATCAGCTCATCTGAATCCTATTTGTATTTTTTTTTGTGATGAATGTGCATATGGTGATTCACCAGCATGTCCATTAGAAAATATTCAGGTCACCAGATGGGACCTCTGGAACTCAAGTGAATTCGATTCTGCTTTAATTATCTTTCAAAATGTAAATACATGTAAGTGATTATTTTCAAGTAGGGAGAGGAACTGGGATATGGACAGAGCCAGCAGACTTTCATGTTGATGCATCAGGCTCATATATTACCTGTGGCAGGTATTGGTTAGACCCTGCCTGAAGAAGATACATCAGCGCACAAATGGATGGGGTCAGGAATGCCCTGTTGCCAGGAGACTGTCTGCGACACGCGCCTCCTTATTAATCTTTCCCAAGATGAATCAGATCGTGTTTCACAGCGCTGCTCCTACCAAGCCAACAACAGGCTCTAACTCTGAGGTTCATTACAGCTGACATATGACCAATACTACCGGCAGACACACAGAGGATATTACTGCAGTACCTGGAATCTTAACATTAAATTATAGGGGACTGTCTAGAAAGAGATTTATGCATTTAAAAAGAAGAAGAAACTAATTTATTGGTTCATTTGTCACTGTCCGGACTGAATGAGTTAACTATATTACAGTAGCGATATTGATTCACTCGATTAAATGGCTGTTGCAGCGCTTGACAACTGAAATGGATAAGTTCGCTTAATTCAAAAGAAAGTTCAAACTGTTTTTTCTTCAGTAACAAGGACAACATGCTGTACTTCTATTTATTTTTCCTTCTTCAGTTACAAAGCCTGCATGCTGTACTGTTAAAAGTTGGTAGCAGTGAGCAGGGGTACACGGGGTACTCTGGGGTACGTGGGCTAGCAGTGAGTGGCCCTGGCATATGCTGGTTAGCTGTGAGCCGACCCTTTAGCACAGTGTGAGCTGTGCTGGGACAGGCTGTGTTACCCTGTGTGCAGTTTAGTACAGTGCGAGCTGTATAGGGACAGGCTGTGTTACCCTCTGCACAGTATAGCACAGTGTGAGCTGTGCTTGGGAAGGCTGTGTTACCCTCTGCACAGTTTAGCACAGTGTGAGCTGTATTGGAACAGGCTTTGTTACTGCACAGTTTAGCACAGTGTGAGCTGTGCCCGGGCAGGCTTGTTACCCTCTGCACAGTTTAGCACAATGTGAGCTGTGCCAGGGCAGGCTGTATAACCCTCTGCACAGTTTAGCACAATGTGAGTTGTACTGGGACAGGCTTGTTACTGCACAGTTTAGCACAGTGTGAGCTGTGCTGGGACAGGCTGTGTTACCCTCTGCACAGTTTAGCACAGTGTGAGCTGTGCCGGGGCAGGCTGTATAACCCTCTGCACAGTTTAGCACAATGTGAGTTGTGCTGGGACAGGCTTGTTACTGTACAGTTTAGCACAGTGTGAGCTGTGCTGGGACAGGCTTGTTACCCTCTGCACAGTTTAGCACAGTGTGAGTTGTGCTAGGACAGGCTGTGTTACCCTCTGCACAGTTTAGCACAGTGTGAGCTGTGCCGGGGCAGGCTGTATAACCCTCTGCACAGTTTAGCACAATGTGAGTTGTACTGGGACAGGCTGTGTTACCCTCTGCACAGTTTAGCACAGTGTGGGCTTGCTGGGGCACTGCGAATGACCTGCTGCAGTCTCATAGCCTAAACTATAGAGTGCATGTTTAGGGTCACACATGCTTGCGATTGGGATAAGTGAATTTAGGTATGTAAACAGTGTACAGATTACAGACTCACATGCCACTCCCAGCGGTTACTGTACATAATAAATATTTAGGCTCGGTTCTATTCATCACTGGGGCCCACTGTTCCGTAATGAGGACCAGAGCCTTCATATATCACTGCAAACCGCCATCAAACGCCAGAGGCCCAGAGAGGGAGCAGGTATGGATTATACACCCACCTTATGAACCTTAACCCTGCTGAGGCTGGCAGCCATATGAGAGAGACAAAAAAAGCAAGACCCCCCCCCCATCTGCTCTCTGCCAGTACTCCATCTGTGCTGAGTCTGTACTCTGCCAATACTCAATCTATACTAAGTGTGTACTCTGCCAACACTCCGTCTGTACTAAGTCTATACTCTGCCAATACTCAGTCCCTATTCAGCCTTGTTCACAACAACTCTCTCTGGCCTACCCACAATGCTCACATCAGCATCCAACACTGAACGCTGCCAACCAACATTGGCCCGTCCAACCACCTCTCAACACCAGAGTAATGAATCACTTTACTAATACCCCCTTTTGCTTACGCCCAAAATCTGACATATTTTCTGCCTGCCAATCTTGTGTTCCCTTGGAAATGCAAAATCCAAAAATTAAAGAAAGCTGAAACTTCTCAGCTTTGAAAAAAAAGATTGGTTTATGAAAAGATTACCCGCATTAGATCATTTCTCTTCTGTTTTTTTTGGTACTGAAACATGTGGCTTTGCTGTTGAGTCTAGGACACTGAGAAGCTCTGGAGAACAGCAGCCTTCAGATGATGAAGAACAAGCATGAACACACAACCCGATGGGTGTTATACAGCATATTAAAAACCGTTTCTGATTGGTTTATAAAAGTCATCAATGAGACGGAGTGTCAAGAAAGCCCTGTGCTGTGTGGGTTGGAGATGGGATCACACAGGAAATTGAGTTTTTCAGCTCCATTAATGTGATGGGCGGAGCTTAAGCGAGATTATGGAGGATTTTTACATGACAAATCTATATATAGAAGCATGCATATACATGTGTATAATTATGCTTATGTAGAAATATGTATTTAGATGTGTATAGTTGCATTTTTATATGTACAAGTATGCATACATATATATATATGTGTGTGTAGTTGGGTTTATATGTAGAAGCATGTATATAGATGTGTATAGTTGTGTATGTAAAGGTATGTATACAGAACACATTTCTATATATTGCTTTATATATATATTATTTTCATTCCCAAAAAAACTGAATCAGTAAGACAGTGCAATCAATTCCAAAGCTGTGGTTTGCTGGAGCCTAAGCTTTGTGTTTATCATCCACTTACAAATAAATCCAACTGTTGGCTTTCCTTTTTCCACAAACTCAGTTTGGCAAGTTAGACTTGGTGATCACTGAACTCACCAAAATGTTTTTGTGGGGGGAAACCCTACATTTTATCGTGAGGCTAAACTCAGTTAAGGCTCTGTGTTGACTGAATCCGGGGCTGTGTTCCAGTGAAGTGAGGTCGCGAATGAACCGAGCTGGAAAACATGGTTTACCAAGCCATCGCAAAATGCTTGCAAGCGTAATCAGAAAGACGCAGATGTCAGTGGTGCGCAAATCCAAACTGCAGTGGACTTAAACCGGCTGGCACGACTGATTATATTTCTCTATGTGTGGCAGTAGGTGAAATAACAATTTGTAAATATGTGCACTGTTATTTTTCCAGAAGGGTTGCGCTGCGGAGGAAAGCTCACTGAAATATGGAAATGCTTCGGTTCAGTACATTTCCAGCAGGATGTTGGTTCAGATCAGATCGCGTTTAGCTCGGTGTAAATATTTGGAGTGCATGGGGGGACCTGTGTACAGAGATCAGCTTTTGTGTTACTGCCGAATAAACAGAGATCAGACATTCCAGCTCTTTCTCCTGCAGGCGCTGTTCTACTATAAATACATCTGAGCACCGTATTAATCACAGTGACCCTGTGTTGTGCGTTTGTATCCGAGCGCCATGTTAATCACAGTAACCCTGTGCTGTGCATATTCATGAGGGCAGGATTAATCACAGTGACCCTGTGCTGTGTCACAGCTTTAAGTACAAGGATTCTAAACCTGATGATGTGGCAGTTTCCGGAACTCATTTTTCTTGATTGATAATATCGCTGAAATCAGTTTTTCATTCAAATTACTGTGTCACATGGAAAAATATTTGAGCGTTTGACATACGGTATGGATTACATCTTTACATCTCCACACAGAGCCGTGTGTGTGTGTAATTTATGTCAGCTTGAAGCTTTCTTTACTCCTGGTGATATTCTTCATGTACAGCACCCATTAATAATGAATCTGGTGTCGCTGTGACTCAGATGTGTGCCTGCAATATCTGGACTGCAGCAACACAGCGGAGCAAAGAAGCTTCAGATTCATCAGACATGTGTTGGGTTTGAGGGACTATGGGCTGAACGAAGCATTTTTCATGATTTATCGTCTCTGGTGAATTCTGGGAAACTGGAAACATAAAACACACATGGGAGCATTCTGTGAAAACCCTACAGGGGGAGAAGAGGACAAAAATAGCAGCTTTGTTTCAGTTAAAAGGACTAAAAGTATGTGACTTGTAATACTCAAGCCAAAATGAAGCACTGTCCTTTGTCAGCACAGTAAAAATATCCTTTTTCAGTTCGGATGCATTAAAACAAATTGTCCACCACACCCCATGTGGATCAACACAGACCTGTATAACGCATACAACTACACTGAAGGGTCACTTGGTTTCCAAATGGGAGAAAATGAACTGGTGCCATGTTTTTTCACTGTGGTGGTGGGTCTTTTCAGACACACGCGTGATGAATGAGGATCTGTGTCCGGCGTGTGCAGTTCCTCAGTCATTACACCTGGGAGTCCCATGTGTGAAGGGAGGAACAGGAAGAGGAAGAGGAAGAGGAGGAGAGGGAGGGGAGAATTAAGCAGGCCTTTCATCTCCTCTGCAGGCCTGGACCCCCAACCCCCCCCAAGAGCAGGCTAGTCCACCCCACCCCCCCTCTGCTGGGCGTCATTAACATTGCATGTGTAGAACTTTGTTCAATCGAGACTCTACTGTTTCAAGTGTCTGGCAGGGCCGGGTCAGTTTGCTTGTCTATGCTTGGCTGTGCTGGCTCAGCGCGTTTGGTTGTGCTAGCTCAGGGTGTTTGATTGTGCCGGTTCAGTGTGTTTGGTTGTGTTGGCTCAGTGCATTTGGCTGTGCTGGCTCAGTGTGTTTGGTTATGCTGGTTCTGTGTGTTTGGCTGTGCTGGCTCAGTGAGTTTGGTTGTGCCAATTCAGTGTGTTTGGTTGTGCTGGCTCACTGTGTTTGGTTGTGCTGGCTCAGCACGTGAGTCCTCTTCCAGGCCCCAACAGTGTGGTCTGAATTGACTGGTTGATTGCTGTGCCATTGCCCTGGTTACAGGGGTAGTGAGAAACAGGGAACAGAAACCTCTCGCTAAGGGGTCAACACCCTGGTCAAGGGTCCTCTCTCCCCCTCCTGCCCCTCCGCCCACCCCACCTCCCCGCAGGGTCAAAGGGTAGAATTGGATAAGGGAGAACATCAAAGTCCTGTGCATATGTCAACGTCATTGCTTTTGCAGCTTTGTGCACGGAGCTGGCGTTACTGACATTTCGTCATCCAACAAACATCCAGAGAACCATTGACTGGAACACACTGCAGGCCACTGTCCACTATGTATGGGGCGACATAGCTCAGGAGGTAAGACCGATTGTCTGGCAGTCGGAGGGTTGCCGATTCAAACCCTGCCCTGGGCGTGTCGAAGTGTCCTTGAGCAAGATACCTAACCCCTAACTGCTCTGACTAATGAGAGGCATCAATTGTAAAGCGTTTTGGATAAAAGCGCTATATAAATGCAGTCCATTTACCATTTACCATCTGTCCGCAACACACTGAGAGAATCCACATCTATCCATTTCCTCTCTGCAGGGAATGATGGGATAGCTCAGTAGCTCTCTCATTGGTTTTCCTTTGAAGTGTCCAGATTTACGTCCTTGTTTTCAATTTCCCCGGGATAAAATCTACTGCTCTTCTATAAATAAAAACTTGTTCTTTGACAAAAAGACATCTAAAATTAAACACATATCTCGCTTGAAGCAAAAGTTTTAATGTTCACAAAGAAGTACTGTGCTATTATACATTTGATTTATCTGATTTAAGGAATTATGTGCTTCCCTTTTTTTTTAAAAAGGGGGGGGGGGGGCGGTACTGGCTTTTCAAATGGGTCTTTGCCGGTCTGCAAAAGCAAACAGTAGAGGTAATTTAACGCAGGTGATTTATAAGTGGCTTCAGAACTCAGAGCTGGCTAAAACCAACCCTGTTATTCAGATGCGTTTAGGCTGAACCTCTTTGATTGGTGGCATTCATACCAGAGGTTTCCCATCAAGGTTATTGTTAAATCAGGTGCGCAATTCAGACCAAATCATTTTGTGATACGTGGGAGTCGTACCCTGAATTAATGAGCCGTGCAGAAGCACAGTAGACGTCTTCAGAAATGTCCTTCAATAACGCATTAATAGGGACGGCGAAACGGAGCTTTAGAATGCAGACAGCATAGGTGCCTGAGAAGAAGACAATATATTTCTCTCAGAAAAAGTCCTTTATTGATTGTTTTTTATTTAATTATTTTACTTTGCTGCAGTGGAGATAAAAAACTTGCAATGACCGTCACATAAAAATGAAATGTTTCGAAAATTAAGCTGTAAGAGTGATAGTAAATATAGATAAATCTATATGTCATATGCAGTAAAAATATAGCAGTAATTAATGTGTTGTAAAGATATCTGTATGTAATATGCTGCAAAGAGCATATGTATTTAAAATGCTGTAAACACTCATGGGCTGGTTACATGCTGCTTGTGTACAAATGTGCGAAACAGTGTGTTGCTCTATGGTGGAATCATTCAAGGATGCAATCTAAGTGAATCAATATTCAACAATATCATCTACAATAAGCCAAATGTACAGAGTAAGCACAGGTAGAGTCATAGCCCTGTGTCGTGCGTGACAGGGACCTTGTTATTGTTAGCGTGTCAGGAGGCGGTGTGAGCATTAGTGCGTCAGGGGGGGCAGCTGTCAGTGTGTCAGGGGGGGCAACTGTCAGTGTGTCAGAGGGCGTTGTTAGCGTCACGGTCGAGGACGCGTAACGGGTCTTTACAGCGGTGACACGCTGCTCTTGACAGAGACGGATGGGGGAGTCGCCCGGCTCGGCGTTCGCTCCGCGTGCGGCGCATTCAGGTCCCATTAGACACGCCCGCGACGGGCATGCCTGACGCGCTCGCCGCGTAGCAACCGCGCATTCCTCAGGGGGGCCCCCGGCATGCCAGCGCCGCTGCGTCATCCGAGGGGGTCACGCGTGAGATTTCGGATGAGGCGGTTCGGATGGGGTCAGGCACAAGATTTAGACGAGGCGTTTCTGATGGGGTCATGCGTAAGATTTGGGTGAGGCGTTTCTGATGAGGTCATGTGTAAGATTTCAATGAGATGTGCGGGAGACTCCGGTACAAGTCTGCCTGCATAAAACGGATCCGCACACTCAGGTTTCCTCACAAGACATACAAGTGCCCTTAAGCAGCACAACAACACTCTCTTCACACTCATAAGAATCAATCGATCTCTCAACCAGAACTGGCAGCGCCATGGTTGTGTCACAAAATCATTTCTACGTCCGTCAGAATGTACATTCGTTTAACCCTTTCACTGCTGGCTTTGCTCAGTATTTAAAAGGCAACATCACACTTCCGTTTTTAGTTGACGTACAGATTTAATATAGTTTAATAAATATTAAGAACATACTTGATTGAGCTTTCGATGAGGGTTATGAGGTACAAGTTTCATTTCTGTGAACAGTTTCCTGTGAAGAATCTTTCTGTGACTTGAAAACTGTGAAACCACTTCGGAAAATTCCAGGACAACTTCTACTGAAACAGTTTAGCTCATAGCTTATTGAATAAAGGCATGTGCTAAACTCCTCCCCCAGTGTTACTAGTCTAAGACACATTACAGCTTTTCCTCAAACCCAAAATAAATGGTGGTCTGGCTACAAATGAGACTGATAGCCTTTGGGCTATTTAGATTCCGCATAGCAGAAAATTAGTCTGTGACCCCGAAAATTATCCCAAGAACACAAAACGCCCATAATGACCCACTAATTATATTTCTAGATTACACTAATTATTTATGTTACAATCAAAGCAGGTCAGCCCGTACGGTCAAACACCTGTGTGCGTGTGAACAATGAATTTCACCAAGTATGCAGCCATACACTTTGATTTGTTAAGATAGATAATGAGAGAGGACATTCTTTTTAATAAGTAAAGGTACAGGTGCTCAGTAATGGTGTTGTCTGAACATGGCAGGATGCTGTTGACTGCCAGGCTGTCCAATTACATTTTTTAGAAAATCCTCTAATTATTTACTCTTTTTTAAGGCTGGGTGGAAAGCCTACAATATGTGATGTGTTTATATATAGTAATACAAAATATACTATTACAATATGCCAAGAAACAAACTCAGAATTAAGGCTCAAGCTCGTAGCCTTTACTTGCATTACAATTAGAAGTATTCAGCAAAACTCCCCTCAACATATACTAAGAACTATACCAAGAACTGTGAATAAAATAATAAAAGATTACATTAATAAATTAATAAATAATAGCAGCATCTATTTACTGACAGCTAAGCAGCTCATTATCTCCCCCGCTAGCTTGCATCCAGGCCTTCATGCTACATTTCTCAAACCAGCTTAAGGTTTGCTTGACAATTACTGCAGGTAACTAACAGGAATCTGAATATTCACAACATACAAACTAAGCATAATAATGTAGCAAACTGCTTACCTTAAGGTAGTGTTTGTTTTTTTCTCACTTGTTTCTTTTTGGGGTGGTTGTGTCTGGGTTTTAGCCCAATTTTCCTCCTGTTTCTCTGTAAAGTGACAAGTTTTAATCTGAGTTTAATCTGAATTTACCCGTTTTATTATCTAGGACAGTGGTACCTTGTTCCTAGAGATCTACCATTCTGTAGGTTTTCATTTCAAACCTAATTTGGCACACTTGACTGCATTAATTAGCAGCTGAGCAAAATCTCTAGCTGTTGAATGAGGGGTGCTTTGTTAAAGTGAAAACCTACAGGGTGGTAGACCTCCAGTGACAGGATTGCTTACCACTGATTGAAAGAGATGTGATAGAAGGTGAGGAAAATACCGTCAGTGTGTAAATATCTACCTGCTGGGACATTTAATTAAGAGTGTGGTAAGCACTACCGCTAGAGTGACTGATAGAACTATAAACATTGTGTAAGAATTGTGACAGGATTGCTTACCACTGATTGAAAGAGATGTGATAGAAGGGTGATGGAAAATACCACCGTCAGGTGGTGTCAATTATCTACCTGCTGGGGACATTATAATATAAGAGTTGGCTGGTTAAGCACTAGCCTGCTAGAGTGACTGATAGAACTTATAAACATTGTGTAAGAAAGCATTGCTTTATATCTGACTACAGGCTTTCAGGGTTTGATGTGTCTTGTTTCTTGTTCTTAATGTACGTGTGCCTAAACTCAGGGTGTCAGTAGCGCCTTAGCAATCAGCAAAACAATGATGCCAGTATGGAGTAAATGGACTGCATTTATATAGCACTTTACAATTGATGCCTCTCATTCACCCATTCACACACACACACACCCACCCCAACACCAACAGTGAAAGGCTGCCATGCAAGGTACCAATCAGCTCATTGGGAGCAATTAGGGGTTAGGTGTCTTGGTCAGGGACACGTCAAACACCCAGGGCGGGGGATCGAACCGGCAACCCTCCGACTGCCAGACAACCAACCGCTCTTACCTCCTGAGCTATGTCACCCCATGTGGAGTGAAATCACTGTTTTTAATATGACAGCGCAAAAATGAGGAAAGTGCAAAAAACAAACTGAACTCTTGCTTTTCAGTTCTGCGCTCTTGCTTCTATTTTTGTACCCAGAAATACGTTCGGGTTCATTCTTTCATTGCAGTTTTTTTATTGCATTTCTAAAAGACACAGTTCAATTTCAAAATGTATGCAAGTATATGGTATATACGTGTGTGTGTGTGTGTTTTAAGTGTATTCATTATACATAAGTTCATATGAAATAAGTTCTCTTATTTTCATATAGCATTTTGCTGTATAGATTACAAATGGTCAAAAAAAAAAAAACAGCACTGTTAGGAGCAAATTACTGAGAGGGACTATAAAAAACTTACTGAACAATGGGGGGACCCCATCCTTTGTAAATATCACTGCACTGAATGTTTGTTCTGGTGATTTTCTCAAGGACAAAATGTACAGAATACACAGCACAGCACAGACTGTTAATTCACACATTTACAAGCTATCTGAGAATCATCTAGAGATTCATCATGAATAATCCAGACTTGATTGACTGTGTAATGCACATCAATTCCTTACATTTCACCCACCCAGGGCTTACCCCAAATGCACCACAGTACAGTAGGGGGAGTTACTCATTTAAATGGTAATTTGGCCCCAAGTTTCTGAATTTCATCTGCATTTTCGCATCCAATAAAAACAGTGTCTAAATGCAATCAAAGAGCAGCTTGAACACATTCATAAGAACTCATGAAAATAATGGCACATCTGGTACATAATTTATACATTAATGGGAGAAAATTGCATGCTGAAGATACCTTTGAGAATCAAAGTTCTGGCCTTCATCAATATTTTAACATTTTTCTACATTTCAAATATTAATTCAACATTTATCCTCAAAACTGTCTCACAAATAAATGCAGAAATGAATGTTTTAAAGGCAAACAATTTGTTTAATTGCATGGATCTCACTGCAAATTATTTGCAAAGACAAAAACAAACCTTTATGTGTAGATGTATGACTCTGTGCCCTTGTCAATAAGTGCATTATGGGCATACCTGGGTGCATGTTTGTGAAAAGTCAAGAATCACTGGGTGCTCACCTGTGTTTTCATCTTTTATTTTAGTCCATGAATTCAGCTGTTAGCACTGCTCATGCAAACGAAATATTTGCATTGAAATTCTGACCCAGAGCATTGGGCTGGTCTACTTCAGCCATAAAATTAATGTTTGATATTACTCATCATGCCAGAGTTATATTTGCCCCTGTTTCTGTTGAAACACTTTATCAAATTCACCTATAATAGTGCATTGATGGGCAAATAACCAGTGAAACCATAGTGCTCAGTCTCAGAACCACTAATGTGCATTACGAGCCCAAAGGTTAGAGTAATTAGTGCTCTTTTCCTGAGAATGCAGCTCTTTGTACCCCACTTTTGAACACGTCACTGCAGGGTTTAAATAATCACCCATACTAAGTTCACGCATCCTGTGAGTTTACCTCCCCTACTCACTAGTCTGTGAGTTTACAGCACCTCCCTTAATCAGTGCAGCCAGATGTCCGTCGGCCTCTTGGTAATTCTACTTGTGCTACTGATAGTACACTACTGCTTGTGATACTCACAGACACAAGTGCTGAAAATAGAGCTTTATAACACGAACATCTTTTACCATTTAATAAGCCAGCTGTTGACACAGCAGAATCTCAGCATTAATACGTTAGCACATCAAGGCATATCTACCATTCCAAACCGAGTACTGCACATTCCAGAATGAAAATGGGCTTGTTTTTAGACTTCCCTCTCCCCCATCCTTAATGAGTTCATTATCGCCCCAGACAACTGTTTGCAGGTGTGAGGGGTGGACTACCCGGTGGATTGTGAGAATAGTGCAGTTCACAATTTAAAATAAGCAGAAAACATAAAAACTTGAAAATAAAACTTGGGCACAACTGACCTCGAGTTCATACGTTCATCGCTCTGAACTGTTTCGTGGGTTCTGCGTGGCACCAACTCTGAAACCTACAATCAAACCTCCATTTTAAATCCAAACATTCCTTCAAACTGGAATGTTATTTGCTGGAGATCGCTGTTCGCTCTTGGCTTTTTCCAGAAGGCTCCCTGCATACTGTATCCCCTCTTTGTGGACCCCAGGCGTGCTTTATCAAATGGACGGTTATTACAGAGCAATTTGGTTCAGTTTGGGTTTTTATTATGCGTAACCGTATACGACTGTAATTAAAGACTGACAGCCCCAGACCACCACTTACAAAAACATACCTACCGGCTGCAGGGATTCCAGCATGCATAAATAAATAAGTACGTGCATACACTTCCCAGATATTCTCTGAGCAGAACTGTGCACTGCTGTGGACAGACATGTATTAATGAATGCGGAGTGGCATTTTACATCTGTTCCAATGGCCAGAGCTAATCACCAGCCTGCTGGGTGCAGAATGTCAGGTGATTTAGCCTAAATCTCTCAAATGCCAAGTCGCAGTCAGGTGTAGATCTGTGTGGGTGTTCAATGTTCCCGAGCCTGTTCTGCTCAAGGGGGTGGGGGGGAGGGACACCAGTCTCCCGGACTCCACTCTTGCACACCTGGGCTATATTTGTGCATTTATCTGTAATTCAAAGTTAGCGACAAATGCTAATTGAATCCAGACTCAATAGAACATCTTTGCCGTCTCTCATGTGCACCAGAAACGTCTCTGCTGTGTGCAATTCAGAGAGACGTCTCTTCTGTGCACCATTTAGAGAAGCGTCTCTTCTTAGCGGTTCCTCCTGTTGAATAAAGGCCCTCAAGCCTAACAAAGCAAATGAAGAAATCTGAGTGGTGCCACTGAAATCTTAAAGAGCCAGGACCACCTACACTGCCACACACACGCACACACAATCCCACACACTGCCACACCCACACCTGCCACCATAAACCGCCACGCACACCCACACACGCCTGCAACACCCACACACACACCGTGCCACACACATACACACATGCACATGCAACACCACCACACCACACACGCACACACACACACACTGCACACACACAACAGCACACACACACACACCCATGCACATGCACACACACACACACACACACACTTACACACACACACACATGCACATGCACACACACACAAGGAATTTGAGACAGTAGGCTTACAGAAGCTTTTATTGCCGTAGGTCATGTTAAATCAGTTTGTCTGCAAACATGGGTCCGGCCATTTCCTGCACTTTCAGAATTGCATCTTCTTAGATTACAAAGACTTCCAGGAATGTTTATTTTGATCCCTGATTTGATTACATTAATATTCTACTCACAAGAAAATGATAATATTGATTTAAGGAAGAGGAAGGGAGGTAGCTATTGATGTTCTTGCAAAATGCTATAAAATAATAAAAAAGCACTTATCACAAAGGGCATTATTAAATCATACTGTGGTGCATGATACAGATCCAGGAACAACTAAACGTAATTTCTGACTCTCAGTCCAAGCTGGCTAATAGTTAGACCGTTTTGCTGACAAATTTTCATTTTGCCCATATTCTTGTTCTACAAAGGCAAATATTTTGTTCACACTTCAGCTGAAAACAGCTGACCATGTGATTATGTAGTGTGAATATAATAATATAATATAATATAATATAATATAATATAATATAATGTTTGACAGTATGTTGCCTGTTCAGTCTATGCTGTAGAGATCCCTTCCCTATCAGATTGTCTTCCCAATGGTTTTCATATTCGGTTACATTCATTTTCCTGGGGAAAATGATTGAGCTTGAAGTGAAAGTTTTTTTCAGCGGTGGTGTCTAGTGGCGGGTTTGAAAGCAGCCTTTGTGTGCAGCGGGCCTGCGCGCGGTGATTCAAAATGACAGGCCGGAGAGGATTCCCATTCCGAAGGTGGAGGGGTGAGTCGGTCCCGCGCCCGCCGATATAGGGTTTCATCCGCGGAACGCACCCCTCTCTCTCCTCGGGGTGAGTCTCTGGCCCCCCCCCGAGGGACTGATTTGGCTCTCGGCGTGACTTTCTGAAGGTCCAGGAAACGCGGCAGAAACTCGGAGGAAGTTCAGCCATCGGAGAAGACGTCTGATACACGTCTGGGGCTGCCGAGCAACTATGTCTACTGACTCCGTCCCGTGGACCTAAAGCCATTAATCACAGTCATTCGCAGTAAATATTGCTGTCTGTTACACGGAAATGGCTTTTTTGCTGTCAGACGCAATTGCTCGCTGAGAAAGCGTGATGCGTGACAAAAGCCGTTTAGGTTTGCGAGTCGGGGCTCCGCGTGTTTGTTATGGTTGAAATCGGTCTTCCACATTTCTGTTGAGAATGAATCAATGCAGATTTATAAATATTCACATGCTTTTCACCCCATGGACAGAGAGGATTTATGACCGAGCCTATTTTTTTCACCCAAATTAAAGCCTAATCAACATCAAAACCCGAACGTAGCACTGTACTCTTTCAGCGCAACTCTTGTTTTGAAAGGAAAATAGTTAGCACATGCTTAGATTAAAAGTTTTAATAAAGGATTTGGGTGTTTTCCGGGCCTATCAGGGGTCTCTGTGTTGAACTGTTGCCAGAAGAAAAAAGGCTAAGCTTGGTAAAAGGAATGCAGTAAGGACGTTTCTGATTGGCTGCTCAAACGGGCCATTTCACACAGACAGAGCTAATTAGCTGGAGCAGCTTTGACACATTCCATAATGAACTTAGTGGAGCAAGAGCCATTTCATTAGGGGAAGGGCCGCTATTCACTGAGCCGACCGCTCGTCCCTATCATTTATATTAATCAGCATTAACGAGGCGCTTGCGCTGAGCCTCGCTAACGACGCGGGGGTTACCCCGCTTATTAAAAGAATCCCTGGAATGCCGCTGCTCTTTTCAATAGAACAAGGCCTCTCCTCCAGGCCACGCCTCCGTCAGAATTCCCCATTAGCATTGTCCGGAGCCTTATAAAGGGATATAAAGACCGGCTCGTTCTTAAAGCTAACTACAAATGGCATCCTTGCAAAGGAGAGCGTGGAATAGCTTGGCTCCGGCCCACCGTGAAAGAGCATCTGGGCCAGCCGCCTACGGGGGCAGAGGGCACTGAGTAAATCAGGGGGGGGCTGAAGCGGTGGGGTAATAGGACCCCCCGATACAGGGAACGGGGTACCTCTGCCGAGATATCGGATTCATATCTGTGGTTTTTATCGTTCGGTCTGATCGCATCAGCCCTCCCCTCCCTCCGTTCCGACAGGCCGCTGTAACGGGATAGCAGCGCGTTCGGAGTTCTTGGGCTGTGGGTTTGGGGGTACGGGAGTGTCGTATTTGAGGGTACGGCTGGTGTCAGTGCCCCACATTGCATGATGGATGAAGGGGTTGGCGAAGGCGTGTCGCCGTGGTAACAGATTTCCCAGCTGAATCTCGGAGCGAGGGGGTGGGGCTCTGCTCCTGGGTATAGGAGCCCGGGTGCATGCTGGGAAATCCCTTTCAGCGAGGCTGTGGATGTGATAGAGGCTGAGCGCACCATGACCGTGTGACCCGCCAGCAGCTGTAAGGCCCACTGGTAACCGCCATTTGCCCAGATCTTGCCAGAGCGCTAAGGTCACCCGAGGGGGTATGGTGAGGGATGTTCAGCATGCTTTCCCCTCCAAAAGGGGGGGTTCTGGGGGGGGGGTACAACTGTGTTGTTCTGCAGGTTAGCACATTCCTCAGCAGGCTTCTCCCAATCCTGATGCTAGGCAATAACATGATTAGTGGGCCTGTGGATGTGTTGCGCCAGTGTTTATGTCAGGCTTACAAGTGTTTTTCAGTGTTTTAGAGGGAGAATGATGTGGAGCCTGTTAGTTTACAGTGTTTTAGAGGGACACTGACATGCAGCCTGTGTTAATATACTGTTTTTTAGAGGGTCACTGATGCACAGACCGTGATAATTTATAGCATTTTAGAAGGATGTTGATGTGTAGTCTGCGTTCATTTAGTGCGTTTTAGAGGAATGCCGATGTAGTCTGTGTTCATTTACAGTGTTTCAGAGGGACGCTGATGTGCAGCCTGTGATAATTCACAGTTTTTAGAGGGACACTGATGTCTGTGATTGCACTTGCTTTCTACATTTCCCTGGTGGAATTCATATTTTGAACAGAAGAGAGACTTGTGGTGTCTGGAAGCCAAATCTGCTCCCCCGCCAAATCGTGTTCCTTTTTTGTGCCCTGTCCCATTTAACAGCCGGTTTCTGTTTGCTGAAATTTCACAACTACAATGATCTGAAATCGGCTTGATCAATGTGACCCGGGGCTATTATATTACAATACAAAATGTGTTTTATATCTACATACATATTCACACCAAATGTAAAATGGGTGAAAGTTAAAGAATATCTTCTGTGTGCCGCAGGATTTCATTTCATGTGCCTAAAAATAATCTGGGCATTGTAAAACTGATAATAAAGTTTGAACTGTGATTTGTTTTCCTGGCCCAAATAAAACTCTCTTGTTAACATTTGAAATATTATCAAATATTCAATAGCCTCACTATCAGTCACTTTCAGCTCAGCGAAGATGAAAAGCAGCTGATGCAGTTCATCACTGATGTGATTAGTCTCTTCACAGAATCATAATCTGGAAGACGCATGATGAGATATCCCAGATGCTAATAATCAGAGGTTATTCTACAGCTGTCGGTTCAGCCAACGGGAGAAGGAATAGGGACTCTAGAATGGTACACAGCGATTCGTTTGACTTTGAAGAAATATTCTGGCCCGGCTTGCTGCCACACATGGCTTTGCGAGGCACTGAGATGAAGGTGGATGTTTGCGGTGCGGATTTAAAATGTTGACAGGTTATTTGCTCAGAGCCCTCTGAGCACGGAATCAAAAGCATTCGGATGTTTTAATGTCGAGATTACGGAGCGCTGCCTCGCACGCCGCACGCTAAGCGTCGGACTCGGCGGGATAAGCTAATAATCAGGAGCAGGAAGGCCGTGTGAGAAAAACATAAAAAATGCTAAGGCCGGTAAATCTCCCCCCATCTCTTTCATCAAATGGTAAACTTCCCCGCAGCCATGTGTCCTGACATAACTCACGAAACCGTCGGCACATGTTCCAGAATATTCCAGCAGCGCACATGTTTGCGGTCCGTCGCAGCTCCGTCCCATCCTTTTTGTTTGTTGATACGATTTGAGGACATTAGTCACCGAAACCAAACAGAGGAAAAAATGTGGCACGGGAAGGTTGGCTTCGATTACGAGCGCCTGCAGGTTGTCCAGATGAAAAGGCGCTGCCCTTTGTGTGTGGGAGACCAGCGGGTTTCGTACACAGCTATCTAACAGAGAGAAAACAGGGAACAGCAGGCCTTCAGTGAACAGAATTTACTGCCAGTGCCTGTAAAACAGATCTGAAGAAGCCCGAGGTTCTGTCTGCGTGGTACCTGGATGTTATTGGGTAAAATGTGCTGTGTTAAATCTCTGATAAACGTGGAACGGTTAAGAACAGATAAATCTTGAGAGCAGGAATGCTGACACCACATCAATGGTTGAGAGGGTTAGTGTTATGCTACCAGCATCCCTGAGAGTTATGGGTAATTTGTGTCCATGTCAAACCAAATTCTTCAAAATATCTGAATATCTGAATCACAGATATGCTTGAAATTAGAAGAAGTGAGACATGGACAGGGATGAATGCCTACTTATGAAATGAAGGCTTTCCTCTATGTCACTGTCCTGACTACCATTACCCAGAACAATATGCTGCTGTACAGGAAATTTCAAGTGAACTGTAAAGCTGACCAAAGACCTATTTAGCCACGAGATAATGATAATATACAAAACCATATACACTCTCAGAACAAAGGGTTCTTTGACTTGGTTCCATAGGGGAATCCTTTTTAGTTCTTTATGGAACCCCCTATGGTTGGTATGAAAAGTGTGAAAGCTCTCAAAATGAACTAATTTGTAAGAAGAAAAAAAAAACCCTTGATCTAGTCATGCACTTACTCCTGCACTGACTCCTGATTCCTTAGGGCCCGGACCATCACTGATGGCACCCCTGGCCATGGTCATTACAGATTGAAGTTTGAGTTGCACACATATTTTGTCCATTGGATAGGTTGAGTCCTTATTCTTACAGTAAAAAATACGCTCTCTGGAGAAATGTTCCAAAACACTCCTCTTTGTTTCCATAGAAGGACCCATCTAAGTATAGGAGTCAGTGCACGAGTCACTGCAGGTGTCACAGCAGGTGTCGGTGCAGGTGTCTGTGCAGGAGCACGTGCACGGAAGGCCCGGCCAGTCACCGCACCTTCCACATGAAATTGGGCGGAATTCACCTGGGGCATTCCATATGGAACAACAGGAAGACGTAGGGCTCTTATGCAGATACGGCACGCTCCATCTCTCCACAGCATGCTTCCGTGGATGCACCGGCCGTGCCGTATCCTGACGAAATAGGTCAGCCAATGGAAGACAGATGTTACTTGTTTCCTGTAGTCCTGTGCATCGGGGATCCAAAGCTCAGTGCTTAAGTCCTCATAAAGCTCTTCGTTCTCTGATAGCAAAGAGGAAACTCAGATTGCATGCAACATGCACTTCAGAGAATATTTTATTTCTACTTATATCAATATCAATATAATGGAGAATATTTCCGTCGGCCAGGGGATATGTGTTTGCATGTCTGGGTGCGTTCACGTGTGCGTGTGTGTATCTGTTTGTGCACGTGAGCATGCATGCGTGTGTGCATGCATGTGTGCGTGGCAGTTGTATAAATAGTGCTCTCCTCATCTGAGTATGAGAGTTACACGAGGAAGAGACATGTCCATCATTATCTGTATTTTTATTATCACTTTAATGACATTTGGGGTGTATGTTTTTTAATTCAATTATGTAATTCAATTAGGTTGTAATTATGTCATTTAGTTTTCAAAAACCAAATTAGAAAACTGCACACAGTTTTCACAAAAATGTTGGTTCCCTGTGCGGCAAATATTGTACAATATGTACAGGCCTACATAGATTTGGGACACAATGTCTGGCTGTTCATTTAAGAAAGAAACATAAAAAGCAGCAAAGAGAGTAACATGAAATTACTTGAAAATGTTTTTTGAATCACTGGCGACATCTTGTACCTCATACCTCATACTGTCAGTGGTAATAACACTTCATCTTTTCCAGTGTTAATTCATTCATTGTGGAGCACAATGACATCTGAAACACATAAACATTATACTCCGACTGTAAACATTTATATATTGGCTGTAATGAACTGAATACCAAAGCGTCTGATTAATGATTTCCCTCTGGGGTCCCATGCCGTGTGTACGGGTCCCACACTCAGAGAAGTGTGAGACACCGTTAAGTCTTCCGTACAGAATCGCCGCTAATTGGTTGCAGTCGTTCTGCAGTAAATCACAGCAGAAGCAGAAATCAGTTCACAGCTGTGGAAAACATCTGGGGGACAGTGTTTCAGCTCATCCAGCATTCTGCATCGCTCGGTAAGTGTGATTTTTACAGGCCGTGCTGTCCTTGTGAGCTGGATTAATATCATAAATGGCGACATCTCGTCAGTCTGAAAACCTGCTGTCCGTCACGATAGCTGCTGATATAACACAGAAAGGCTGTTGGCTAATGCTGAAACAGTGGTCAGTGAGGAAGCCAGGGACCATTCAGACCGTGTGCTGTGGTCCAAATGGTCTTGTTGCCTGAATGGATTTGACTGAAGAGTTCTCACATGGGAGAGAAATGTGATATGCAAACACCTTTACTTATGCTTAAGAGAAAGCAGGCACCACTGGTGTTTATTAAAGTGGATTCATTAAAGGGAAAAAAAACCAATACTTAGCAAATTAGGAACTGCACAGAAATGGAATCATTTCCTAAATATTTCATGTGTACCATGCTTATATCCCTGAATTTATGACTAGAATTTTTTTTAATGTTCAAATGAGGACAGTTGTGAGACACAGAACTCCATCAGGCTCTCTACCACTGACCAGCTGAAGTCACCATCCAGATCTCTGGTTTCATTTTTCTCTTTCGTTTTTTTCTATTAGGCATCATCGGGAAAGATTTAGAAGTGGCGAGTAAACACTTAACATGTTGAAAGGTATACAGGCAGTCGAGGAATTTTACGATCTGCGAAAGGGCTGAGTAAATACCCTGAACATTTGCCGAGATTCAGAATTATTGCACCATCTCTAACTGTGCTGACAGCTTTAGTACAGCTCAAAAATAACACGTAAGAAGCTTTATTTTTAAAGTATTAACTGTAGTTTACACGAAAGTATGTATGAAAGAGTAAAGGAATGATCATTTATATCGACGCTGAGATATTGAACCAGCTGATCGCTTGTACAGCAGGTAAGTGAAAACATGGTGTGAAGTGAGAAGATATGACTGCTGTGCTTGTGTATGAAAAATGAAGGTTTTCACTGAGAAAGCTTGGATATACACAGAAATGATTCAAAAACAGCAGAAGAAAATAGATTAAAAACAGTAAAGGAACACACTGGCTTTTAGTACACTGCCACAATAATGTAAAAATTTTCATCTTCAAATTTTCATTTAGCATGACAAGATTGTATACCATATATTTTCTAACACTGTGGTATGCAGAATGTTGCAGTGATTAAAACACTGATTAGTTAACACTCCCTAACAGAGTAACGTTGTCATATTTTAAACATATTTTAGATATAGGAGCTGGAATGCACAATGCCTACACAGACCTGATGGGAACATTCTTCTGACTGGCTCACAGTGGTCATCATTTGATGCTGCAAACTCAAGGCTCTCCACACAAAAGACTGCAAGACAAAGCAGTTCTGAGAAGCATTGTATGAGGATTTGAACCCCTGTGTTATTCTTCTCTGATGACCTCCAACAACCTCAATATATGAATTCATTTCTAACTGCTTTGTGCCAAACTCCGTGTCTGGATAATGGACACTTCGAATAGTGAATCTTTTTCTGGTTTTACAGGAGGGAAACTCAATAGCGTTGGAATAATAAGCAAAACAAGCAAAGCACTGGCATTATTAAGTGCACAGAGAAGCTCTGTTTACCACCAGACTTCCCAGAATTACCATCTGATTGAAATAATCCTGCATAGAATACATGTACAAAGCAAAACTTCTAAGGTAGAAAGCCGTCTTCCCTTAATGAACTGTCCAATTCGCATGTGCAACTCCAATTGTATTAGTCACGTGATTAAAACCGCACAATGTCAACATGATACATTTTCTGCGGCCTCATTAATTCTTTTGTTTTCTATCAGAATAGAATTGCGAACAGATTGTACAGCCGCAAAATCAGCACAGCTGGAAATCTAGAAAAGCTTTTTGCAGTCAGAATGTCTAATGAAGTATATGACTGACCTCTGCTAATACCCCATCCACATGTATTATAACAGGAAACAGACAGCATTCTTCTGTCAGTGCTTACAGATCACTCGCCTCCATTCTGTATAGATTATTACAGCCAGTATCTTCATCAGTTTGATTGCATTTGCTTTATAATTCACACCATCATACAGCAGACTGGACTGATAAAACTTGTGAAGAACTTGCCTGTGCTTCAGTGATGATGATGATGCTGTGCACCTGCAAAGACCAGGTTCTGTTTCAGTCTGCAGACATACATAGCTAACACTCTTCTATTTTAACATGCAGTCCATTTATATGGCTAGATATTCTGAAGAAATGAAGGGTTTCCAAGGGAAGTGTCCCACCTGCAGCCAAGCAATGAACTTACAGGCTCAATGCCATTAGCATTATGCTACACTGCTTCTCAGAGAGCATTCAAATGAGAAGGAAGAGTAAAATTGATTATTTAACTGTTGGTTATTTTGGTTCTTTTGATGTCAAAGCATTTTCATTCCAAAAGTTTGATTAAGTAGAAAGCCACAGGAGTATCCAAGCAATGGAGGTCATCTTAAAAGTGCAGAACACAGGAAATACTCAGTTTGTCACCATGAATTTATTGTGGAAAAAGCAACATTTTGGGGAAGCCTCGTCTGGCGTATCTGTTATTTTAATACAAAAAAAGGAAATGCTACAAATTTCGATAATTTATTCAAATACAACAGTTTTCAAAAAATAAAACTTTCAATTTAGCAAACTCTCCGAATGCCGCGTGAGCGCAAACCCGCGACAACCCGCTGTTTGAAATCCCTGAGCGGAGACACATCGTGAGGGGTTCGTTTCCTTCTCGAACGGAACCTGCGCAGGACGCAGTGAGCTCTGTGCGGGGCTGAACTTAGTCCACCGCGGCAGCCAAGGTCGATGCCGCGCACCGCCTGAAAACGAGCGCAGCGTCCGCAGCCGTGCGCATCCATGGTTACCGCTGAGCTTATGGGAAAATATAAAGTACAGGCGAGGCTGTGCACAGACCACAGGTATTAGACGTAATAAAAGAATACAACATGAACGCGTCACACAGTAATCATGACTTACAGTACTACCTTCCGAAGGCTGTGATTAGAATTGTTGGTCAGTAACAGGAAATTTCATCCTTCTCCCATTTGTGTGTTCACCGTTTTATCACCAGGGCAATTAAATGATTGCATGTAAGCTTTAGCAAGTCAATATTTTAGCTAATTGTGACAACAGATCTGGAACATTCCGGAACTGTGCCTCGGTACTTCATGTTTTTATCCACATTAACTTAAAGAGGCCCATCTCCAAAATACAAAGTATATTTTATATATTATTAATCATTTTCATCTAAAACTGAATGTGTTTGTATATCAAGCCCATATCTTCTCCCTGATGGTGAAGCAGAATGAGACAGACAGGGTCAGAAGCATACTGAAGCTGGTCACCATTTATATGCAAAGCCAACCTCAACCAGTATTTTACTGCATTCCTGCATAATCGCTACTCATTCGACAAAAGGGGATATTTCAATAACCAGTTTGCACTGAAGCTGTGTTATAAATTCTCTTTTGAAAACATTTTAAGATGCGTCACAGTGCCAGCTGTTTTGTTAGCCACATTAACACACAGAAATAAGTTAAGAGTAAAATGAAATCAAATAATTTCAAAAGAATTAAAAATACAAATAATATACAACATTACTCTTATCTTAAGAAATAGCTTTCTTACTTCCAAAGAAATATTCCTGATACTGTAT
This sequence comes from Anguilla rostrata, assembly GCF_018555375.3. Taxonomy (NCBI): domain Eukaryota; kingdom Metazoa; phylum Chordata; class Actinopteri; order Anguilliformes; family Anguillidae; genus Anguilla; species Anguilla rostrata. The sequence goes on along the minus strand of NC_057939.1, from coordinate 43,345,302 downwards.
TATTGGGCTGTGCCCAATCCATGCTTAATGTGGCTAAATACTGGAAATGACTCACACTCTACAACAGTAACATACGCAAATTAAAACACCCAAGTACCAAATCTTGGGAGAGGGTTGGGTCTATGAGGGTCATTATCTAACAGGTTCTTGGATCACACAGTGGGCCAGGGAAGGGCTTGTGTGTACACTCCCTTTTCAAACTTGGGCTTTTCTTTCCCATAATGCAATTGTTTAAAATATATATTAAGGTTTCTTTACGCACAACAATATAAATGAATTAAAGTATCAAACAAACCAATACACATTTAAAGAGTCCATCACAAATGAAAAATATGCCTGTGGTTGTGCAGTATCGAAAGAAAGGCAGATGTTGTAGGTGTGTATATTTGGTTTCTGTTAAACACCCGGCGCTTGTGTCTGGAACATTCTGCACAATTAACAGGAGATAAGTCCTCAATACTCATCAAAACCAGCTAAGCAGCATTCTCATGCCCATTGGACAGGAAGTAGTACCTTAGGTGCACTTTCAGAGTACAGCTGTTGCTAAGACACAGAGGCAGGGGTGTATGGTGTTCAGTTCTCTTCTGGGGGGTGAAGTACTGCGTTTTAACAGGCTACCAGGCCAACTGTGTTCAGCATATTTTTGTGAAGCGATAAGGCAGAGTGGACCTCAGACATCTAACCTTTCTGCTCAAAAATAAATAGCCACTCTATGAAATGTCAGCAGTAATTTCTTCACCGCGCTACATACATATTTGGTAAAACTTCAAAGACATACACATCATTCATAACAGAGCGTTTGGGTGCACTCTAGGGCAGGTGAAAGAGTTCCTAGCAGGTAATGTACCTTAGAAACAGATATCTGTCAGAGGAAGTCTGATAGTGTGTACAGTATTAGGGGATGGTGACATCAGTCCATTACAGCAGGATAAAGAAACTTAGTTGATTATGTTCTTTTCTAAATCCACTGTTTTATCCACATACAAATCCAGCAGCCTGTTCTCTTCAGGTGGAATCTAATCAGCCAAAAGTGAGATCATATCCACTTTAGAGCTCACAGACATATCCACTATAGAGCTCAAGTTGCACCAACACTGAATCATATTTATGTTCTGACAGCTCTCCTGGGTATAATACACCTGATGTGTGTTGTTTTTAATGCTGTAGATCAGTGTGTATATACATGAAAGGCTAAGAATGGCATCATGAAATTTGTCAATATTTTCATTTGAAACCCTAACGAGAATGGCACATGCTCATATCTATGCTGTAACCCCAACAGCACTGCATGAGTGACACACCAACCCAACAGAACCACGAGTGACACCAATCCAACAGAACCGTATGAGTGAGACACCAACCCAACAGAACTGCATAAGTGTGACTCCAACCTAACAGAACCATATGAGTGAGACACCAACCCAACAGAACTGTATGAGTGAGACACCAACCCAACAGAACTGTATGAGTGAAGCACTAACCCAACAACATTGCATGAGCGAGACACAAATCTAAACACAGCTGTCCTCAGGCTTCTAATTTCAGCCTGCTGTTCTCACACTGACCCACAACACACATCAGCCCAAATATCCTCTGAACATAGAAGACAAACTCAAATGGACTTTACTGCCAGACCTAGGACAGGTAGTCCAGGTTCAGAACTGAGGGAGTAAAGTAGAAGGTCCTGTTGCTACACTTGATTCTGATTCTAAAAAGGAATGCCTAAATAGCATCTTTGACCTCTGCACTGATAAGAGCCATGAAGAATCACAGACAGAGACAGAGACAAACCCAGGGATCCAAGTTGTTTGGAGTCATGGGCACCATAGTGTTCAGACTCAGGGTCTGTGGTGCTCAGACTTGGGGCTCCATAGTGTTCAGACTTGGGGTCCAGTGGTGTCCAGACTTGGGGCACTGTGGTATTCAGGCTTGGGGCCCCATAGTGTTCAGGCACGGGCCCAGTGGGGTTCAGACTCAGGGTCCCATGGTGTTCAGAGTCCAGACTCCATATAGTGTTCAGACGTGGGGCCATGTGGTGTTCAGACCTAGGGTCCCATGGTTTTGAGACCCTGCTTCTCCATGATGTTCCAGAGTTTGCGCAGGTTGGATTGGGTGATGACATCATCGGGTTTGAGTTGCAGCGCACGCAGGTAATTGGCCTCAGCCCTCGGTAGCTTCCCATTCAGGTGCAAGATGGCCCCCAGGTTCATTAGAGCAGCAGGGTACTGAAACACACACACACAGTTACATACAAATATAGTTCTACACACACAACTTCACACACTCAGTTACACACACAGAATTACACACAAGCAGTTATATATACACTTACACACAAATACAGTCATACACAGAGTGATACCCTGAGTTACACACAGTAATACACAAACATAGTTATATTCTCTTCCACTCAAACACACACACACTTACAAGCAAACACAGTTATACACAAACACAGTGATATACACACACAACCACACACACAGCTACAAACAAACACACAGCTATACACAAACAGTTACAAATAGTTATACACACACAACTACACACAGTTATTCACAAATACAGTTATACACACAGGCACACACGCATGCATGCACCTGTGCACACAGGTTAACATAGTTCACTATGGCTGTACTACTGCTATTCATTTCCCCAATCCCCAATAGCCAAGATTATTTTACCAACATTCACACATCAGTATGCTAATAAATAATGTGAATTATAAAGTCATGAGTGCTGAAAGGATGAATCCATCTCCTGCCTAGAATTTTCCATCAATAATTCATAGAAGAAAATATTTTCAGTGGAACAAACAAACCATATGCAGATAAGAGAGAAAGTGGGGTGATTATTTACTTAACCATGGGGGGGGGGGGGGGGGTGTAGGGAATGGGTCCCCTATCTGAATAAAACATTGTTTTAACATTTACCTTTGCAAATTGACATATTAATATAACTATGTAATTCTGTGTATGTGTGTATATATAGTATATGTAATATTACATTACATTATTTATTTGCAATATACCTAAAATATTATGATGAAGGCGCTATGCTGGTGGGGTGTCATGTTAGCACGGTAGTGCTATTTTAGTGTGGTGTTACATTGACATGTTCTAACAATTTAATGTGGTGTTATGTTAGCATGGAGACGATAAGGTTAGTGTGGTATTTGTTAGTATGAAGGCGCTAGGTTAGTGTGCTGTTATTAGCATGAAGGTGCTAGGTTCGTGTGGTTTTGTTAGCATGGTGGCAATAGTGCGTCTCTGAGCTCTGCTTTGTATGTGAGACCATGCCGGTCTCTGGACTCTTTGAAGAGGGACTCAGGGTTTGATTACTTTTCCTGTCTCTGCTGTGAAGAGGAATCGTAGGGTCCTTTGGGAATAATCGACATTACAGAGGGTTGCCTTCATTCAGATGCTCAATACACACCTATTGAATAAAAATACAGGCTGCTCCATCGAACAAACAAATAGATTTAAAATGCTCTGAAACATAGATGAAAGGCTGTCAGGCTGGCAAAATCGTTACCGACCGATCTTAGTAATTACTGATTCGCTATCGGTCAGAGGGCCTAATTGGATGATGATACTGCATCTGTTTATGTTTGACATTTGAGCAGTGAGCCGCATCCGTGCTAATGCGCTCCCGCAGGACCACAGGTCACCCCCAGCAGCCCATGGGCTACATGCAATCCCTGCAGGGGGAAACGTGTCAACGCTCGTGCATTAGCACAGAAAGCTCGGTTAGCGTGTGAAGGTCACGGTCCTCTCCGCTTCAATGGGACGCGGATGGCTAACAGCTTCAGTGTGAAATGGCAGTAATGAAGGCAGAGAAACCCGCTTTCAGGCTGGTAAATTTACATATTCTTTACATATCATTGCGCAATGCTTATATTAGCATGGCTAATTTTAAAACTTTAAGTCAGAAATTGAGGAAAAACTGAAGTGTGTAAACACAGTATAGGACTTAGCTATGCTAAGAGGAGTGTTGGTGTGAGTGTACACACAGGCCTTCTTACCTCTGCACTCTATGCACAATGTTATAACTCCTACCATCTTCCCTATGTCCCCTTGTTCCTATTGTCCTAGCTGTGGCAGATGGCCATAAGTGTACACATTCAATATAGGGGTGGCACTCCAACCCCCAGCACCCAACCCCCCCAGCACTCAGAAACTCAACCGCCCCAGCACGCAACCCCTATCACTCAACCCCCAGCACTCAGCACCCAACACTCAATCACCCCTGCACTCAACCCCTAGCACTCTCTCTCTCTCTCTCTCTCTCTCTCTCTCTCTCTCTCTCTCTCTCTCTCTCTCCACACACACACACACACACATTCACCTACAATACTATAAAACAGTGACTCAAATTAGTAAAACTAAGTATCATATTATCCCAACTTTCACCTTCCAATAGGTGGTCAAACCTCTGAATGATGTTCTGGGACCAATTTAACTGATATGCATTACTTTCATGCACAGGACCAAAAACCTTGAACAAAACAGTCCTTTTATAAAAAATGATTAAATAAGTGAGTGTTGGTGTAACAAGTTAACATCAAGGGTGAATTTGGTCCAACATGTGTAAGAACATAAATTAATTATGAGCATGAGTACTTCCAACTTATTATTATTATATTTATTTATTTACTCATTTATTTTATAGCTCCTATAGCCCAATCAGGGGATAAATCTGATACTGATTAAAATGAGGGGACCAAAAAAAAGTTTTTTGTTTTTCACTACTTTTTGTAGACTGAAGTACCTCCATAGTTACAGCCCTACAGCATCACAGCTGCAAAACACATTTAATAAACCACATAAAAAAACACAACCTCACAATCTGTCACAGCGGGGGGGCGGAGCTAATAAGGCCATGCTAATGAGCTTCTGATAATGATGAAAATGCATTTAATTGAAACACGCAGACATACAGATGAGGGCCTGATTTGAGACGTGAATGTGCAGTTATAAAGTGAGAATCCTTGCCTGAGAGTAAGTGTTGCTTTTAAACTGTACTTATACAAAAGGACTGCACAGACTGCTGATGTGGCCAGTATGATCATTATTTACTGGCTAAAAGCTCAAAGAAAAACAGTTACGATGTCCACAGAAATAAATGTCTCCGTTTTGGATCACCGAGCTCTTCCACAATTAGTCCAAGAAGCTTTGCATTTTCACAGTCTTGGTTAACTGGGTACATAAATCCACCTTAGAAAAGGGAAGTTTTATTATTCACAGATGACTGACTTTAACCTTTTAAACACAGACCGGGGCTTGGTCCTTCCACTGCCTTCCCTTGAAATATCAAGGATGAGGCCTCAAAGCAAAGCAGAAATGAGACATTGCACAGCCAAATCCGCCATCATAAATGGATATAACGCTTTCAATTACAGCATGGCCCATTGGAAAAGCATTAGATGTTGAAGGCAATGGGAGATTTGCCAGGCTTGTATTGCTTGTTAAATTAATAATGGCAACCTCTCCCTCTCCACCAAGAACAGCAACGTAGGGCAGGTTGCCAGACCCACTCAATTTTAAAACCAAGGACAGGCGTCATTGCTGCAGCTCTCTTTATAAATGGCCTTCCACAAAATCGTTCACACCTTTCCTTTCAAGTCTTTGACTGATGTTTTTGCAAACACGTTGATTCCTTTCATAGCCAACAATATCGTTTTCTACACCCGAGCAATAATTGCTGTCGCTGATGAAACTCTGGGGCAGTGCCATAAACACAACTGTGCAGACTGCAATTGCGCAGACAGAGCTGCACAGACAGAGCTGCGCAGACAGTAACTGTGCAGACGGTTTGTGCAGACAGAGTCACACAGACAGAGCTGCACAGACAGTAATTGTGCAGACGGTTTGCGCAGACAGAGTCACACAGACAGAGCTGCGCAGACAGTAACTGCGCAGACGGTTTGCGCTATACTCACATCAGGCCGCAGGCTCGCCGCTACTCCATAATACTTCTCGGCTGCATCATTGAGGCCAGCTTGTCTGTAAAGAGAGAGCACCAAAAAGCTATTGTTCAGCAAGAGCCGCATTCAAAAGAGTAGCATTGACAACAAAGGCGTTTAGCAGAGCGGTTAGTTTAAGTTCTGCGTCGTTTTCCACTCTGTTGTGGGGACAGCTAGTGAAAGCACATTTCTCCACTGAATCACAGTTCTGCCCCAGGCTGAGCAAGGCCTGGCAATCTTAACACTTCCTAGGTCACGACCCTTGGCTCCTGCTGTCAACATAAATGCCCTTTTTTTACTGCTGCCGCCGTTGTTAGGGAAACACCCCTTCGGCAGCGTGCGACTTTCCCACTCCCGTCTAAACAAGCCGGCAGCTGGGGGAAGCGAGAAGATGAAGACAAGGGAAGGGAGGAAACAGGAACACACAGACAGGAAGTGTGTTTCAGTATGTTTAGAGTAATTAGGCTCTGTGATTTACAGCCCCTCTCGAACAGCCGTAACTCCACCTCACAGACAGCACATACTTACAGACGTGTGCTATGTGAACGGGCTTACAGAAGTAAGTAATGCGAACATGCTTACAGATGTGTGTAATATGTAACCATACTTACAGGCTGTGTAATTTGAGCAGACTTAAAGAAGTGTGTAATATATGCACATGTTTAAAGACATGCATAATGTAAAAATGCTTACAGATGTGTGCAATATGTGCGCACAGACGTGTAATACAACCACGCTTACCGACTTGTTTAATATATGCGCACACTTACAGACGTGTTTAATGTAGACATGTGTTATTTGAATACACTCAGAGATGTGTGTAATGTGAACATTTGTTTACTTAAACACCGGCACAAAACAGCAAATCTACGCTGCAGACAGAGTTACTGACACAACGGGATATGCTTATTGAAATGAATGCAAATTTCCTGGATTGTTGATTAAAAAGGAGCAAACTCTACTTTCGTTCAGATCAATTTGCATTTCATCCATAACAGTAACTACTGTATGAGCTCCCATTATGAAACCGTTAAAACCCCACAGAAACAACAAGCAGGAGAAGCCATAAAAGGTAGAAAAATACTGCCTGTCATAAGTATGGTAATTACAGTATTTCAGTGAGAAAAGGAACACCATTTTAAAACTGCATTTTAATTATGAGCTGACAAAAACAATCATTATGACGATAAAACTAGCTTCCATACCACTGCGGAAATTTAAGTATCTTATAATAAATGACCTAGACTCAACCCACATCTGTTTCATATAGCTATCGCATACTGCATGCAGAATTTGCCAAACCCATCCTTTTCCTGATTTTGTCATTCCAGTTTGGTCCTCAAAAAGTAAAGTAATAATTTTCATTGTTACGTTTATAGAACAATTTAATAACTGGCTGTCTTCTGCAAATGTCCAAAAACTCACCTTTCAGTGTTTCGATTCAATATAAAAATAGCTTTATCCTGTAGGTCTTCATAACGTGTAATGGATGCATGAAAGATACCACATTCCATAACATCCAACGTCTTACTGTAAAAACTCATATACGTGAGCATAGGACTCTTGTGCTTCAATCTTATGTCAAAACGTATATGACTTACAACTCATTTGTACAGTACATTGCACAATGCACTTTAACCTACACTGTACTATACTGGTCAGTTTTACAGTACTGTACTTCAATTTGTTTACCCTACTAATTACTTATTGCTTTATAATTTCCTTGCATATGCATTTTATTTGTATTTATGCTTACACTGTGCGAGTGAGTGGGGAGCAAACATTCCATTGTAGTTGTGGTATATGCCAGTAAAAACCTGAATCAATATGGAGTTTGACTTTTTTTTTAAATGTAGCCTATGTAAAACCAGCAGCATTAATACAAGCAAGGTGATTCTCACTGCAAACTGGAGACCCAGAAAAACAGAAAAGTGAGATTTGCCGAGGGTGACTGCTCCTGTATGACAGATGAGGACACTTTGTTTGCTGTAACCCTGGGTGTAAATTTAGACATCTTCTTTAGCTGCTTGTTCCCTGTTGCAGTGGAGTCACAGATTCAGGTCAGCAGAATTTACAATTGAGTAAAAGTTGAATAAGTAGGTTTCAGAGTTTGAGTTCCGGCCCTTGTACATGTACAAATTACAACTAAATCAGCCTGAAAACACCTTGGTTTGAAATGAAGAGTGAAGATTAAACATTACAGCCTCATTGAAATGGAGAGTCCTGGTTTCAATGGAAACCAAAGAGAGAAGAATCTTTTAACGCCCATTTCCTGATGTCACCCCAAATCAAATTAAACAGTCAAGAACCCTTTCACAGAGACCTGTTACCTGCAATGCATATGCTCTAACATACAGGTATGCATGTTCTGTAACATACAGATAGAGTATGTGCTCTAAAATACAGGTATGTATACGCTGTAACATATGAAACTGCATACTATAACTTCAACACATAACTTCCATAACTTCCACACTTGTCTCACGCAACTTCCACACTTAACTTACGCAAGTTCCACACTTATCTTATGCATGTTCCACACTTATCTTAGGCAAGTTCCACACTTATCTTAGGCAAGTTCCACACTAGGCAAGTTCCACACTTATCTTACGCAACTTCCACATTTAACTTACACAAGTTACACACTTATCTTACGCAAGTTCCACACTTAACTTACACAAGTTCCACACTTGCCTTGACTTCGTGACTAATGCAAACCGCATTCTGCTCAGAGTGGTTCTATATTAAAGTGTTCTTGGCTGAAATTTTTTTCCCCCAGATGTGTCAAGTAGAGAAAAAGGAATTAACAAAGGACCCAGGGATATTTTCCTTCTGAAATGTGCCGAAGGAAAGGGCGCCCGTTCAGCGGTGCTGGGCACCGCGGAGCTGCTGGCCGCGATGCTAATCCCGCTCTCCTGACGGCATCGCGGGAATGGCACTCAGGCTAAAACTTGCGCTGCTGTTCTTGGCTCGCGGTTACACAACCAGGTCACACAAACCTTTCCCAAACGTTTATTAGACAGACGTTATGTCAACATCTCGCCTTAATGGCATTTGCATAATGTACACAAAAAAAAGCGTTTTTGAAATAAAGACTTATGGGGCGTACGCACGGCATTCGCGGGAGCGAGAAAGGAATCACGGTGAAGGGCAGTGGCGTGCCAGCTCGACGCTCGGTCTCGCAGGAGGGTTGTGTTTCAGAGAGAGGCCGTCGGGCTCGCTCTCCACGGAAACAGGACACTGGAACGCCGAGCGCGGCCGGCTGCCCGATGGCGAGGGCCGCCATCTGAGGAACTTCTACTTTTACACCGAATCAGACTCTTTCTCTGTCCGCACCGCTCAGAGAATATGGAAACACTGAATGGTAAAGCGCAAAGCCACTACATTTCCCATAATCACTGTCATTACCATTTAGTTGAAAAACTTGGTGGTTTGTGCTTTGAAGGAGGAAAGGACAGAGGAGTAATCCCGCACAAAAACATGCGATTCTGCGGCAGTTCCAGCTGCATTATAAGGGAAAAGAGAGAGGTCCTGAGGGAACCACCTGTGCATGCATCACGCTGTTAACAAACTCCTACATACGTGCAGGGCGAGTTTGGTAGAGCTGTCACACAGCGCAGGTCTCAGAGTCACAGCTGCGTTTGGACCCGCTGGCTCCGGGCAGCGCTAATGGGTCAGGGCATTCCCAGAATTCCCCTGAGCCATCAATCAAGCGCCTTTCATATCCTGCCGCGGCGCGGATGGGGGGTGGGAATAGTGCGCTGATTGTTTACAGAAGGCGAGGGGCAGGAGAGCGAGAGGAAGGGAACCTGTCTAAAGGAGCGTCCTGTGGGAGTGCTAAGATCTGAGAGACCCAGGCTTCATTACTCCTGTGGGCCCAGAACCTCAGAGTCCCCTTCCAAAACAAACACACCCAGAGAGCCAGCCAAGAATCTGAGACTCCACCCGCCCAGGACCACAGAGTCCCAAGTCCTGATCCCAGCAGAGCTGAGCTGCGCCCCCAATGCAGGCCAGTAAGACAGGCTCCGCCCCCAATAAAGGCCAGTAAATCAGGCTCCGCCCCCAGTAAAAGAGTAAAGTAAGGTTCCGCCCCCAAAAAAGGCCTTAAATCAGGCTCCGCCCCAATACAGGCCTGTAAGTCAGGCTCTGCCCCAATACAGGTCTGTTAGCCAGATTTCTCCCCCAACAAATCAATGTCCGAAAGCAGATGCAAGCACACACACACACACACACAACCTCACCTGAGCATGTGTGCGGCATTGAAAACCACGTCAAACTCTCCGCTCTCCAGCCGGGCCGCTTTCTCCGCCATCTCAGCCGCTTCCTGTAGGCGGGACTCTTCCAACAGGAACTGACCTGGAGAGGGGACAGAGAAACAGATTTAACACTGAGAGAAACTGATTTAACAGAGAGAGAAAAACATTTATCTCTGAGAGAGAAACACATTTGAACACTGAGTGAGGAGGTTTAATACAGAGGGAGAGCTGATTTAACATTCACTGATAGCAGAAACATCTTTAATGCTCGGTGACGTGTTGGAGAGACAAATCCGGAGTCATGAGCTCATGTTGGGGACGTTGAGTCACAGTTCCTGAAGAAGGAAGCCCTTACGCAGGAGGGAAGATGTAGCGGGTGCGACCGCGCATAGGAAGGACCCAGCAGGAAGACGCACCGTGTGCGAACGTGCGCTTCAAACGGGTCGTTTGATGTGCGACGGCGGACATGCCCCCCCCCCCTTCGCTCCCCAGCACGCGTGAACAGGAACAATTCCTGGAAGACGGTTCATTTCCAAGGTGAACCTCTGCCCCCGCGATCCGCGCTCAGACACGTACCTTCACACGTGACACGGCACAGGGTCAGACCCGGTCAAGAAGACCAAAAGAAGCGTTAGTTTACGCGAACGCACGAGCAGGAGCGTGGCGAACACGCACCCGGAGACGTGAACAACGAGGAGAACTGTCAACAAGCCTTCAGGGCGGATTACCCATAATACCTCACTACGGGAAACCCTCAACAGCCTGTCAATCTGTCATGGCCAATACCTCCAGGATTACATCAGTGACCAGGTGCATTCACTGCAAGGTACAGGCTTGCTAAAGTTCTAAACCAGCCAATCGCAGAGCTTCACTTCTCAAGCGTGCAACATGTCTCAGAGTGCAATGTTGTTATAACAATGTCAGATCTCACAAATAACTGGAAATGAAACACTGTGATGAATACAGGCACTGAAAACAGATGAAATAATATTTCCATTTTCCACTTACCGTAATGCATATAGCAGCTCCCCTTGGTGGGATCCAGGCTAATGGCCTTCAGAAAGTACTGCTCCGCTTCAGTCTTCTGTCCCTATGGGAGGAAATGGAGTTTGGTTGTTTTAATATTTAAGATTTCCTCAACATTGTTCAATAACAACTTATAACCATATTCAAAAAATTTCGGTTGACAATCTACCCTGACATAAAATGGAATGGTATATGAGAGACTGCCTTCTTGGAGAGCTGACACTGCACCTGTGACTCTGACTAATGAACAGGTGACATTGCTCACTGTGGGCTTGCTGTCAGAGCTAGCACAGCCAGTCAGAGAGACAGCCAGTGTGGTTCCTCATTCAAACCGCTATTCACACACGGGTACACGGACTACCGTGACCGCAGGGTCACGTTAGAGGCGTGTCTGGCTGTTCTGTGCTGCACGAGCGCCAGGAGACTGCCGTGATCACACAGGGGGAGTGACTGGGTTCACCTACACGCCAGCCTCTGGCCCCCAGAACAGTGGCTATGGCAACCGAGGCATCCATCATCCCCCGGGGACACGGTGACCGGGGCATCTATCATCCCCGGCGGCCATGGCGACAGGGGCATCCATCATCCCCCGTCTCTTCAGGATCGGTGCGGCTGCACATGCTAAAGACAGCACTGAAATCCGCTGTGACAGGCGGTGACCAGGGATGACGGTAGCAAACAGCGCCACACGCTGGCCTGGGGGACTCCTGTCTCAGAGCCCTTACAGAGACAAGGCTGGACTAGGGAGAGCCAGAAGCAGGACATACGAGTCACTGTATCTTCAATTAAATGAATCAAGGAAAAAGGCAACTAAGGTTAAATAAATCTCTCGTCTGGGAGATCGATGTGGAAGCAGAAGCAGCAGGAAAGCCTGCTCCCCGCTACCAAAATCGAAAAAGCAAGAGAGAGTAAGAGAGCAAGAGAAAGAGAAATGAGAAAAGTTCAAACCCCAAGTGTTTTTTTTACCCAGTTTCTTTTGTTAAATAATTTAATTGCTAGATCCACACAGCAAATTTCCCATTGTAAATATGTGAGGAAGCCTATTGACGTGCTGTGCTATTTAACTCATTCAGCGTAAATGTTTAATGTAGCCCAAGGCATGAGGGTAATTGCAAAAGCTGGAATCAGTGCTAAATTATTTTTATACGCTTTCGCTTGGCTTGGCATATGGCCGCAACAGTGCTGTAAAAAAGATTGAAAAGTCAAACCTGTGCTGCACTTTTAAACAAAAGCAACCAGCCTGCAACAAAAACATATCACAATCAGCCTGCAACAACAGCACATCACAAACAGCCAGCAACAAGAGCACATTACAACCAGCCTGCAACAAGAGCACATTACAACCAGCCTGCAACAAGAGCACATTACATCTAGCCAGCAAGTTCTCACAGTTCTCTACCCACAGCCCAGATGAGACTTCTGCTACACCCAAAGGATTATGGGTACATGATTTAGCCTTCTCTTTATGTTGCCATCTAGAATTATGGGTAGATGGGCTGGGATTTCAGCGCAGATAAGTACCCTCTCCTCTAAGGAGCTTCTCTCTCTACGGCGAAACGCGAGATCCCCTCTGCCGGAGATCGGATTTTATTCTGCCGCACGAACCAGAACTTAAACCGGGTTTCTGCCATTCCCCATCTTCAGTTCAGCGACTTAGCCGAGGAAAGACAAAGGCTCCGGAGTGGGAGTGACTGCAGCAGGTCTTTGTTGTCGAAGGGGCCGCAGCTGCCGAAGACGAAAGTCTCCACTCCGCCTCCAACGCACAGGATCCCGGCAATTACCGGGACTCCTCCAGCTCAGATACACGGATCAATTCACCCCGGTGCTCACGTACGAAGCCAGTCTGAATACAACGCTTGATATCGGCATTTTCGCTCCAGGTGAAGCAAATTGCATTTAACATGCTGCTGGTCTAAGCTTCATGGAGAAAATACTCAGGAGACAGAAAAATCGACGCAGTGATCGGGCTCGCATTATTACCAGCGTTCATCGAAAAGTCTAGGTTTTATGGTGAAGTAGCTAATAAGCAATATAATTGCAGAGATGGTTTAACACATCAAAAGACCCAGCCTAAATCCCTGATTTCCATAAATATATATGGATTTTTATGTTGTTTCATTAATATAAGGTTAGACACAATATATGGTCCCTATTGTACCGCATAAAGTATCTTTCGCCAAGACAGCTGTGTCTGTGGGAAGATTAATCAATTCGCTAACCCCAAAGTCCTATACTCAGTGCTGCCCACGCCAATATCCGCCATATGAATTATTCCCTGTTGGGACACTTCAGGAGCACAGAAAACCACATTAAACACTGCAAGAGGAGGAACGAGTTCTGCACGAGAGAGACAGAGCAGGGAGACGAGTAAGAAAAGGAGGGGGAGGTGCACAGAAAGAGGATTAAGGAGGAGGAAATGGATTTTATCATGGGGTTTTATCAACTGTGCTACGGCTAACCCTGTATCCTCAAACCAGGCTGCTGCAGAAAGCTCAACATTCTCGGTCTCCCTTTGCACCTGCTGTGGACATCAGTCCTCACTGAGCTCACACTCTTACAGTGTTCCTGTGTGGCTCTCGATAATAGTGCCTGCTAATTGCCTAAACGTGCATGCAAATGTAGTGGTTGGGAGGAAGAAAAACAGTGAGGAGAGAAAGGAGAGGACGAGAGAGGGAGAGAGAGGAAGGAGAACGAGAGGGAAAGGGACAGGAGGGAGAATGGAGAGGGAGGAGGAGACAGAGGAGGCGGAGGAGCAATGCTCACCATCATAGCCAGGAGCTTTCCATAGGTGAGGTGGGCGGGGATGTGATCGGGTTTGGCTCTGAGAGACTCCCTGTACCAGTGCCCTGCCTCCTGGAGTCTGTTCAGCCTCATGTATGCCTCACCTGTGGGATCAAATGTCATCAAACAGTGTAACACACACACCAGTGTGGGGGGAGCGAGCTACCCCCAACCCCATCACCAAAACATCCCCACCACAATTAAACCCTAACCTTGACACAAAATTAAACCCTAACCCTGTTACACAGCACACATTACCGCCTGAAACCAAAATGGTCATTGCCTTTGATGTCAGCTTTGTGACTCATGATTGGTTGAACTGGTGGTCAGTGTTCCAACTGAACTCCACCCCTTCTGTCAAGCTTGACTAAACTCGGTGAATTAATTAAAGGGTTCAGCTTAACAGGAAACAGAGCAGGAGTTTAGTGAAGTACAGGGTCCAGTTTAACAGGAAACAGAGCAGAAGTTTAACAAATTACAGGGTTCAGTTTAACAGGAAACAGCAGGAGTTGAGTGAATTACAGGGTTCAGTTTAACAGGAAACAGAGCAGAAATTTAGTGAATTACAGGGTTCAGTTTAATAGGAAACAGAGCAGTTCATCTGAGAAATCATCAGAGAAGCAAATCCCCAAAGGATCAACAGAGCACAAGCTGTGGGGAGTGGGTGGGTGTGGGTGGGGGGGGGGGCTGAGGGAGGCAAATAGAGACGCCAGCACAGAGAGATCAGCATGAAGCCAAGATTTTAACCGTCTCTCAGAGAACGCCACCCCACTGGCTCTGGATTTATGAGGACACGTAGAAATAGAGCAGCTTTTTTTAAAACCACCTGCATGAGGAAACTTACTTTCAGACTCACGGATCATTTGTAATGTTGCTAATGCTAAGACAAGTTCTACTGGCTGCCATGTCTCTTCAGATGATTAACGATGCTCTGAAAATTAGATCAGTGTGTTTTGCAGGATGAGCTACACCTGCACGTTTTTGCACAAGTGTTTTTGTCCAGTATTGTGTCTATGCAAAAAATCTAAGCAGAGGGTCACAAAGGTCATTCTATTAAAACCAAACAGAATTTAGTTCTAGCACAACATGAAAACACCTGACTTATCTAATCAACCATTCATATTACATCAACACAGATTACATATTACATCAACACCTTGATTGGTTGAACAAAATGCAGCATCAACACCAACTTTAATGGGTAAGACTGGACACCCCTGCTTGCTTGTGTAGGTGTGTGTGTGTGCGTGTGTGTGTTTGTGTTTCCATTGTGATAGCAAATACAACTAATGAAAATTAATCATCCGGTTCAGATGCAAGTTCCTATTTCTTAATAAAATGCTGACTTAGTGAAACTTGTGGATGTTCCCACAGGCTCAAGTGCATTCATACAATGCTAAGCAGACATAATTTCGTTTATTTTAAGTCTGGCTCCTGGGCGTAGCAAACCCTGGATAAACTACATTACCCATCAACCAGATATTCTCTCCCAATCAGTGCAGTTTGGCCAGTCCCACAGGTAGCCCACTCACCCATCATGTTGTAGAGGCTCTGAGGGGCGAACTGTCTGGGCATTTTCTGCATTGCTTCCTTATACACTGACAGAGCTTCCTGTGGATGAGAGAGAGGGCTTGGGGCCTTAATAAGGAGGGTGGGTCTCAGAGCTGACTGAATGAATGAATTAATAAGGTCACCACTACAGTGCTAGCTTGTCCTGCACATTACACAACATTTGTATTTATAATTAGATATCACAGTATGAACCATGAGCCAGCTGCTTAGTGCCACTAACAACATATTTAGGCATCTAATCCTATCTAAGGACTATACCTAGCCTTATTCTCTTACCTGTATCTTGTCCTCTATTGATGGCCGGTATTTCATTTGCCATTTTAACCTTTATCTCTGGCCTGCATCTTGGCCCAGCTCTGTGGGCAGCATCTTAGACCAGCTCTGTGCCCTGTACCTTAGATCGGCCCCGTGCCCTGTATCTTGGACCAGCTCAGTGACCTGTATCTTGGCCCAGCTCTACCCACCTCCTGGTGACCCTGCTCGTGCAGCAGCTTTCCCAGGTTGTAGAGGCAGCTGGTCACAGAGCTCCTGTGGGCGTGGGGGTCCTTCAGGTTCTCGTCAGGGATGTTGGCGCAGGTGAGGAAGGTCTGCTTGGCCTCATCCAGACGGCCCTGGTTCATCAGGACGATGCCCGTGTTCAAGTACGCAGCTGCAGGGAGGGATGAATCAGTTCTGGGGCTTGGGGAACAGGCGACATAAACCAACACACAACGCCTGGCATTTTAAACACCCCCTCTCATCTCTCTGTGGAGTTCAGTATTGTTCCTCCATGATCTAATTTCCATTAGTTCTGATGGGAATCTCCCTGGGAAAATGGTGACATGACAGAGTCCTATTATTATTAAAACTCCATTCTTAAACGTCTCATCTTATTGAACATTACTAATACATGCATTATACATATTACAGCTTCTTCTCTGGAGATTCTTCTCCAAAGAAATTGATATGCGTTGAGCAGTATGAAACAGAATTACACACCTTCTCAGAATTAACAGAAATGCAGGCTTTTAAAATGCTGATAAACAAGGCTATTCGTACTACTGTCCATGTCGAGAGCAGATATTGTTACCAAATGATAATGAAAAGCAATTGCATTTCTTACATATGACAGTCAGTATAATTATTCATAATAAGTGTAATTAAGTGAGGGTTTAATGTGGTGAAATGACTGGGCTTTGATAATGACTCAGAAGTGCACTTTCAGACAGTTGATTCGGGGACACAGAGCAGAGGGGGCTGTATGGGTGGCAATGTAATATAATGGGTTTGGAGTTGGATTCCCCAGTAGGACACTGCCATTGTACCCTTGAGCACGGTACTTAACCTGCATTGATTCAGTATATATCCAGCTGTATGATTGGATACAATGTAAATGCTATGTAAAAAGTTGTGTAAGTGGATAAGAGCGTCTGCTAAATGCCTGTAATGTAATGTAATGTAATGTAATGTAATGATACGGCCTTAGAGCCAAGCAGCGATACTTACAGGCTAACGTCGGCCTGCTACCGATCGCCAGCTTGTAGTAGTGCAGGGCCTCAGTGAGTTGGCTGCTTTCTTGTAGTAGCAGGCCTCTGGAGCAGAGAAGCGCATTAAAAAACAGAAAACACACAGGAAAATGGGAGACACACACACGGACAGACACACGGACGTTTCGTAGGGAAGGCAGAGAGAGCTGTGCCGAGGGCGAGCGGTGTTTCGGAGAGAGAGCCGAGCTCACCGTCACCTGCTTCCAATATTCCACGAGGTCTCATAAAATAAAGATGTACGCTTAGGAGCAGTGAGGTTGACAAGTGAGCCACAAGTGTCAGAGTCAAACTTTAACCTTTTAGACACCAGTGAAATCCCCGCAGATTACTGGCAATTTTAAAAGCAACATCTGTCTTTGCCAGAAGGTAGAACAAAACATATCTGAATCGTGCAGTTATCCACTGGAGAGATGTGGCGTGCATTTAAAATGTTTTCCTTGCAACAAGGTCTCAATCCACCTTCCTGCATCTACTGTACATCAGTTGAAATTAGTTCTTTTTTGCACAGAAAAAGATTTTGATCCAACAGGGAGGGGAACTGTTGCCATAGGAACCGGGAGTCAGCTGAGGAGCTACGGATGATTGGCGCCCTGGGTTAATGTGTCAGGTACGCTACTGCCTTCTTCCTAGGGTAACAGACGCAGGTAACCCCAGCAGGGGGTGTGTACAGGAGGGGTACTCCCTCAGCGTGGAGACAGAGCACAGAGATACAACCCCCTAATTCCAATTAAAGAGATAGCACAGGGCTGGCACACACACGCCCGTTAGCGAGGGCTAGCGGGGGGTGACGCACACGTACTCACAGGTTGTACAGCATGTCGGCCATGTTGCTGCGGTAGTGCAGCGCGTTCCTGTAGGCTCGCTCGGCTTCGGCCATCTTGCCCTGGTTCTTCAGGACGTTGCCAAGGTTACCCCACGCTGGCAGGTGCAGAGGAGCCCGTCAGTACACCGGCACATTTTACACGCGTACAGCCCCTTCACCCAGCCCCCGCAATGCCCCCCCCACCCCCCCAGTTCCAAAGAAGCACTCTCACGCAGCACATAAACACTACAACCCTGAGTCTCCGCTCATATATCAACACAAACAAAGACTCTTTAACAAACACAATTCTGCTTCTGTCAGAATACTGTATACAGAATACGACATTTATACAGAATACAGAATACGACATTTAAAAGGTATTTTTCAGTGCTCCTAAATGGAAAGTTAAGTGGCCAATTACAGTGTGACTATGCCAGACTGTAAAAATATCACATTTGAAATTGAAATGCATTCCTCGGGTCTGACACTAATTTAAAAATAAAAACGGCACACCAGCCATGTTGGGGTGGGTGAATACATCAGCCATTTTCCCCAGGAATCTGAATACACAGTGGAAGGTGTGGAGTTCACTCAGGTACAGAGGCATTAGGCTCTGTGATACACACCTCCACTAGGAGCTGGTGCTGCTCCTTCTCTTGACGGCTCAAAAGCAAAGAGTCTAAAATACAGGCGCTGAGGCTGCTTTAATTAAAACCTATTGACCGCCATCTTCTGCCAAAGGCTCTTTCCATTGAAGCGCTTATTTATTACAGAGAGAATATCACAGTCAGGCTAGCCTGGAATATTTGATTCCCCATCAGTGCAGCGCGCAGGCGGGGGTGCTGTGTAATTATTTGGTTTCTCCCACATACGTCCTCCTCACGGTGAAGGTAAAGGTTTGGGTGTGAAGGTGCAGACTGTGTCTGGTTTGCAGAAAGCCGGCCATCTTAAGATGCGCGTGCGTATGCATACTAATGGCACTTTAGCGTGGCGGTTTCATAGGATGATTGACTGTTCTCTCTGTGTGCTCAGCTATCCAGGAGGTGATCCAAAGTCCCCCTTCACACAAACTCACGGTGACCAGCCAGCACTTATTCTCTAGAGTGTCAGGGTTAACAGGCCACATTGATGTTCATCGGCCAATCAGAGAGTGAGGATCGTTAACAGCTCATTGTACGACTTTGGCCTCTGACTCAGCAGATCAGGCAGGCACTTCCTGGTCTTATCACAGCTTCAATCGCCAATGCCGTTTTTTCTGAAGCTACTGAGCCAGAAAGGTCAAAGGTAGGGAAATGTGGTTTCCAGTCACAGCCCAGCATTTCAGACAAAAGATCACTGAACCCTTATCAAGACCTACCCAGCATGCTCTCTGTTTGACTCGCACTCAAACAGGCCTTCGAAAAAACTGCTTGTCAGAGAGCCATGTTCACACTCAAACCTGCGATCACACCTGCTAATTATAGCTGCGATAGAGCCAGCGATAGCATGGTGAGCTGATTAGTACGTGTGACTCCACAAGCTCTCCTGCGGGGGGGGGGGAACCACAGTTAGTCACAAAGTGATACTGAAAGTGCTTCTGTATGAATTAGCGCCAGAAAGTGTGTGATATGGTGTCATTTGTATAGTAGCAGGGTATCAGCTTAGTACGTGCGTGCTAAAATATCGTGGTTGTATCCAAAAGAAAAGAGACAGCATATTAGGACCTGGACCTGGTCCTCTACTCTAAAGGTATGCCTTTATAGCAAGGCTGCCCAATCAGCTGCTCAAGGTGTACTTTGTTAGAGTTGGAATGAAAACCTACAGGAAGGTAGATCTCCAGGAACAGGATTAGGTAGCCCTGGCCTATAGGAAGTAAAGACAGCGTGTGATACATCATTCTTATTTCCACTGAGAATACAACAAAGTCTGCCCTCCGGCTAGGCCCTTACAGATAAAGGAATCGCTTTTCTATTAAAAGAAAAACGCAAATGTCACGGCCATTACAGTCGTTCCCTGCAGGGCTGCCATTTAAAGGGGAAAAGGCAGCTCCCGGAGACACAGAGTCATCGCTCACACCGTCCCCGACTGACTCCGCTGTCAGCTCTGCGCTCCTGTAGAATTTCACTAAGGTGTACTGTCAGGTAATAAAGTCAGCTTTTCATCAGCGTTGCGCTCAGCCATAAAATCTCGCAGACTTGCGGTGGAACTCAACTGCCGGCAAATTCTTCTCAGGTGAGAGTCGGTGTTTGTGTTCACTGAGAGACAGAGAATCGAGGAGGACTGAGCGAAAGGCCTCATCCCCGCTGAGGAAAGGCTTTTGAATAGTAATAAAATCTAAGGGGTGTCTCGTGGCGTAGCCTGTAGAGCACTGTCCACATGCGACGTCGGCGGTTCGAGTCCGACCACGCGACCACGTCTCTCCCTCTCTCTTCCCCGTTCTTCCTGTCTCTCTACAATATCCTGTCCAATAAAGCTGAAAAGCCCATAAAACAATAAAAAAATACAAATAAAATCTAATTCAGTTGGTGACCACAGGACCCACAAACAAAGGCTGTAGAAACACAAGAGAAAAGAGCTTTTTTCTCCAGAACCACACGACGTCTGGAGAGCTAGCTTAGCTCTTACGCACCTTTAGCGGGGTTGACGGTAATCCCGGAGCGGTACAGCATCTCCTCGTTGCGCCAGTCCTGGTTGCGGAGCACAGTTTTAATCCCGTAGAGCAGGACCAGGGCGGCGGTGCCGTAGAGCAGCGCGGTCCGGGACGCTCGGCTGCGCAGCCGGACGAACAGCGCCCGCGTTCCCACGGCGACCAGCAGGCAGAAGCCCATGCTGGGGATGTACAGGACGCGCTCGGCGATCACGAAGCCCACGTAGAAGAACAGGTTCGTGGCGGGAAGGAAGGGCACCGCCATCAGGCCCAGGGAGAACACCACAACGCCCTCCGTGCACGGCAGGGGGCGGGGCTTGGGACCGCAGTGGTTCCTCGTACCGTTCTCCGCACTTTTGGGGAGCTCCGATCCGGAGTCGGCCTGCTCCGGCTCCGGGTGGTAGCTGTGCCCGTTGGAGCTGGACTTGCCGTTGCCGTTGGAGACGTGGGCCTTGCCGTTGACCTCGCGAAGCTTGGCCGGGCTCCTCAGGCCAAACCGGGCCAGCACCGCCACCCCGACATAGAAGGCCACGCTGTGAAGGTTCCTCCAATCAGACACGGTCCTTAGCAGGGGCAGGGCGTCCATGGACCAATCAAAGCTCAGGGTGTTGGGGCACAGGAGCAGCCACAGGTTGGCCGCGGGCAGGTACAGGAAGGTGAGGGTTCTGGTGAGCAGGCTGGCGGAGTCGGCCGCCGGGTTGTCGGAGTTGGAGAAGTTTGGCGGTTTGTTGCCCATCCAGTACAGCCGCAGGCCCAGCAGGAGGGCCCCCCAGGAGGCCAGCAAGCTCACGCTGAGCAGCAGGCCCCCGTTCTTCCTCTGAGGGAAGAAAATAAACACAGAGTCAGAGGCTTAAGTCGCCCTGGCAACGCCACCGCGGGCTTTGATGCGTGAGGTGGGAGGGACAGCGCACTTTCCACTGCACTGCCGTTTTCTGAAGGCCATTCGTGGTCATCACACAGCACAGATGCCAATACTCCAGTCCAGCTAAAAGTGATGCATCAATACAATGAGTAATAATATTGTTAAAACAGAATCACAGAAATAGTTGTGTAAAATTCAGTGCAGCTTGGAACACAAACCGGTCTGGATGCAGGCCCAGTCTCAGTGTTTATTCTTCAAATTTGCAAAAATAAATAAATAAATCAATAAATAAATTGTGTTTAGTTTTCTGGTCGATTTCATTTGGATCGCTAAACTGTGTTTGTGAAGGCAAGAAAAAGAGCAAATTTTGAGTTTAATTGTGATTCAATATTAGAAAAAGGGTTTTATTCAGCAGAGCTGTGCTACTGAAATACATGAGCCAAAAAAAACGTGTTAATTTCCCACCGAGTTACAATTACTTTCATTTAAAAAGTTAGACGTTAGACACAACACAACTGTATCACTACTGCACCACAACCCTCATAATTAAACAACTCAAACCCAACATCGCTGCCCCCTGCACATTTTCCCTTCTCTCGTCACCGTTTGCCTGGAACACCTGGACGTGAAAAAATAAACTTAAATGTGGCTAAATTAAATGTACCCATCAATCATATTGCAGGCCTAACATTAAACACATTCAGAGCTCAAACAAGGAAACGGTTATGATGCATTAATAGAGCGCCTGAATCGCTCCTGCTCCAGTATGAAAGAGCTGACAGCAGCAGCAGTCCCTGATTCCCTATAGAGCTCTGCGGGGCTGGCCTTTAAAAGTGTTTACTTTGGAAACCTGGCACTACTGTCAGTCTTTATGGCTTCCTTTCCTCAATAAATATAACATAAATACAGAGAAAAACAAGCAGGAGGCCGGTTCCTGTACAAGGGCTGCGAGCAAAACTTCATGGCATGATGATGTCATAGCTGCTGTGAAGCACAGTGCCAACGTGCTAACGGCAGTCGAGCTCAGCACTAAAGTGCTAGCCACAGCCAGGCTCAGTACTAAATTGTTAGCAACAGTAAAGCTTGGTGGTTGAGCATTTGGACTCCAATCCAGTTCCGAAAGGGCAAAGAGCTCCTACTGTACATTCAGCTGCATGGAACCATTTGATGCATTTAGTTATTCCGAAGAAAACAAATTTGTCATTTCTATTTTAGTATCTTAATGTATTCTTTTTAAAAACAGAATATTTATGCCCTGTAGATACTGGAAGCACCTGTTCCCAGTTTATACATTTGTTACAGTAGCATAAATTTCGTAATCTTATCTACCCAGAACACTACAATGGTGACAATTCAGCAAACTCCAGTTTACTCCAGTTTATTCCAGTTAACTCTAGTTTATGGTCTTATTCTATCTTACTCCAGTTTATGCTACTTACTCGACTGTACTCCAGCTTACTCCAGTTTACTCCAGGTAATCCCAGTCTACTCTATTTTATGCTCTTATTCTAGTTTACTCCAGTTTATGCTGCTTACTCGACTGTACTCCAGATTACTCCAGTTTACTACAGGTAATTTCAGTTTACTCCATCTTCTGCTCTTATTCTAGTTTACTCTAGTTTACTTTATGCTTAGTCCAGTTTACTTCACTTTACTCCAGCTTACTCTAGCAGATGGTAGTTTGGCAGGACATCGGATCCCCATGGAAAATCAGATGCGCCACGTGATCGGAATGAGGTCGTAAAAACATTCCCAGTGGAACCTTTAAGGGGCTTGCGGCAGGAGCCAAGTGGAACACCACTACTAAAGAGAAAGGCAGAGCTGTCCCATGATGCACTGCTTCTTTTGTAGCTCAGACAGGATACCAACAGTAAATCACATTCCAGACGGGAGGAATCCGAACAAATTTCACTTAGAGCAAATCTGTAACGCATTTATTCAATTATAAAGCAATATGAATCAAACTGCACACATATACGGTATATGTGTGGTTATTGCTCTTTCATATGGTACATTACGGAATAGCTCGTAGTAGCATAGAAAAAACAGTGAATCTAGTAATTAAAGTGTACTATTCCTTGGGACTGAAGCAGTAAATGATCTTGAGAGTCTTTGAGAGTCCTTATAATGCCAAATCTACATGTGATAATATAGCTGTGAGCATAGAGGCTGCATGACACAAAGCCTCATGGTACAAAAGCAGTGCTGTAGTAGACACCATATGTCCCAATACAGACCCTTCCATCATCGAACACGGAGCCAGATGTAGACCCATGAAAGCTCGGCACCCAGTTACGGTTCACTGTAGCACAAACTCTGGGGTCGCCTCCCCAGTGAACCCCAAAACGGAGACAAACAGAACCAGCTGAAAAAGCTGACAGGCAATCCAAAAAACAGCTCCAAACAATAAAGACTCTGATACCAAAGACAGCTGTTAATTACAAAGACCATAAGACTGAAGGAACTCCTCCTAGACCAGCCATAAAGAAATGAGAATCAGAATCTAATGCAGTCTGAGAGATCGTGGACAGGCAGCTCCATTACGGTCACTGGTCCATACGAGTTTATTTAATAAACTGACGCCCAGCGGCGCTGAAGTTCTGGTTCCGCTCCGAGGAGAAAAGAAACAGCGCAGAGGAAGTGTAAA
The DNA here is from genome assembly GCF_018555375.3 of Anguilla rostrata. Taxonomy (NCBI): domain Eukaryota; kingdom Metazoa; phylum Chordata; class Actinopteri; order Anguilliformes; family Anguillidae; genus Anguilla; species Anguilla rostrata. Next base: position 43,321,239 of record NC_057939.1, on the reverse strand, counting down.
AGTCCATTAAGTGGAAAATATTAAGCCACGCTTTTTTACTACCTTTACTCTGGAAGGAAAAAAGCAAGTTCGGAGAGAACAGGTCGATCAAGCCCATTTAGGCTTAACACCTTTGTGTCAGCGGTGTTCAGTCTCGCCCTGGAAGAGCCTCCAGTTTCTTTGTTTCACCTCAAAATTCAGCAACAAGTTCAGACCCCAGAAACCAGGCGAGGAGTGCCTGGTTTCTGGGGTCTGAATCAGCTGTTTTAACTGAGCCACTAACAGGTGAGTAAGAACATAAACCTACACTCCCCATGGGTTTCCAAGGACAACGGTGAACAAGAGATTATTCAGCCCGGTGTCAAGCTTGATTTTAAACACCCTTAAGGTCTCTGGCAAGATGGTTTAACAGTGACAAAAACTGTGTGAAAAAACTGCGAATTGATATCAGTGCAAACATGTGATTCTGTGACTGTATAAAAAGAATATACAGAGAGAATATATGAGCACAATTGGCCGCTGTTGGAGCAGCTGGAGGCTGTGACATGAATCAAGGCCTCATTGAGGTTAAATCATAACTACCATTGTCTCTCTCATAGAGAACAAAGCAAGCAAATGAGCACACACGCTTTCCCTTTATTTATTTTTAAGAGTTTGTTATACTAAATTACAGGGAGTTAGTTAAAAGGCAATTTGTACGGTCTAATACAATACTCAAGTCAGCATGTATATGCATTCATGTATTTATATACATTTGTACTTGACATATGGATATTCCTATGAGAAATGGCATTGATTTTTACGCTATATTTCTTCGACAATAGCTTTCCCGGTTGTTTACGCAGTTTAAGGAATCCTTAAAAGGAAAGGGAGGAGAGAAACGTCCTGGGACAAAGCTCACGCGGGACCGATGTGGTGTTAATGTGATTATGGGGGAGAGCAGAGCCGCTTTATCGGCCTTGGCACCGAAGCCAGCCCGGTATTACACGAGATAAGAGCGGTGCGCTTATTATGCGCTTTCACCAGACGTAAATCAGGGGGAGTCTGACGGCGAGGGATTTCGTCACGCTCCCTCGAACCTTCGGCCTCGTCTGAACTCGCCTTGCCTATCGGCTGCTTGGAAAGAGTCTGGCGCGTCGTGCGTCTGTCTCTTGAAAAACACCGAACTCCGCCAAAAGCGTCTGAAGTGCAAGGTGAAAGAAAGGTGAAAACACAGATTATCTGGAACACCATGCGCACGCAGCACACTGAAGTGGTCAAAAACAAAACCTTAATCTCACACCTTAAGGGATCTACTGAGGTAATCTCACGCCTTTATAAGGAATCTGCTGCGGTAATCACACCTTTACGTGGGATCTGCTGTGGTAATCACACCTTTACATAGGATCTGCTGTGGTAATCACACCTTTACATGGGATCTGATGTGGTAATCACACCTTTACATGGGATCTGCTGTGGTAATCACACCTTTACATGGGATCTGCTGTGGTAATCACACCTTTACATGGGATCTGCTGTGGTAATCACACCTTTACATGGGATCTGCTGTGGTAATCACACCTTTACATGGGATCTGATGTGGTAATCACACCTTTACATGGGATCTGCTGTGGTAATCACACCTTTACATGGGATCTGCTGTGGTAATCACACCTTTACATGGGATCTTCTGTGGTAATCACACCTTTACACGGGATCTGCTGTGGTAATCACACCTTTAAACGGGATCTGATGCAGTATTCTCACATCTTTAGAAGGGATCTACTGAGGTAATCTCACACCTTCATGTGCCCCATCAGCGTTATGTCATAACAGTGAATAAACATTTATCAGTGAATGAATATAACACACTCCTCTGTGAATGAAACACAAATGAATGCAGGCTGTGTGCCTGTGTGTCCATAATCTTGTTTTCCTTGAAATGAGAGATTTAACTCTGCTCAGCAGGTAGCATAATACACCCCCCCCCATCTCATATACGGCTTTTTTATTTGGAAAATGCGCGTCCTAGTTACGCAACGGCATGTCTGTTAAAATCACACAAATGTAAAAAACATCTTCCCGGGGAATGGGGCTAGTGCAGGAAGTTCTTTACCCACAATCCTTTGCTACTGCACCCTCCGGCAGATAAATGACAGGAGCCAAATTAAAGAGGACAGCTTCCCCAGAGCTGCAACGCTGCTGGGAAAACCAGGCCACGGTTATTGACTTTGCCTTTTTGACCCATGGTGTGAACAGCTGGTGACAGGAGATTAAATCACAGCGTTGGTGTTATGCTGGTTCGGGATCTGCTTCATCTCCCCACCCCCCACCCCCCAACCCCCCATGGTGCTGACGTGCCGCTGGGAATTCGAGGAAACGTGACGACAGCAAAACTTTAAAAACTATTTAAGGGTCTAACTCAGCACACCCAGTATCTCCTGTTACAGTTTGGGCCTGTGCCACACACCCCTATTGTTATCATCCTGAACAGAACATCAGCAGTGCCTGTTCACCTGGAGGGTGACCAGCTCAACAGTCTTTTTCCTCTATCACACACAAAAACACACACACACACACAGACAGGCAGACACACACACACAGACACACACAGGAAAGGCTTTCTGTGTCTGCAGCACTGTGATACAGATGCAATCTCCGTCACTAAATGCGTAAATCCCATAAAGACTTGGGATTATCGTTGTAAATAAGAGTTTTTCTGTACAGCAGAGGTTTTACACACATGTTGTCTGGACTAGTCATATCAGCTTCTGTCTTTGTGCTTACATGATATTATTGTTACAGTAGCAGCCACGTGGTTTGTAGTTATACTTCACCCACTGATTCCACCCATAGAAACCCAACAAGTTAATAAAGGTGCTGGGAAAACAGGCTAAAATCTACGGTACTGCAGCACCCCAGACCTACAGCAACCCAGCACTCTGTCAACCCAGTACTGCAGTGCCCCAGAAATGCTAAGTCAACAGAACATGAACAGGACTGGAACTCTGACACTGATAAAATGGCTGAATTACAGAGCAGCACTGTTCATCAGGACTGCAGTACAAAGGGCAGTGACCTCGGAACAGGAAGGTCATGGGTTCGCGCCCCGGGAGAGACTCCTGCCTCCTGTCTGTCTCCAGTTTATCCTCAGCGGTATAAATGCACTCTGAAGTTCATTCATGAGTCTTGGTTATCTAGGCTGTGAGCAAGGTAAAATCATCTACACAAAGAACAAATGCTGTTTCAAATGCTGGTGGAGGGACTAGCGTGTGGCTATGAGAAACCAGCAGAACCAGCAGGGAAGATTATGGTCCAGAGTCATCCATATACAAATGATGAGCTCTGAGGAAGGCTGTCTCATGAACACCATAATGAGAAACACAGCATTGAAGTCCAACGGGAGAACTTTCTAGAAAAGATTCAGCATTGGCATTGAGGAAGGACCTTGGCTGTCAAATGGAAATTTAAAAACTCAAGGTGTTTGTTCCGAGGATAATTAAGATGGCCAGTGCAAAACAAGGTTTTAGACTGTGTGGTAGATTTATTAGATAGCCTATGCAATGGAGTTTTCACATAACCTGTGTAACAGAGGGTTTTTAAAATATTGCCCATGTAACAGACAGTTTCTTTTTTTACCAGTTTTACAGTTTTTGCACCACAGAGAGCTTTCAGATAGCTTGTGCAACAGAGGATTTTTACATAGCTTGTGCAACAGTTTTCAGATGATCTGTAACAGGGGACTTTAGCCTGTGTAAGAGGGCTTTTGTTGCGAAGAAAACAATATGGAATTGATTGTTAACACATGAGAACTGTTGTGGCAAAAATGCTGAGTCTTTACAAATTTGCAGGGTTACACTGGAAATATTGACTAAGTCAAACCTTGATTAATTTAATTTGCATGAAGAGGCCACTCTCTAAATGTTTTCTTATTTTTTCGGACATCTTATTTACATTGGAAATCTGCAGTCTACATCGCTAACAGTCTACAGTCCAGAGCGCTAGCAGTCAGCGCGGCGCTTGCAGTCTACCTACAGTCCAGATGTGCTATAGCGAGAGACTGGAGCACGTTCGGGGGAACGTCGCTGAAGTTTGACGATAATTGAAACCGATCGTGAAACACATCGCATAATTTCAGCGAAAACGGCTACAGAACGGTCTGGGGGGAAAATTACAGGCCATTCACACGACTCGTGCCCAGACCTGCTCTCATTACAATGAATGCAGGAGATTACAGTTCCCTCACGGAGGTTAGGGGGGATTAAGAGCTGCCGTTCCTGAGAGCGATCGAACGAATGTTTTTTGGACGGGACTGGGGGCGATAACACGTCTCGAACGCGAACCTCGCTGAAATATTGGCAGCGAAACTTTTCGGCGCTCTGCTGTCCAAGAGCAATCGTGCTGGAAAGCGCTTCTCTCTCCCGGCATGACGCCGGCGTTTGTTTGCGTTGGCCGCCCCTGCTCTCCGGCCTCAGAGCTCCCCAGGGGGGCCGCCATGTGACTATCTGGGCTAACGGAAAACGACGGTGAAATATCGCACACGCTTGGAAAAGATGCAGCCCGATTAAATCCGTCATGAAAATGAAACTAACATCAATTTCCCTGCATCACCGCTACATTTATTCTGAACAAAAATGCACATTTTACACAATATGTTGCTTTGTAAACTTAAGAAATTACCATCTTTTGCACTATTCAAACAAATAAGCATGAACACTTATATGTGTGTGAATGTATACACATATATCACCCTCACCCTGGAAAATACACATGTGAATATACATATAGGCTACACATTTATATAGACACACACTCAACAATCAGAGAGGAGATGAGAGGAGAGAGGAGACCATAGCAGAAGAGAGTAGGCAAGAGGAGAATTCTGCTTCTGAGGGATTAGAGGTCTGCGTATCTAAATACAACACTGAAAGTATAACTGAGCAGTAAGATCTTGTAAACAGAAGTGGAGCGACTGCACACACTGCTCTGTAAGCTCTATGTACACACACACACACACACACACACACACTAGTCCACATGCTCCTCTTGTGATACAAAACATGAGGATTCCTCTTTCATCTAACAGAAGGTGATCATCATATGAGTGCAAATCCGCAAGAGTTTCTGAGAGGTTCTGGAAGGTTCTGAGGGGTTCTGACAGGGGTTCTAAACTCCTGCCAAAGCTAGAGGGTCATTCTCTCTGCTTACAGAGGTTATTAACATGGGCATAGGAACAGTTTACTAGATTTATCCCTGGAACCTCAGGAGGGATGCATTTTTATAACATTCTCTTTTAAAGCTGCACCAAAGTACAGCACATATCCGTGGAAAGAAACAGATTTTTCCATCTTTTTAAAATTCTGGATCAAATTTATTGTCACAGTACTGTCCAAATATTTACTTTAATTGCCAAACAACGATGCAATTTTTGTCATGGAAAAACACAGTAATGGACAAATCCACAGAAATAAACCTTTTACAGGAGCAGGCATATAACTCTCATGCTAAAGCAGCTACACACTTGCCAAGTTAGGTGTGCTAATTACATCTTAATTGTTTGTTTAAGTGTTTGTTTATCGAAATGAGCCAGTTACTCTGAAACGCACGAGAAAAGCAGCTCATAAAATGCACATTTATCTTAAGAATAACCTGATTCCAGAAGAAATGTACTGGCAGTCAGCGTAGTTGAAATCTGTGGGTTCAGTGTTAGCGTGACAGCAGCTGAATGTGGTGCCTGTTAGAGGCTGGCCTGTCAGCTTCACAGACAAGGGGCAGCACAGGCCAATGGCCTGAAGCTACAGCCCAGCTCTCCATAAATAAAATAATACATTAAATGTACATAAACACGCACCGCTGTGTGTTCCTTTCATATATGAATACAAATAGAGCACTCAGAGAAAAGAGAAAGAGCTCAATATAAAGGAATTCAAGAGAAGCCTCTGGTTTAAAGTGCTATGCTGCAGACACACGATATAACTAACCCTAACCCTAAAACATATACACCTCTATCTGAGTGTGTCGGCTAAAATTCTAATCCATAAATTCCTTCTTGTACCCCTCAGATACCACAATTTAGGACCTGAAACAAACCCTGTTAGCATTGCAGCTTAAAATCCATGATACCACTCCCTACAGTTCAAAAGCCTACGTAGCCTATGTTAATCACACACCAAATAGCCTATGTCGTTAACCAAGGGAGGCAGAAACAAGCTCCGGAACATTCTGACTTGGCTAGGCCACCGGATGATCCACAAGCCAACTGCGTCAATGCAAGCCGCCATGCTGATTTCATATAAAACACCAGATTCAATGAAATTGGGGTGGACTGCTGGGAATATAGCCGTATAGAATGACGCTGATAAGATGTGAAATGCATTCGTTTCTATGACTGGACAGGGCATGGGAAAATCGTACAGACCGAGCAGACTGACAGACGTGGCACAGAAGACTTACAGACAGACGTGGCACAGCAGACTTACAGACGTGGCACAGAAGACTGACAGACAGACGTGGCACAGCAGACTTACAGACGTGGCACAGAAGACTAGCAGACGTGGCACAGAAGACTAGCAGACGTGGCACAGAAGACTGACAGACGTGGCACAGAGGACTTACAGATGTGGAAGAGAAGACTTCAGTCGTGGCACAGCAGATTCACTCAGGCAAGCGAGCAGTGTGGTCCGTTACGTACTTTTTTCACAAAGCACACATACAAATGCTCCGCAGAACTTGAGGGAGAGAAACTCCCAATATTTCAATACAATATTTCATATTTAATTACTTCATACAGTTTCCTGCATGTTAAACCACTGATTCAATGCTGATGAAGCCCCTGAACTCACATGCACGCACACATGCGCACACACACACACACACACACACACACACCCGCGCGCGCGTACACATGCACACACACGCTCGCGCGCACGCTCATACAAGTATGTGCAAGTATGCAACGCAAGGCCAGAAGCGATAAGGACAAATATCTCTGTTAGTGCTTTATTATAAAGACCAAGCACAGCCTCCTCGTGCCAGTCGAACAGGGAGGCAATTAATCTCGTTGACAAGACAATCATTAACAATCATTAGGGAGCCTTATCTGATCCTGACAGCCAATCATTACCCAGACTTATCTGATCCTGTTTAACTGCTCTGCAAACACAGCACCGCTCCTCTCTCTGCTAAGGCTGGGCTGAACCGGACAGCTGGACTTCAGGAGAGAGAAAATAACACCACTTTCACAGGGCGTCGACCGGTCCGAACGGACCTCTGGCACCACAGCCATTTCCCCTGGATCATCACCCCCTTATTGCCCCTACTGCCCCCTGCAGGAGAGGTTCTGCACTCTGTCTTTCCCTTTTCAGCTCCTCCGAGTATCTGTGTGCACTTTCATATGTTCAGGGACACATGCGGTCATATACACACCACCAAAGAGGACTCATTCAGCAGGACTTAGGGTAGTTTGCTGGGTCAGTAAGTGATTCATGTAAATAAGAATGAAGTTAGGAAATGATCACTCTTCAATCTGAAGGTTTTATTTTGTGTTAATGCTCTTCACTCCTCTCTGTTTTATCACATAAATCCCATGAGATAATTCACACTTTCAACAGAAATCACTATGCCTCCCACAGGGAGTTTATATTTCTTACCCTTAAATCAACCATCTTTCAAACAAAGGAGCCTCCCTACTCTCTTTATGTATCTCTTGCGCTCGCTCTCTCTCTTTCAAAAACCCACACACACATACTCTCTCTCTTTTATGTGCTCTCTCGCTTTCAAAAACACACACATGCGGACACAAGCACACACACTCTCTCTCTCGCTCTCTCTCTCTTTCAAACACACACACAGACACACGCACGTAGACAAACACACAACTCGCTCGGTCTTTCTCTTTCAAAAACACACACACAGACACACGCAGACACACACAGACACACACACAGACACAGACACACATCCCCGCAGTCAGGCTCACCTTAAACAAGCCGAGGGCTTGGCGCAGCTTGAGCCGATGGAAGACGAAGACGTCGTAGGCGGCAGAGACGGCCAGGGTGGTCACGCCCTGCTCTTTCCACAGCATGCTGCAGGCGGCGCACGCCAGCGTCCCCAGCAGCCACGCCCAGCAGCCCGGGAGCCGCGCCCAGCAGTGGGCGGGTCCGGGGGCGGGGCCGGGCCTGAGGGCGCAGTGCCGGACGTAGCACAGCAGCGACAGCAGGAAGAAGAGCCCCGCCCCGAGGTCGGCCCGCCCCACCACGCCCGCCACCGCCTCGGTGTGCACCGGGTGCGAGGCGAAGAGGAGTCCCGCCACCAGCGTCCAGCGCCCGCCCCCCAGGAGCAGGCGGGACAGGCGGGCGAACAGCCCCGTCACGGCCGCGTGCAGGCTCACGTTGACCAGGTGGTACCCCCAGGGCTCCAGCCCGCCCAGCGCGTGGTTCAGCCGGAAGGAGAGCGTGCACAGGGGCCGGTACGACTTGTGGCTCCCGCTGTGGGTGAGCAGGGTCCCCCAGAAGTCGTTGTAGAAGATGTTGATCCAGGGGGTCTCCGGGAGCAGGTCCTGGTTGGATTTGATCGCGCGGCTGCAGGAGGGAGAGGAGGCCGGGTCAGAGCACAGAACCATTAGGCTACATGACATCACGCAACATTACAGCAGCACAGCACAGCAGCCACTCACTGTGGCAGTTTCCTCATGCTGAGTCAGCCACAAAACCAAGCGCGTGAGTGCATAAGAAAACACCACTCACAAGCCATTCAGCCCTGCAGAGCATAAAGGGGTCAATCCAGGTCAAAATGAGGAGGCTAATAGCTTCATATTTTCTGCTCTGCAGACCCACTCTTACAGAAACCGGTGTGAGGTAAAGACAGACACGCGGACTGAGAAAATAACTCCACACAGAGAGAAACGATAACCCCACACAGAGTGAAAACATAACTCCACTAGGAGTGACAAAAAAACTTCATAGTGTGAAAAATAACTCCACACAGAGTGAGAAAGTAACTCCACAGAGCTAGAAAAAATAACTTCACACCTAACCTCCCCACCTGTGACTTCTTCCTCATCCTGTACTTCCTCCTCCTACACCTCGTTCTTCTCCTATACCTCCTCCTCCTTCTTCACCACCTCCTCCAGCAGACACCTCATCTATCACTTCCAGGACCACACTAAGACTGAACACACACAGTCGGCCTCACAAAGGTCCAAAATAAACCTTCTGTTTTGAAGTTGAGGAGAAAAAATAAAATAAAGACTGGCGAACTGGCCCAGGAGGAGGTTTTCCACTGTGTGAAAACCTCACGTTTGATATTTGTTTGAATTGCGGTTCTATGAAACGTCAATGAGATTCTGGCCCAATCCACACATGGGCGAGTCCAAACACTCACTGAACTCCACACACTGGGACTGTTCCCAAAAACAGCCCAGCGTTTACTGCTGTGGAGAAAGCCATGCTTTCATGCCACATTTAAAATGGCCTTTCCCTAGACAGAGCAACCATATGATCCTTAAACAATATAGTTTAAGAGGTCAGCCTGAAACGCAACTTCCTATGAATGTACAAGGAGGCAGCCACCACTTGTGAAACACATTGGCCTGAATTCAAGAATCAAGAATTTTCCTCAGTTTGGACCTGGACAAATATAATTTGAGTTTCTACCCTTTTCAAACATCCCGTGTTTATCAATTTGTCAATGTAAATGTAGTTTTTTTCTTTTGTGGCAGAATCCAGTCCAGAATCCGGTCTTCTCTGAATCCAGTCACATGCCAAAAAGAAACCCATCATTCAAACACTGCAAGCATGATGCAATTCTGTGCAGAACTCTAACAGCAGAGACTGCAGGTTCTATTGTGCAGAACTCTAACAGCAGGAACTGCAGGTTCCGTAGTGCCTAACTCCAACAGCAGAGACTGCAGGTTCCCTCATGCAGAACTGAAACAGCAGGAGCTGCAGGTTCGTTGTGCATAACTCAAACAACAGCAACTGCAGGTTCCTTCATGCAGAACTCAAACAGCGGGAAGTGCAGGTTCCACTGTGCAGAACTCTAATGGTAGGAACTACAGGTTCCGTTGTGCAGAACTCAAACAGCAGTAGCTGTAGGTTCTGTTGTGCAGAACTCAAACAGCTGGAACTGCAGGTTACCTCATGCAGAACTGAAGCAGCAGGAGCTGCAGGTTTCATTGTGCAGAACTCTAACAGCAGGGACTGCAGGTTCTGTTGTGCAGAACTGAAGCAGCAGGAGCTGCAGGTTTCATTGTGCAGAACTCTAACAGCAGTAGCTGTAGGTTCTGTTGTGCAGAACTCAAACAGCAGGAACTGCAGATCCACTGTGCAGAACTCAAACAGCAGCAACTGCAGGACCTCTGAGCACACCAGGGCATGAGAAAGGCTGGGTTGGTCTTCATTAAATAAAACAATCCTGGGAAACTGCGGACCTGGTTGGCAACCGGCGCATAAAGGGCAGAGCCCTGTAGCAGCGACTGCGCATGGAAAAGCAAAGAAAACCACAGCCCTCACAGCCTTGCACCTAGCACTGCTGCCATTTTATAAACACACAAACCGCCACTCACCCACATGCTATTACACGGGATGTTATTACACAGGATCAAGGATGATTTTGATCATTTGATTTCAGATGATGCAAGTTAAATGCACCCACGTAAATGTCAGCATGGTCATCAGACCTACTATAGATCAGACCAGGGTCACACAAACATCTGAAACACTTAAAAAATCAAAATAAAAATAAATAAACTCCTGCAAATGATTTATAATGTTCAACAAAACACGGTGCTTAACAAAACCAACAATCAACTTGAAGTTTTCTCTGAATATTACAGGAAATGGGTGTTTCTTTTAAAGTTGTCACTAATCTGCAGGGATCTTACTGGTGTATTTTCACAGTACAGTACTTGGCCCAGGTCTGCTGTTGAGTTCATTTATATTGGAGTATTAGTGCAATTCTTAATGCAGTGAAACAATCGCTATCACTTTCCCTTAAGGCCATAGCCTGTGGCCTGAGGCACAAAGTCATTATCACTGGAGAGCAGGGGGTCGAGCGACCCCCCCCCCCCCTACCTTCCAGCTCGAACGGGCACTGTCAGCACTGAATGCCTCCAATCGATGTGACACATGAGATTAATAAAGCTGTTCTTTGAACCCAGGGGAATTAACCTGATTACTGACTGTGATTGCAAAGCTTTTATACTTTCATACAGCCTGTGTGTGTGTATGTGTGTGTCTGTGTGTGTGCGTGCGTGCATGTGTGTGCGTGTGCGTGTGTGTGACTGCAAAGCTTTTATACTTTCATACAGCCTGTGAGCGTGTGTGTGTGTGTGAGCGTGCACGTGTGTGTGTGTGTGTGTGTATCAGGGCCACCCTGGCCCAACACTAATCACCCACAGGACTTTCTTCTATCAGCTGATTGGCTGTCTGTTTCCAAAGTGCAACATTTGTTCAAAGCTATGATTTTATGGCTCCCATGAAATAAATTTAAAAAAAAAAACTTTATAAAAGTTATGTGAAGACAGACTGTGGAAAATAAACACTTCTTTGCGATCGGAAAAGAATTAGACATTGATGGTTTTCATTTTGCTCATGATGGGACTGCATGTGACACACAAATACAAATAAATCCCTTGCCTCCCCCCTCCCCCAACCACATGACAATCCACCTCTTCTCTGCACACTAGGCAGTTCAGCTAGTACTACAGCAAACGCTAAAGCTAACGCTAATGCCATTCTGGTCACCACTAAGTTCCCCCCCTCAACTTAACAGGATGTTCATTCAGCCGTAGGACTAAGCTGCCTACATGCTAACACTTCCTCCTCCGGGATAATTCTATTAGAGTTCAGTCGAAGAAAGCAGCGGAGACTGATTTACTGCACCAATTAAGCAGGGAGATAGCGAGCTGTCAGACGCTTGGCGCTTCACATGGAATTACTGTCGTCTCTGAAAGGACAGGAAATCGCTCGCGACGTGACTAACTTTCCCCGGGACTCGCACCTGAAAAGCGCTGACATCACGCCGAAGCAAATTAGCTGCCGCAATTGCGGCTTCCAGAAAGGACGACAAACTCATCAGCCTGAATCTCACGCCGGCTGGATAACAATCTCACATCCCCTCACAAAAGCACAAAAGTGCTATGTATTCTTGTTAAAAATATATAGGGGCCCATGTCATTTCCTGCAGGTGCAAACTAGATAAAATAAAAAGGATTCTGGGAGGTGTAGTCCAGGTCCTGGCTTCTGGCCCCTGGACTATTGTGTTTCTTACAGAGGCAGCGGGGCAGGCATGTGCCCCAGATTCTGAGCTACTCATAATCTTGATTATCAATAAATGTTTCCCCATTGCACCATGGGTATTACAGAATGCAGCAAGGCTGGACCAGGAGGCTGTAATGTTAGGCCTCTGCAAATGACTACAGTATGCCCAAAAAATACAATCTTTTAAGAAAATCTGCTGACAGCCAATCATTAATAAAACCCTGAAATTGCTCAGTATCCCACAGTCCTCTTGCCCAGCCAGGTCCTCTGTGTGCTTTAATTAGCTGCCCAAAGCAGGTGCAAAAACCAATTACTCTGTGCTTGTGCCTCTGCAGACAAGACCTGCTGATGCATACAGATCATCACATCTCATAAATCTGTCAGCATGAAGCTGCTCAAACACTTACTACCACCCCCCACCCCCCCCAACTGTGCCCTCCGGTCAAGTGGTCTGAGCCGAGGGAGGTCAGTACCCCGAATCCTCACCCCCCACCCCCACCGTGTCTCCGGTGGAATCCCAGGAGATCTGCAGAACATCCGCAGAATCACACCCACACACACACACACACACATTTGGTGACATTGTACATGACATTGGTGCAGTTATAACTGCACTATACATGACTTATTACATTAAATTATTTGCTTATTACACTACTGCTCTGATCCACAGAGCATGTCAATATCCAAGGGGGAGTGGTGTGAACCACACACACGGGTCTTGTGAAGAGCCTTTGATTAAAGTCTTTGATTGAACAGTTTAATAAGAGCTGCACTATCTGTGCTGAGCTTGTGTTGTGTGATTCCCGCTGGTTGCTGCAAAGATAGTGTATGATTCAAGGCTTATCAGACCCTGCTAATCACAGGCTTTAGAGGACAAGCTCGGCTCATCTGAAACATTAGCGTGGCTTGTCTTATCTCAGAGCACTGAGCGTGCTCAGTAGACACCAGCTCTTTCTCTCTGTGTACACACGCATCCACGCACGCACACGCATAAGCGCGCACACACACACACACACACACCTGCTGAAGGGTTTCTTTTTCTGAATAATGCTGCTGGTATTCATAGCAGGAAGCAGCAACATCTTACCCCATCTGTCCCATCTCGTACATAGGTCCTTGACACCAATACGTTTTTCCCTCCCACCCTCTTGGGAATGTGCCAACCTCATCTTCACCAAGAATAACCTTTTAGATTCATGAATTTTACATTTATGCATTAAAAATACACGTTATTTTCAGTCTGAACATTCAAACATGCATTCTAAACCGGTTGTTTCACTTACCCTAACCCTAACACAGTTGGGTGTGGATCTGTTAATGCCTTTAATGTGAAAACAATTGGAGTATCTAGAATGTTCCTTTTAATGATGTCATAGCAGAAGTCACGGAGATGTGGTCGGGACATTTTATCGCCGTTCGCATGTGCACCCCCCTCCCCCCCTCAGGGGCGAGCAGCAATCTGTATGACCAAGTTTCCAAGTTTGGGACAAACCAGGACGTCAAGTTCTGAGAATCAGTCTGAAACTGGTTAAAAGAAAGAGACACTGATATACAGCCAGACAGGCAAGAACCTTGTACGCACCGTGTCATAACCAGGATATTTGTACCATTTGTCGCAAGCTGCCACCTCACTAAGCAAATCCGCCCATTCATGTTATCCGAAAAGATCCTTTTTTTTTTTTTTGCATAGTTGTTAAAGCTGGCAAAGACGAGATGTTGAAATAGGTTTTCGAAATGGAAAATGCCCCCCACCCAAAACCGGCATAATGAGATCACCACATGAGAGAAATCGCATCGTCTGCTTAAGGCATTCACTGAAACAAACAAAACTAAACAAATGGCACCCGTACCTCCTCCCCCCCTCCCCCCCCCACCCCAGCCCTCCCCCCCGCCACCCTTGCGTGAGACCGGAGGGCCTGGCCGCCCCAAAAAAAAACAGATCTAAAACCCCAAAATAAGCACTTAACCACGTTTCAAGACTTTGTCTTCCACATGGCGTCAATTTGCATTTTTGTGACAGAGCTCATTACGCATTTTTCGATTTTATTGTGGCCCAATCGCCCAAACCACACGTCCCACCCGCTCAGCATCTCTGCTTTATGGCTTTACGCTTCCTAATTTGTTTTTTTCCATTGTTTTAAAAGCTGAGCACTTCCATATTAAGTTTAATACAAAGACGTTATTTAAAGTTTACATTTAGCTATAAAAATCAGCTGTTTTATGATGCCTAAAAGGCAAACGTATAACCAAAAATGTATACATATTTTTGCTAAAGCTGTTAGATTTCAAATGGCAGACAAATTTATGCCCTTCAGCTGGGGAAAAGCTTTCCTCTTGAGTAACATTCCACCCTCAGAGTTCTAACGCATGAAACCCAGCACAGGGAGAAACCCAGCATCAGGGATTCAACACAGGGAGAAACACAGCATCAGGGATGCAACGCAGGGAGAAACCCAGGATCAGGGCTGTAACGCTGGGAGAAACCCAGGATCAGGTTTATAACACAAGGAGAAACCCAGGATCAGCACTGTAACACAGGGCTAAAACAGATCACAGCACAGGCTCTGAGGGAATCACACACAAGCTGCACACTAATATTTCATTGCCGCCGTTGCAATATCACCGAGCTATTCATTACCTTCTGTCTTCTTTGGATCTATCATCAATCATGACTCTCGCTGCACCAGAGACTGATATCGGTCTCCCAGCAACACCAGAGCCTGCACCCCGCTGGATGAGCCACCTTCATTAGCCAATTCCCCCAAAGACTTCCACACACAGCGCTAATCTGTAGCCCACTGTTACTGTGTCTGTAGTCTTGTATGTTTCTGTGCATCTATCATGAAACCATATACGACATTTCATTTTTCAAATGGGCTCACCTTTCATCTAGAATGCCTTAACACATTTAAAAATGTCAGTATAATTACAAACCTATATCCCACAAGAGGAAACTGGGCAGCCCTGTTTATCATATTCGTTCTTTTTTTGTGACTTCCAGTATTAAACCTCGGTAAAAAGCCTTGATCATACGCATTGCATACAATACCAGAAGGTGCCAGAAGTGGCCCTTTCTACTTCAAACAAGGAGGCGGTTTCCCCCATTGTCTGAAGCCCCTGCTTTGAAGTGCTCATAAAGTCTACTTCCTGATTAGCAACAGACCAACAGGGCAGCCCGAGCCAAGGCCATTCTATAGGAAAGGAACGAAAGAGCAGAAGGGAAATCACCGGGGGTTAGCCCTACCGCGCGTCTGCCGCTAACGTCAGCCTCCGTCGCACGTCACGGCGGTCACGACTCACGCTCTCAAAGAAGCGAACCGACAAACCGCGCGGTTGCAAGCCGGCCAATCGCAGCGCGGCTCGAGGGCCGGGTCGTCCGTGGCAGCCCCACGGTGGAACGGACTAGCGCGCACTAGCGCAGGCAGCCGTCGATAAAACATGTTTTATCGCAATTTAAAAGGTTCCTCTTCAATTTTTATAAAACGTCTAAGGAGCCTCTCTCCGCAGCTGGGCCTGTGGATGCTTTTAGCCGGCCCGTCTTTCTTCGGCAAAAACATGTTTTATGGCCGTCCGACGCGAGAGGCAAACCAGCCGCCCCCACAGCAGGTTTAGAAATTAAGGGGGCCCCTGGCATCGCGGAAAAGCCCGAAACATGCGTGTGACACTTCAAACGGCTTCCTCTTTCAAGAGCAGGCCGAGCACTAAGGCTCTCACATGTACTCAGATTTATGTGTGCCACGTAATCCTTAATAAAAGCAAGAAAATTAAGGCAAATATATTATGTTGCAAAACAGGAGACGTGTTTATAGAAGAATCCAGACTTCCGAGGTCCCAACAGAGGTGGGTAACCCGGCTTCAAAGAGTAAAAAGACTGACCATGTATTTGCTCCACCACCATGCACTAAACCAGCTGACTCTAAATAGCATAACTCTTCAGCATGATAGGAGAACTAATTATTGTAATCAGCTGGTTTAGTGCATGTTGGTGGAGCAAATACATGGTCAGTCTTTTTACTCTTTGAAGCCGGGTTACCCACCCCTGGGTCCCAAATGAGAAGGTCGGGTTTTTCTTAATGAGAAACCAGCTAAATGTTTTTTTAATCTACAAATGAGCTTTTTTGTGGCAAATTACATAGGTTTGTATTAATTTTAATATATTCATAAGTTTGTCTAGAACATAAAGTAACAAGTAACGAGACAGGGACTTTGTTAAATGACTCTGCACTGTACTGGTGACAAATCCCTGATACTGCCAATCTCAAATATGGCAGGGTTTAGTCAGTCAGTCAGTCAGTCAGCCAGCCAGCCAGTCAGTCAGTCAGTCAGTCAGTCAGTCAGTCAGACAGTCAGTGAAGGCTATTTCAGTTTCTTGTGCTGTTTTTACCAGGGGCTATCAAATAAAGGAGAGCAATAACACAAAGCAGATATCCTTATATAAAGCACGGCTTTGCTCTGACCAATAGAAAGAAGGCAGTAGAATTCCTTTTGTTTGAACAATGCCAATTTGTCTACCACTCAGCTCAGCTCCACTGTCAGCACGTCACAAAATCAAAAAACGTAGACTCCAGAGGATGAGAGGCCCTCTGTGAGATGGCTGCATGGCAGAACATTCAAACCCACAGAGCAAACGGCATTCGGTGCATTTCTGAAATAGCTGCTGGTGACAGATTGTAGTTTGAGAGCAGAAGGCTGGGGGGGGGGTGGAGTGGGCTGACCCCTGACCTACAGCACAAAGGAGTGGGTGGGGCCCCGTTTCAGGCCAAGCCTGTGAGTGGCTGGGACAAAGCCAGGCCTGAGACTGGCAGCTTTGGATTGGCTGAAGAATGGAAGGCGAGGTGGGGGGGTTGGGAGAAGACAGACAGAAGAAGGAGGGGGAACGCAGGAAGACGACAAAGGAAGCATGAGAGAAGGACATGAGAGAAAGAGAGAGGGGGAGGGGAAAGATGGATAGAAAGAGGAGGGAAAGAAGGGAGAAAGAGGGAGTGAGCAAGGGAGAGATGGAGAGAGATGGAGAAAGAAAGAGAAACAGAAACGTGAAATCCACCTGGCTACATTCTTGGGCACACTAGGCTGTGAGCTCTCAGGAGAAGAAGTGTGTGTGTGTGTGTGTGTGTGTGCGTGTGCATGTGCGTGTGTGTGTCCGAGCGTGTGAGTGTGTGGGTGTGTGCGTGTGTGTGTGGTCTGGCCCCCCCACTGCGATGACGGCCTGTGGTAAAGGCAGAGAACAGACAAGCTCCCCATTCAGTGACCGCGGTTCTCCACCCTCCAATCGCCCCGGCCCCCGCCCCCACCCCCCGAGTGTGGGCGTCTCGCTTCACATGAAACAACCTGAGTGACATGTGACTGACAGGTGTTTGATGCTGATGGGGAGCACCAGGTCAGGGAGCAGGGCTCTTTCGTTTGGGGGACAGAAGCACACTTTCGTGAGAACGACCATTCTGAGAAGCAACAGTCGGAATCTGTGTCCGACACATTAACGGAGCAGATTTTACAGGGGTGGAAACACACTGAGAACCACCACTGACACCACCTTCACACCCATCAGGGGGAACAAGGAGAGCACGAAAGAGAACACAAGGAGAACACGAAGAGAACACAAAGAGAACACAATGACTAACACAAGGAGAACACAAAGAAAACACGTTCTGCCATACTACGGATATGCAGCTTTGAGTGAAGTGGCTGTGTGTTCACTCTTCAGTGATGAGCACTTGAGAGCGAATGCCCTGAGGAGCATTAGCTTTCGCTCAGCTGCCGTTCAACCCCACTTTAATGAAGAGGTCAAAATAAAAGCTTTCAGAACAAGTGACAATCGGTGGATGATGACAGATGGTGATTATCAGCTTTCATTTCTTTTATTCTGAAAGGTGAGCGCGGGCTGACCTGAGCGCTCGGAACGCTTAACAGATTCATTGATTTCCTCTTCCTGCCAGCTGTGGCCTGCAAAGTGATTCAACCGCAAGAGGCGAGAACCTCCACTTCAGATAAATTAACGCCCACACAGGAGATTCAAATAAACTATAAAGCTTTAAAAAAAAAAATTCATTCACAAAATTTTTCTTAAATTGTTCTTACTTTTGTTCTTAAAAATGTCCCTACGAAAAAACAATATGAGATTCATGACACGTGTGCAGACCTTTGTTTTTGTGCGTATCCCAGGTGTATGAGATGATGAACGCAGGCTGTTTGTAAATTTTCACGTGCAATCCTGTTCATGTGATTTGCATAAGGAAACAGCCGTGAACAAATACAGATGAATGATGACAACAAATGATGAATGCCGAAATGTTCTTCGAAACATTCTTACACGCAGTTTACAATCAAATGTGATCGTACACATGTTTTGTGAATATGGCCCATTGTTCATACCAAGACAGGCAAATGCCCATTAAAAAAAATATTTTTTTTAAATATTCAGGGCAGATATTAGCCCATATGCATAAGTGAATGTATGCCAGCAACTGCGTGGTCCAAGGCCATGTTCCAGTTTCCAGGGCTACTTTGCTGTTTCAGTGGAGCAGAGTTTGCTGTAAACGAGAATATTCAAAGGAGAATAAAGGAGAATATTCAGCACTGCATTACTGTCCGACAGGCCAGCGATAGGAAAAGAGCTCAGAGCAGAACGAGTGTTCTCACAAGGCAAGACTAATACAATAAAGCCACACAGCCACTGGGGAGGGCGGGCTGTCGTGACCTAACAACTCCGCCACCCCCCCCCCCCCCCCACACACACCGAGAAACACACCGTAAAATCGGCTCTCAGAACAGAGCCGGCGAATTTAACATCTGCCAAATCAAAAACAGGAAGAATTTCCTTCCTTGTTCCTCACAAAGTACCCTCGACATGAAAGTACACTTGAAGGTCTGCATATGCATTTAAGAGGTGAGCGTGCTTATAAATCTGCAGGTAAATGCGCTCATTTCAAAAGAAAAAAAGATGAAACCGTGTGGAAGGGATGAAACGGCTTAGCCGGCAGTAGGGAAGCCAGTAAATGCCTCAGCTGTTGAACCTGAGTCTGGATGGCCACCCACAAATAGCATCTGCAACACAGCAATTTACGCACAGCCAACTAAACGCCACGTCCTCAGCCACTGCAACCGTGAAACGCACCTTCTGCTTCACAAACAGCTCCTGCAGTCTGTCCAGCTGACCTCTCTACTGCTGTTTCATGCCTGTGCAGCCAATCAGAGAACAGTTTATAGCTGACCTCCGGCTGAGAAGCCAATCAGAGCTTCATCACAAGTAATTAACGAGGCCCGCAGAGAAAATTAGCTCTGATTTTGCAGCAACCCCCATTTTCCACATATGTTGGAAGTTTGAATCAGAAAAAGATTCAAGACAATCAAAGCATCAGGAAAGATGGGATATGAGTCAACAAACCAAAGCGTGACAACCAGCACGGAGAAACACAGGGCGACACCCAGGCTATGTGCTGGAAAAATGGGTAATGTTTTATAAAGCATAAAGCCATCATACATGACCTTACCACTTGAGGAAAAAAATAGACTTCAGATAAAGTGAAGAAAATATCCAATTTATTGAGTGAGAAAGTAAAAGAGTGAGTAGGTTAGTGAGTGAGTTAGGGTACATGTAGAGTAATTGGATGTTGATGAGTAACAGATGTTTTAAACCTATACTTAGAACCTCTTACTTAGACTAGCTGTAAGTTGACAGGCAGTAGGGACAATAAGTGTAGTTTTCTGCTTTACTGACGGGCACAGCCTGTACTCTAGGTTCAGTCCTGTGGTGACACAGTGAAAGATCTGGGTCCTACAGCCGCAGGACTTCTAGCTCCTCCAGAGGGAAATGGGACAGAGCCCGAGGAGCAGGATGGCACCCATTGGCTGCTGCCCAACTAACTCCACCCCCTGCTCCGCCCACAGCCTCGTTTAGTGCAGAAAGGGCGCAGTGACTCCACACTCCACCCTCCTACCCTCCACCATTAAAAACCTCTCAAATCAGGCCACTACTGAAAGTGAGGCTCTGGAGATTTCTTGCAGAGACAGTGCAGTTAATAATGAATCACTGAGTTATTTCAGACAGTCATTGAGGTAGAAACAGGTCACCTGTTCACGTTAGAAATATGCAGTCAGAAAATGAAAGCAATATGAGCAAGAATGAAAAAATATGTCTTGATGGAATAAAAATGTTCTGAGAAGGACCATGACACCATTCATTTAAGCTATGTTTCTGGGGGGATGATGTTTTGAGCGCGGAATGACTTTCTGGCGGTCAATTTGTGAAACCAGCTGTCCAGCAGTCTCCCTTGGCAACAGCAGAGAAATGTTTTTTTCCGATGCCTGTTTGGCTTTTGGTTATTATTGACACAAAAGGTTCGAACAACCTTCATGTTAAAATTCAGCTGTCAGGCTCCATTGAGTGCAAGGAAATGACCTGAAAGCCTCCAATTATCAGCCAGTGGGAGGTACTATAAATAGACAAGGGACAGGCTATAGACAGTTTATATCACTGTTAAGGATTCCTATGACACATAATATTAAAATCACATCATCAAAGGGATTATGGGTGAAATTTTGTGATTGTGAAGAGTACAGCGTGTGCATGTGCAAGGCCCTCTTGTGCACATGCAGACGCATGCACACATACACACCTTAGAGCTACACAGTGACACACACACATACACACACACACGCACGCACGCACGCACACACAGAGCTAAGTTTGCCTTTGGATTTGCAATGAAAACGCAGATCCGTGCTGAGACGGTAAGAATAGATGGTGAAGACAGATGTCTGTAGTTCCTGTTGAAAAGTGAAGCAAGTGAACAGCCCCGGAGCATTTTAAAGAGCTTCCATCATTTACAGGAAACCGACCTGCAGACATATCTGCCTCGACGCACGCTACACACTACACGAAACTACTGAGGGAAAATAAATAATATATAAAGGCTGAACAGGCACTTGGATCCAACAGCATGTAATTATGTGCACATGACTGCCGACAGACGTGTGGCACAGGGGGTTACCCCAATCATGTTATAAAATAACATGCTATTAGTAAGTGACATCATCACCCCAATTGGGGTTCATTCTAGCCAGCCACACATTAGCACGATAGCATGCGATTGCGTTAGCACGCGTGCTTGCGCCGCTTCGCCACAGTGATTCAGCGTATTCCGGAAGCTTCAGCTCTGATACACGGAACCAAAGCACGGAGATAAAACGGCCTGAGGACACGCAACACCCCCACTTCTCACCGATGATTCAGTCTCCCACGGGCCGAACTCAAAACACAATTTTTATGCTTTACGCACACATAAATAATTGAATATTTGCCTCGCATGGAAATTTCCACAGAAATCGAGGCCTGGTTTTCGAGAGCCCCATTCAGGCGGCGTCCCAACCAGCCTCTAAACTCAGAGACTCAGTGGGTGACTGTCATCAACAGGGCGAGTGCAATGCGCACCAAGCAACAGGACAGGAGCGCATTTGATCATAGCGACTCGGTGAAACGTAGCCCGCACTGCAGCCGAGTTTTCCGAAATAACGTTTCCCTGGAAGCGTCCAAGCCTCTCCGATCCCCCTGAATCACCCGCACGTTAAGCCCCTCGGCCCGGAGTGGGAACGGACAGGCCCAATCCCTGAGAGATAAGGGGAAGCGCCGTTAAGTCAGAAGCCGTTCCGTTTACGAGCGCTCCAGCGGCGGAGCTCATTCCCTTATCTTTCCAGAGCGGCGGGCGTTCCGGGAAACCCCGTCCGCCGGAGCGCGGTCCGTTCCGCCACGCAGAGAAGCGCCGAGGCTGTGATTTACTTAATTACGCTCCAAACGCGTGCTTAACGAACGCAGGGAGGGGGGGGGGGGGAAAGACCTCCCCCGCCACACACGTGCAGGATTACTGCGTCGGCAGTCTCGCGCCGCACTGTTCGACAGCAGCCGGACGATGTGGGCGGGGTCTCTGTGATGTAACGGCGGGTAAGGGATGACCCACATTTCAGTAAACCTGATGAAGGGGGGGGGGCTTCCCGCAGTCTCAGAAATAGAGTCATGCCCTGCCATTGACTGACAGGGTCTGGCCCCAAGCACATTTCAGCTTGAGTTTAAAATTCTATAAAAGAACAACTATAAAAACTAAAGTGGCTAACAGCTGAAGCTGATATGGATGGCGGAAATGAACATTTAAAAGCTTTCCGACCTGGTCTCATCTCAAACAATGGCTATCCTTCTCTGTATTCTGACTGAGTGGGGGGGTAAACTACCCCCTTATTTGGGTGTAATGAATGGCATCCCAGCATGCACCAGGATGATCTACCTGGCTGCAGTGAGACTCCACAACCAGGTCATTCCGCAATCACCAGGTATAAAACTACTTGACTGGGAATGTACAGTTAGACAGAGCACATGATGTAGCCTATGTAAGACTACAACTTAATCTTGTCTGTAATCAATGTGAACAACCCTTCAAATTTGCAGTCATGCCCTTTTGTATGACATCATTCATTTTGAATATGAATTATGAATCGCTCCAAATGGTTTATTGGCTTCTTACAAGGACATTAACTGCTACTGCAGTAAGAGACCAACGCGATCAGCGTCCCGTTATGTAGACTTGTTCTCCCCGCTTAGACTCCCTGTCAGATAGAATTAATGGTGCTTCATTGAAATTCATACAGCATTTCATGACCTTGATATATCTCCGAATGACAGCAGTTAAACAGCAATATTTCATCCTGGTATTTAACCCTGCAGTCCAGCAGAACTCTATAAACGGCATTTATCTGTGCAGGAACACAGGGGGGCTTCCTGTGCGAAAGCACACTGGGCTGTCACAACACACCGCACAGTCACACTTAGCCGTTAGCACCCGCATAAATCCCTTTCACATTCCTCTGCCTAACTGCACGTGGTCATTTCCTCCCCTCCTTTGTTTGAATTCAGCCAAATTTGTCCTCAAGTTTAACTTTCAGATAAGCCATTTGTCAATTATCTGACCGTACGGACATTATTGCAAACACATGCAAATCTTACGTTTTCTCAGTGAAGTTCTGGGTCTCTGAATTTGAATTAGCCAAAAGGTGTATGAAGAAGCTAACTAACGCTGGATTCAATTCCAATTCGAAGGGCAAATGTTGCTTGAATCCGGGCCAAAGTTAAGGACGACTGTCAGCTGTATCCAGGTCAAAATTCCTTCCAGTCAGCGATCAGCCAGCCTGTACAAAGCTGTTCTTCACAGAGACATACATTTACCCCCCCTCCAGGAGCCCTGCACTTCTGCCATTACAACACAGAACTGACACTAAACAGAAAAGCAAAAGGACACAGTTCACTTCGAAAGGGCTTCCTGCTGCGGATTAGAAATGGCCATTTCACCATCCTTTAGGTCTGTGATCAAATCCGTTTGAAGGACACATCTGGGAAAAGGCATTTCTGCAGCTTAAACACATTTCAGTTTCAAAGCGACGGCACAGGCAAATCAAATCATGAAATTACCTGTGACACCGAGCCAGAAGCACACAGAGATGAGGACAAGGAACACAGAAGAAACATTTTCAGTTACCGAAAACTCCAGATGAGTTTGTTTGCAGTTATACGGTCACATTCTGAAATGTGCACTCGTGTCATGGATGATGTGTATGCTAGCGCTAACCACACCAATCTTTTATCATTTTGTGGATAATAAAATCAATTCTCAATCTATCACTAACAATAACCCTGCACATCAGCTTCTGTTAACTCAGATTCCCACAATGCACTTCTTACATCACTGTAGCAGAAAGGATTATTCTATTTCTGACCTGAAAAAACCTTATACCACCCAGCTATAAAGCCATAATACAAATCATTTTAACAGCTTTATTGTGCTGGGCTTGATATCATAAAGTAATCATATGTCATCAGGAATATGTGTAATTCTGTTGTATGTTAATTACTGAATAAAATCAATCAGTCATGAGGGTGAATAAGCGTGCTTATGTGTGTTATTTACATAAATGCTAGCAAAAATATTATCATAAATAAAATGCCTGCTGCTTGAGAAGATTTGTCATTTATTTTGTAACCACGTTTGATCTACTGCTGCTCAATGTGTGATGTGAATCAAGTGAACAAAGACACAGCTTGGAGGTCAAAAACACCTCCAACATGCCCTGAAGACTGGGTATCTAAAAACTGGCCTTCACTTGCATTGTGAAACGGGAACACTGCAACAGTGATAGTCACCATGACAACCAAGTGAATACACTGTAAGGGGACCCCCTCCCCCCCCCCCCCAACACCCCCCTTCTTGCCCCCAATACGCTCGTGCCAGTTGGCTGCTGTAAGAAGGAGCCTCTCGGTGGCCCTCCGGGCTCTGATTGGCTGTCCGTAACAAAGGGTTCCTCAGCCGCGATTGCCTGCGTGAGCCGTGACTGCGTTCCAGAAAACACTCTCTGAGCGCCACCTGAATGAACTCATCATCTCCGCTCGCCTGGCGGCGCTTCCGCGCGACCTTCCGCGGGTCGGCCTCTCCACGAAACCCCGCGGAGGAAAAGGATGTGGAGGAAAAGCGCACTCCCCCCCCCCCCCCCCTTCCTTCTCCCTCTCAGTGAGGCCGGCTTCTTAGATGACAGAACACAACAGTCATAAGCGTTTCATTTCCGAAAGATTAACCGCTTCTTGTATTTATCACCTGATTCTACAGCGTGAATGCAGTCCGATATTTTGCTTATTTATATACTTGCTAAGTCGGCTGACAGAACAGTTCAGTATCAGAGTAAATGACCTTCAGAGTATACTGCAGAGCAATAACATTTGCACTTGTATCGTTAGCTTGATGTAGCTCGTCGTCAAATAAATGTAATGCAATATGCTGGAACGCTCACAACAACAAAGTGTTACCCTAAAGAGCACTGCCAATAAATGATAAAAATAAACATAAGGACTAATGCTTACTCTGCAAGGTGCCAGATAATAATGCAAAAAAACAGTTAACTTGCATCATCTTGCAACTCACTAATGTACAGACAACAGCCTGCAATAATCCTATTTCTTATTGCAATCACCCCACATAAAGAGCAAGACCGTGGATCCCAGAGAGCAGATATAATTGCATGTGCATAAATACTATCCTCTTTTTAAACACAGTTCGCCAAATTTAAAGCTTTAAATCTCTTCAAGTACAAGCTTAAAATTCTCCCAGTCTAGTCTTAGTCTTATTTACAAACAGTTCTTTACTGAAATACAAGCTTTATTCACAGCTACTCTGATACTTACCCACAGCTGATCCCAAAGTAAAAGGAAAGACAAACAAATCTGAAAATAATTATAGTTTTCAGCATGATTTAGGTTTTTTATTGTTCAATACTTCCAGAGCTACAAAGAGGGAACACATCCATTCATGCACCCAGTGCCCAAAAATGCCTGGCTTTTTTACACCATATGAAAACTGGACCCTGTGCTGGCTGCAGAGTGGAACACAAAAAAGAAACAATATTTTCCCTTTTTCGGCAAAATATCCATGACGACGCATCGTCATTATCGGCGTGCCGCCGGAGCGAGATTTCCGAAACCGCGCGTAAATGTGTTTCTCATTAGGGGAGGGCGACCGAGTCCCCTCCGCAGCCAAACCTGTGGAAGTGGGGTCTCCGCTCGAACCCCGTATCGGGTTACCGGGGCTGCCGACGCCGCGGCCCGCGCCCCCCCCCAAAACCACAGACAGTGCCCGGGCGAAAGGTAATCCGCTCAAGCTGCTGATTAAAGCGGGGGGGGGGGGGAAACGCGTGATATTAAACAACTGCTTCCATTCCGGCTCAAAGAGAAAGAGGAGACTGTGAATAAACCCCGAGCTTCTGCCGTTACAGCGGCGGCGGGTTTCAAGGGGAGCCGTTAATCCGATCCGGTTCGTTACGGCACGGATCGGAAGCGTCGCGGTAGCGCTGAAACGGCGAGGGGCCTCGCCGAGACGACGGGAGACCTTCGCTGTGGCGTTTCGCTGCCACGCTGAAGCCGTACCATGGCTTACTCACCGATCCAGTACCATGGTTTACTCACCGATCCAGTACCATGGCTTACTCACCGATCCAGTACCATGGCTTACTCACCGATCCAGTACCATGGCTTACTCACCGATCCAGTACCATGGCTTACTCACTGATCCAGTACCATGGCTTACTCACCGATCCAGTACCATGGCTTACTCACCGATCCAGTACCATGGCTTACTCACCGATCCAGTTTTAATATCAGACCTGGGCCAAATGCTTATTTGAAACGGGTTACTTTCAAGCAGCGTTTCCCAATCGGTGTACCGCGGCACTCTGGTGTGCCGTCAGGTGAGGCCAGGTGTGCCGTGTGAAAAATCCTTTAAAAAATTTTTATGTTCAAATGAATTTAAAAAACTTAAATGAACAAATCCCACTCACAAAAGCCAAAATAAATGTTATTAAACATACATATCGCTTAATTAAAACCCCAAAAGAACATTTAGGCCTGCTGTTGGCACGTCACATCAACGCCAGCACGTCGCTTGCAGGGTGTTTATTTTTTATGCTTTTGAGAGCGGTGTGCCATGAGATTCTATAAATTTGGAAAGTGTGCCGCGGAAGGAAAAAGGTTGGGAGACGCTGCTTCAAAGAACCTTCATACCCCTGTCAAATTCTGGTTGACGACTTGCAATTTCCAAAAAAAACTTCTGTTTTCGCCAACAACATCCACCTACAAAACTGAAAATATTCTGATTGTCAACTGAACATGTCATTGAAAATTTACAGGGACCTACAGCAGTGTTTTAATATTTCACTGACATCGAAACCATAGTCATTTTCCGGTAATTACTATGACTGGTGGGGAGCAGGCAGCGGATAATTAAAGCTGAATATGCTCTGAACTTTTCTGGAGACCCGGCTGATGCAGCTCGGAGTTTGTGCCTCGGTCAGCTTTACTGCTTTCTCTAACATGCTGCTTAGAGTGCTGAGGAAGCTCATGACACTCAAACCTTCACCCTGCCTCTTGCACATTAAATCACTTTACGTGCACTTTACCAAATTTGTCTTTTAACCCTTTTGTTTTCTCCCCCATACCTATTGTCTACTGTTTCATTTGTATAGTAGCTACTCAAAACGTAGCTCACTATATCCAATCTTGAATACACATTTGACGCAAGTCTGGTAAACAGGCAACATGTAGCATATGTGTGTTCATAAACTCATTCATGTGGTAAAAAGTGTTTTCAATTTGCAGCGTGATGTCAGCGTGATCTAAGATGGGGGCCAGCCAGTGGAGAAAAGCCATGCAGAATCCCGCTGTTCTTAAGACAGAGAAAATGACAGATGTTTGATTCCTGCAGGACTAGTCCAACACCCCCGCACCTATTCCCCAAAATCAGAGCTTTTCCAGGCCTTCCAATGTCCCGTTCCCCAAAATTCAAGGACCCATAAAATTAGGCTGTCACACGCAACACTGACTATCATTAAAAGTAACATAAAAAATAAATTCAATATTCCTGCTCACCCAGAATCAGGTCTTTCAACCCCAAGTCAAACCCCAGTCATTTTCAGCGCTAACTATACTCTACGCACGGCTAATGCTACACTGCTGCCTTTACAACCAGCAAATATGCAGGGCTAACGCTATACGAAGGTAATGCTACACTCCATCCTTTCCAACCTGCAAAAACCGTGCATAATACAACACAGAGCAGCTAAGCACAGCAGATCTGAGAGCTTGCTCAACGGAACAGTAAATGTCTTTGGAGGACAGTAGCATTCTATCTTGGGTGAGAATTCCTTGTGCATTTTTCAACAAGCTCTTGCAGAATATAAATCTGAGGTTTTAAATGTGGCAGGCTGTCAGTGTTAGCATGAGGTGGAGACGCTAAAATGCAGAAGCAGTGATGCTAAAGTGCAGAATTTAACCGTATCACAGGTGCTCATAAGCATTTCTTTCGTGGAAGATATCCACAAAGGAGCTACTCAGTTTGAAGCAAAATTAATGGTGTTAACTTGAGAGTCCTCTGTCTGCATCCTGTAGGCTGTCCAAACAATGTGCTGTCCACTAACAGCGAGAGCAAGTTAGTGAGTGAGTGAGTGAGTGAGAGAGTGACTGAGTGAGTGCTAAAAACAGTAGCAGAAAACTGAAAGTCTTTTTTGAAAAATGAGACAGGCCAATTAATAGAACTGTATTACAGGCATTACTTACTTAGATGGATGTTTTATTACGCAGCCAGGGAACGTCATTAATAATGCATTAATCATGACTAAGATCAACATCTGGGCCACACTTCTGCAGCTCCACAACAGACCCTCGGCCAAACTCCACGCGGCATTAATGTCACAAGTCTGTTTAACTCAGGGAGAGTACAGCACGTTCAGCTCCAAACATGTGATCTGTAGGGATCCACTGTGGGCCGGTGGCCTTCAAAACCCTTCCTGCATCCTGTGGGGATCTCCGTGAGACTGTAACAGAAAGCAGGTTCTGTCCTCATCAAACCCCTTGGCTCAGACACAAAACTTAGTTAATTGGCCGCAGACAGGCACATGACCGCATATCCCGAAACGATATAGCGAAGCGTGACGAACCTGTAAGGTGTGATTTAACATTCTCGATGTTTGCCTTTGCGCCTGCTTAATATCGCTGGCGTGATCAACTGTCTCACAGGCCATCCAAATGTCAAAAACACAGGGGTTTAAGGCACTTACATTGCCAAGCACCGATAAAAAGGCTAAGGATGGAACTAAAGCAGAGCTGTGAATGAAGCAGTATTTAGAGCTGAAACAATGACAGGCCAATCAGCTGCCTCTTTCTAAGACCAGTCCTGCCCACGGGCCAATCGGGTGCCTCTTTCTAAGACCAGCTCAGCCTGAGGGCCAATCATGAATGCCTTTCTAAATCTAGCTCAGCCCAAGGGCCAAATGGCTCTCTATCTAACACCACCTCAGCCTGAGGGCTAATCAGCTCTTCTTTTCTAAGACCAGTTCAGCCTGAGGGCCAATGAGCTCACTCTTTCTGAGACCAGCTCAGCCTGAGGGCCAATCAGCTCTCTCTAAAACCAGCACAGCCTGAGGGCCAATCAGCTCTCTCTAAAACCAGCTCACCCCGAGTTGCCAGAGTGACACAGCCTGGCTACAGTCAGTCGGCGCATTCAGAGGCTGTGTTAATTAAAGCCCTTTGAACACATGGCCCACTCCAAACAAAGAGTCATTCATATTTACATAAAGCATAACTGAAACTTTCATCCATAATTGCAGTTACCGCGGTGACCATTTGATGCATTTCCAAAGGCCTTTTCATGCAGACGCGTGCATTTTGGACACTGTGGAGGAGGGGACGGACACACACACACTGACCATGACATAGGCCTCTATCCCAGACCCTCTGCCCAAACCAACCCCTCCACCCTAATACCCGCAGTCAACCCCCCCACCCCGCCGCCTCTCACAATACACAAAGGCCCAGTCACCCAGGACCCCCCCTTATCCAAACACAAGCAGTGATAAGCAGTGTCAGGGAGTGAGAAACCAGGATGGGGGGGGGGGGTTCTTTATTAAAGTGCCAGACTGTAGCATCCTTGTTCTGTTTCACCAACAACAGAGTTTTTGTGTCTCGTAGCTTGGACTCCACACGCTGCTACTGGCACATTCTCAAATCCCATGGACATTTCTCTGTGTGTGTGGCTTTTAATAAATAAAAAAGGCAACATGGAAATCCTGCTTGGATTTGCTCAATGTTTGTCCGTAGTTATGAATTAACATACAAACCAGCCATACCTGGGTCACACGTTGATCAATGTTTGGAGTCTGACTGAATACATATTGCGTGAACATTCAAGAGAGACTGAGATGAACTCCTGTTGACAGTACAGGTTTGGCATGCAGCCATTTACAGGTGATGAGGTGGCTTCACCCATTCAGAGACAGTCCTGCAGAGACGTCGCCAGCGGCCTCGCTTATGAAGAGAAGCCTGCCTTTATACCGCCGGCACAGTGAAATAACATCCAGCCAGCGCGCTGCTGAATGCTCAATGGGGATAGACCACTGGGAGCCCAAACCCATCCCCTGCTGATGAGGTCAAGTGCATAACAGTGTTCTTGTAACATCCAGACATTCGAGATACTACAGTCAGTCACAAATCATCAATGGATCAAACTATCACCAAAAAAATTCAACATGGCCCAAGATGTGCATGCCATACTTGATACACAGCAAATGTTCAATGTCAAATGAACTCTGACAAATTTGCATTTAGTCAAAGTACACTGAGTCCTTCTGGGATACACTCTATTAGAGTTTAACCAAAACTGTATATTTTAATTTACAGTCAGATTTTTCTTTTGATGCACTTTACATTATGGGAAGATAGCCGGTGGTTAAGCTCCACATCAGTAGGTTTCTGACTTTATTGGAAGCCATTATCTTCACCAACTACTGCTGTCCTTAAATGAAATAAAATGATGTAAACATTGTGACCGGCAGACGGCAGAAACCTGGCCTAAAACTCTTCTTTCGGCTTCCTCTCGCCAAACGACCACCTGTTTCTTTCCTCCGGCCAGACAAGCGTCACACCTTCTTTACGGATAAAGGGCTTACAGCACATTAGCCGGAGTTTACCGTGTCGCTAAGTCGTCAGAGATGACACACTGAGCGCGTGCGGGATTTGCGAGTGGGATAATTCAATTGTCCATTATTAGGGTCTAAGATTATTACATTTTCAAAATTATATATATGTAAATATAATAATGAAAGACAGAGATGGAACTATGAGTTAACAAAGATAATATATTGGCTTGGAGATATGAGAGCTCCTCATTCCCCCACTGTGTGTTCAGTGCTGCATGCTGATCATCTCTAATTCTCAGCACGAACGCAAAGTCCCTGTCACATATGGAGCCCCCCACTCAACCTGCCCCTGCACGCACCTCTTCTGCCCCCCCCCCCCCAACCCGCCTGCTTGCCCCCCCCACCCTGCCTGCCCCATTTCCACAATGAGGCTACAGAGAAAGGGCCCACAGCCCCAAACCCCCCACCAAAAAAAAAAAAAACCCATCAGAAATAATAATCATTTGCCCTGCAATCAGAGACCTGTCCCAACAACTTCCAGACCCCCCCAGACCAGGCTGAGGCTATCCAACCCCCCTCCCTCTACCCCACACACCAATACCAGCCAAATCCTGATGATCAAAGCACGGAGGTTTAGTTCCTCCTGGTGCTTCCCAAAGCAAACCACTCAAGAGATGGAGACCGGGGAGGGAAACGCCCTCTAATTTCTCCATCCTGAGACTTTTTGTCTAGACACCATCTGGCCCGGGGAGGTTGTGGCTATCTGGTCGCCTCCACTAAAGTTTTTTTTTTTTTTTTTCAAGTTTGATGCCAAGTATATGCAGCCCGCAGCAGGCATCTTGCGCTGCCAAACGCATGCTAATAACTGGCGACTGCAAAGTCCGTGTGACCGTGGAAGGTAATGAACATCTGCAATTTTACATACTGTAAAATGGCGAACCCCACAACCGAAACCACCTCCATTCATGAAGAGGTCCTCTCTGTGGGTGGCTAAAGGTCTGGCTCCATTGGGCGGATCACCACCCTTGCCACTCTCTGGCGGATGACCTCTCCTGCTGCTCTTCCTGAAGGAGAAGCAGGGTGTGTACTGTGGAATTGGGAGAGCCAACCTTAAATACTCTGGGTCGCAGCCACACGGCAGTGACCCCAATCAGCTGGAGCTGAGACTCCTCACCTCATCACTAAACTGGAGAGTAAATGTCACCATGCCAACGGTCACCCTGCCGACAGTCACCGAGGACACTTCTCAACTGCACATCGCAAGTGAGCAAATGGATCTGTGCTCTGACTAGAATACAGGAGTCACTCCAGTGGTGGAGTTGAAATGAAAAGAATATGGAGACTTTATACTTTATACAGTACTTGTTTTTCTGCATCAAATATGACTTTGTATAACTGTTCCTTTTCCGGACAAAATTTATTCAAAATTATTAAAATGCATCGTTCAGCATTCAAACAGTAGAGCACATGTGCCCCATACCTCAGGCAAGCATCTGAAGGTCCTTCTGGCAAAACAGCTGACACACGCATTTAAACCTCGTTCGAGGAAATTATGAATTGCACTAAATCTATCACGCGCTCAGCCTTGCGGAACGCCGGCGATGCTGCCATGACGACGCAGCACAAAATCGTTCAGTTCTCCCATACCACCAACCAATAAAATAATCCCACAATACTTTGCAGCCCAGGCCTTGCGGACCATGTCTATGGAGGATGAGAGCAAAGCTGGCCTGGGCTCCTTTGTGCGTGTCTATGTGTGTGTGTGTTTGTGTGTGTGTGTGTGTGTGTGTGTGTGTTTGTGTCTCGCCCCCCCCCCTCTCTGGGGGTAATTACAGGCTCTCTCTCTCCATGGGGAGGGCGGGGTGTGCCCAGGGACCGCAACACCGCCCTCTGAATCCAGCCAGCCACGCCCACGCCAGCGCATGCCAAACCCAGACACCGTCACCGCGAAAACGCGCCAGCCTCCATCCGCACGCGGGCATCCCAGAACCCTCCGGGATGAATCACGGAACGCGGCGCAAACGTGAACGGGTAAGGCCGATTCGGCCATTGCCAGAATCCGCCCTGCGTCCCAGTTTTAAAGAGCATTTGAATCGGCATCTGCCGCATGTACGCAACCCTTCAGGAAGCAGAAGGAGAGGGGAGACGAGGGTCAGCTTCCCTCCGAGCGTCAGTCTTTGATTTATGGCTTTGTTTAGAGCGCGGCCCAGCCCACTGTAACAAGTCAGTATTTATAAACAACGTTCCTGTCCTGCTCCACTCAAAATATACACACATGCACACGCACCCTCCGGCCAAACCAAATATCCTTCGCCGGGCTGTCCTGGCATATGAAATTTGCCTCTGTTATGGCAGTTACAGACGAGTAAAAATGAACCACACCAACCGTATCACATGACAAAAGACCATTTACTGTGCGGCCAATCAGAAAGCCACTGCAAACCACATGCAAACTTTACTGAAGAGCACCAGGTTGCATAACTCGACTGGTAAAATGCAAAACGATGCTTCTGAAAACGTGTCTAACACAAGGACTCATAAATGTGCTGGACTGAACCATTTATGATATTTGAACTCTGACTGTAACAAAATGAATACACAAACATATAAAACCCAAAGAGGAACACAAAGTGCTTCCCACTTCTTTGCTATCCAAATGCCCTTTTTTGGATTGCTAATGTACTGCAGCGCATTACAAATGAAAATGTGTTTTTCTCAACTGAACTACCGCTCAGTATTTTGAGGGCAAACCAAATTCAGATTCAAATTCCGTGGCGTCAGTCAGACTCCTAGCATCCATTACAGCGTTACAAATTAACATTACAAATCTTTAAAACTGCTTTAAAATCGGTAGTGTCAGCAGTGCTCAGGGAACTCATCCTTCAAACGCATAAAACATCACATCTATTAATCAGCTATTCTGGGTACCAGCCTGACAGGACTGCGGTTACAGCAAATTACCTCAAGCACCTAAAATATTGAGCATGGATAAAGTTTTGAAGCTACACCCCATCCCTCCCCTTCCCCCCTCTCTCCTCCCTCCCTCCCTCCCTCTCTCCCTCCCACCTTCTCTCACTCTCATCCGTCTCTCTTTCTCACGAACAGTCCACCAGCTTTCCTCTTCATCAGAACATTTTACAGCAAAGAGAGAGCAGCGCATATTTTACAGACCCCTTGCTAAAGATACTTCAGTGCTGTGCTATTTTTAAAGAGCTGTCATTGTTATGTGTTTATTAGAAGAGACCAACAAAAACACACTTTTAATCACTTCAGTTAAAAAGAATACGAATGTCACAAACTTTTGTGCGTCCTTGTCACAGGCCTGACATACACTTCGCGGTGAGTTTAATCTCTTCTCGATTCCCCTGCAGAATGAGGGAGAGCCGGTCCTGCGAGCTGGGCTTGAATCCCACAGTCTGACATCGGATCTCGGCTCCTGCGTCCGGCCCGTCAGAGGAGCGACAGCTAGCCGGGGCCCAAAAATACTCAGGCACCGCACTCAGGACACAGGCTGGAGAGAGCATTTTTTGGGGTGGATCTAGCACAGAATTTGAGCTGTACCTCTGTGGTGAGTCCAAAATAAAGGACCATAATACCACCAAGCTGTGACATACATTAATAAGAAGCATTTGGGCAGAAGTGTAGTGTAGTGTATAAGGGATTACAGGTTCAAATCCCAAACGGGATACTGTCATTGAACCCTTTATCAAAAGCTACTTAACTTGAAAGCTTCAGTAAAAACACGACTGCAAATTACCTATAAAAATACGGTAAACGTGTAAATAAACTGTCAGTTGCTGTGAATAAGGTTGTCCGCTGAGAGAAAACTGCTGCAGTAATGAATGTTCAGAGCGCAATGTCAATGAGCTGTAGCACTCTGAAGTGACAGAATTGCGAGACTGCGGTGTGATGCCGCAGGTTTTGGCACCGATTTCACACAGACAGGGTGACAGAATGCCTGGCACGTCTCCAGCCCTGGCAGCTTGGCTGGCAGACAGCAGAACTCTCTTCTGCCAGGGCAGATGTGGCAGAGCGGCTCTGTCGCCGACCTTGGTAACAGCATCCTACCCGCAGGCCGAGTCCAACTGCCTCGATCCAGCCACCATTTTATCACGCCGGCCTGGACCGCTAGCTGTTCCGCAAGGGTTCGCCAAAGCTGGCGTCCGTCCCACCGAAGGAGAAGCAGAAATGCACGTTTGCGTTGGTGAGAGACGTACAGGCGTGCCGCTCTGCCTCGATTAACACGGAACACAGACCGCGGCACTGCCCTTCCCTCAGTCAGCCAAACACAGCTCTGTACAAACGCGGTCCCGTTCAGTTATTTACAGTAGCGTGTGTCACACTCCTCTTGTTCAAACTCAAACTTTATCTGCTCAGGTATGCCAGCCAGGCTACAGTAAAGCGTGGCGACCCACTGCAGCAGGGTTAGGCTTAAGTTTAGTCCCTTTACAAGCTGTAAGCGCAGCGATGACAGCGTTGTTAACCTATCAGCAACGCTGCCGGTGCGTGTAGCTCACACCGTGCCAGGCCGTATCCAGGTCGCAGCCTCACACACCTGTTAAGGCAGTAAAATAGCCCTGAGCCACTTCCTGTAGCAGTAACAAGCCGCGTCTGATCCAGCACGGTTCACTTTACTCAGACACACAAAGTACTGTGGTTTATTTTACTCAAACACACAATGACTTGTCTCATTTTTTTTACTGAGACACGCCGTAACGGGGTTCCGTTTACTCAGACGCTCAGTAACGAGGTTTCTTTTACTCGGGCGGAAGTCTGGTTGAGGCCGGACCCTTCTCACGCCGGCTGCTGTTCATCTGTAATCATTAACGGGGGTTAACCCGCACCACCCGGTCCTTCCCCTGAGAACTTCGAAACCCGCCTCTCAAACACAGCAGAAATCAATACGCCAATCTCCGCAGGGTTTGTTTGCTCGGGCGCCCGCCTTCGCACAATTTTTTTTTTCCCGCTGGCAAACGTGCCGCAGTATCGCGCATTACTGATTTCGTCCAATTATAAATTATTTATTTGCATACATGTAAATTTCACACACATGTGAATACAATTTTTTCATATGAAGGTGTCATGCATCCTTCCTGATGTCTGATCCCTCTTGCCTGCCCTGTCTGTCGAAGGAACAGTGTGGGAGGGCTGGGGGCGACTTTGGAACCCCCAGGTTATGAGAATTCTGTAGGTGTCACAAAAGGTCAAGAGTTCATCGGCCATCTTGACTTATAAAGGATAAAATCGGAGGACTCATAACTCCTCTGTGGCTGGTTGTTATATAGCCTAACAAATGCATTTTTCTTTGCCGTGAAATGCATTAAAATGTGTTTTACAGTGCCCAAAGACTTACAGCTGTATCATTTCCTGTTCAATGCTCACTTTTTCTACTAATCTCATCTTCTGAGTGAAGGGTGTATGTGTAGTGAGAGTGGCCTAGCAGGGGGACACACAGCTGTGTGCGGAGACGGACACTTCCGTCCACCAATGAGATCATTTCACCAGTCTCAACCTTGTTGAGGACTCCAGTCTGAATATTGAATAAAGTGTCGTGTTTATAACTCATACGAACATGCCGACATTGCTACATATGCACCACGCACGTAGCCAAACATGGCTCTTAAAAATAGCATCACTGACTACAGATGCTCAGAAGGCCATTTTTCCAGCAACAAGAACAGAGTATAAAAATACACACTTATGATGAGATGAAATTGTGTGAGTGGGAGTGTTGAAACTCCGTCAAATCTAGAACACTCTTCAAAAAAAGAAGTGAAAAGCAGCCAGTATGAGGTCAGCGTTAGCATACGCTCGGATCTGTTTACGACTGTAGATGCAACACCACTGTTATTTGGTAAAGTACAAAGGCTTACAGGTAACCATGACAACCGCTCACACGCTTCTGCAAAACCCCAGAAGAATAAAAATATGTAGCCTACACACTACCGACACACATCTGGCGTTTCACGCATTGCTTAATATTCGAAATTCAGATCAGCATATTTAATTAGGAGCAAAACATTTTCATATTTAATCACTGTTTTCATATTTAATTACTGTTTTTCCAAAGCCAGGAGATGCAAAATGTGTCACAAAAATAAAACGGCTCCCTAATTTCCATCTTCCAAAAATCAAATCAAGATGCAATCCATGCGAGAGCGTTTACATCGGCAGAACTTCAAAATTAAATTTACATTTTTTAAGAATAATGCACTTGCGTAGGACACCTCATACGACTCTGTTAAAAATTATGTTCACTCCTGGCTCACATCTGATTGGCCCCGGGGTGTTAGATCAGTAGCAAAAGGGTTTGATTTAGGAGCAGTTCCCACTCGGACACATGACACGATTCCTGTCTGAACACCGTTTCCAGTCCCGTCGCACCTGGACTTCCTCGTCTCAAACGAAGCAGGTGAGAACACTGTGACATCACTAAAGACTCACGTCTGTTGTCCAGCTTGCTGTTCTGTCCCAGAGGAACTGCAGGAATGTATCAAGACGCTAAAGTGCTACCAACAGCCAATGAACCGAAGCAAATACTGAACATACTTTTTTTTTTTTTTAATCTACAGATTTTGATCAGTCTTAATTTTTATGTGTCTGCTCAACATTCATAATATGAATTAAAATATTACAGATAATCACATTCAGCACAAATGCAGTGTATTAAGTTGTTATTATAAGGCTCCATTAAAATAAATGTTTGAAAAGAATTTAAATAATTGACTTCTAATTATTTAGTCCATATTAATAACGTGTACGCTTATACAGAAATACAATTTAATTCCTTCATAAGGTTGTACTGAATGTATAATTCACTTGCAGCTGTCCGCTAGTCCACCCAAAGGGGT
The DNA here is from genome assembly GCF_018555375.3 of Anguilla rostrata. Lineage (NCBI taxonomy): Eukaryota > Metazoa > Chordata > Actinopteri > Anguilliformes > Anguillidae > Anguilla > Anguilla rostrata. The sequence goes on along the minus strand of NC_057939.1, from coordinate 43,283,678 downwards.
GACTAAACAAAAAATAAATACAATGATATAAAAAGTTCCCTTAAAAATGGCAACGTGGTGGATGAAGACTGTACCCCCACGGCCCACCGCATCTGACAAAGAATCACACTTACATCGTACAAAAAATGATTCCTTACAGTAAAATCCAACTAAACCCAACTCTCTACTGCAGACTGCAAAAGCACAGGTTAGTCAATGCACTGGCATTATGGAAGCATGTCTAAATTGCAAAAATTATATATAGCTACTTAGTGCAATATAAAAACGTAATAATTACAGTGAGGGTAATATTAATATCTGCAAACCAGAAAGGTATAATTTACCCATAAAAACATTTCATCTGTAAAATATGTACATGTGATGAAAGTACTATTAAATTGAATATATTAATATCCATATAGCCCTGGGCCCCTGGGAACTGCCTTAGAATACCCAAAACCAGTTTGGAGGACCCCCTGTCCTACTGAGCTGACTGAGCGAATCCACAGCAGTCTCTCACCCAAACAAGTTTATCTTTTTACAAGCACGGAGCATTATCAGCACGCCACGGCACGCTGTGTAAACGAATCAGTTATCTTTCCACATTAACCAACCTGAGCAGGACACACTTACAGCAATGGTCTATCCTCAAATCAGATTATATTTTATACGTTCAGGCTATGTGGGAGCCACAGCAACGTACTGCACATTACTTGTATTGTACATATTTGTTTAATTCCTTCCTGAAGCACGAAATAGCTGGCCTACGTGCACATCGATTTGAGTTTTGTGTGTGTGTGTGTGTTATTTTTGAGAATTTTCATTTCAATTTGTTATATAAAAAATAATTTAGACAATGACAAAAGATTCAGAGCCGTTAATAATTTAAAAAAATCATTTTACATTTTTAATTTTAAGCACTTACAGCAGGCGCTCTTATTCAGAGCGACAGAACATCAGCCTACATTTTAAAGTGACTAGTTATGCTTGTAAACTAGGGAACATAAAACCTTGATAGTCCGGGTATCATAAGCTGCAGTTTCCATTGAACATGGGGCCATAACCGAGATAAACATGCATTTTCTCCGCGATGTAAAACTAATGGAAACCCACTAAATGCATATTAAGTTATTGGATATTCACTACTTCCCAGTGAAGAATGGAAAACACCGTGTTGGTAAGTTCAGCGATACCTGCTGTGTTGCCCGCCTGAAAGAATGCATCTCAAATTGCGATATGAATTCCCCGGAAAGCGGCGTCCTGATACACGCTTTCTAATTTAATGGAGTTAAAAGCAGTGCTTTATCGTAGGTTACAACTGCGGAGCGCGAACACTGAATTTCACGTGTTGCGGATTCATATTTGACAGTTTCTCGGACAAGAACTTTACCGACCTTTTATAACTAACCTATATTTACCACGTCTTTAATCTGTCCGGTTGTTACTGTTGTTGTGTAAATTAACATGAAGAAAAACACGTTTGTGGCAATAAGGTCACATCACGTTTGAGTGAAGGCTTATCACTGTATAAAACATTCTTGTTATGTGTTGATAAACCAGAGGTCCGCCTCCCGTGGCTACTGCTATCATGCAGTCACTTTAGATAGCCATTTCTGCATTTATTTTAAACGGATACACATTGAATAATGATATCGGCAAGCTCTTGCGTTTTCACGTGTCAAACTTCAGCAGGACGCCGTGTTTACTGGCAGAATGGCCCACAGCTGTACCGAATTCAGACCGGGGAGAAAATCCCGAGCCAACCGGTAACATATCGACATTTTGGTATTTTCCAATGCATGTACCATAGGCTATATCTAAATTATTCACGCCGGTAAAACGCATCGTCGTAGAGCAGTTAATATAGTGAAATATGAGAAGTTAAGAGACAGGTGGAATAGCGATTTCTGTACCTGTCATCGTAGCAGAAATCAGCGCCCAGGGTGTTCAGATAGAGGACCAGAGCCACGGCACTACACACCAACTCTGCAATCATTTCTCAAAAAAAGGAAAAAAATAAAGAAAGAAAATGGAAGAACAGGGGAGACAAATCAGTTGCCCCTATTTTCTTTCTTCTTTGTCAAGGTGCCTCTGCAAAAACTGAAATTCCGACTCCCCATCCTCGCAAAGTGGAGAGAGCGAACAATCCAGACATTCTCTCCCTAACCCATTTTGAGTTTGTAGAGGTCAACGGTGATCCGAAGAAGAAGACAAAATGAGCAGTATTTACAGTGCGGCTGAGCGCATTTGGACGGCTCCGCTCCCTGTGCCCAGCTGATGAATTCTGGTCACTGAATAAACGACTGATTGAGCCGCATGTGGTAAAGTCGTCTACGCGCATGCGCACGACTCCTCCAGCGCCGTGTGTTGATGCATTGTGCAAACGGCAAGATATCATTCCATATCCCGGGAGCGGTGTGTGTTTAGCTGTTTTTTCGTATTCCTTTAAACGTGACCTGCAAATCCGCTAAAAACACCTTAATGCGGAATATTGCTAGCAACATGTTAACCTATAGGCGTAGCTATTTAATTAAAGTTGGAATATTTAGAATTCCCGGTAGATTTCCGCGCGCATATTACGAGGGCGCTGGATCCTAGCAATCACGACAATCATGGGGAATCGCGGTGTAGTTTACTGAAAACGGAAAAGCGTGTTCTTTTACTGAATATTATTTGGTGCTCTACGGCCGTGAATTTAGCACAACTGCGCGCTAATCCGACCCTAATCCTCTTGAGTGCGATGTGCATTAGAGAAAATAGGCCAACAGTGATCCATTAGTATCCTCAACACAACCCTGTGGCAATTTGCACAATTGGCTAATCCCTGTGGCAGCTTTTCAGCACCTTTTCTTTTGAAATATTCTAGTTTGTAGCAGATTACATTTACATTATACATTGTTTATACATTTAAAACACAGTAAAAATAAATTAGTGAGGCATGTTTCATTATCATTTAAAATTCTAATGTGATTTTCCAGTCGCACTATTGATAGTACTGATAATATTAATGATGCAAATTGGTAGTCTCATATTTTACAGTGCATAACCACTGCAGTGGTGACATGCAGACCAGAAAGGTTTCCTTTTCTGTAAACTGAGTTTATTGTAGGTGTTGACATGCATGATCCGTTCTGCTGTGTGCCTGTTCATTCATAAACCAAGAGGCACCTGTCAGGGTCTAACTCTTATGAAATCTGTTCTTTTCTGTATTTTTAAAGTTTAAATTGCACAATAAGAGTGAATGGAGCCTGATTTGGGGATACTATTATTATTATTGTTGTTGTTGTTGTTGTTGTTGTTGGGTAGACTTTAAAAGCCTGTGTTTAAGAGATAGTAACAAAATATGTCACATGGGTGTAAAAACAGTCCATCTGAAGTGTAATAAACTTTCATTTTTAGTTCAGTAGAACTAACATGGTCAAATTATGCTGGAGAAATGACAAGAAAATATAATGTGACCAGTGAAAACTCATCTGAAAGAGTTATGCTTGATTATTACTGTTTATCACTGCCTGCACAATAAATAAAAAACTACTTCCATAAAATGTCGACAGAAAGATAATCCTCACCCAGTTTCTACATAACTGGGCTTTCCTATGGTTGATTTTTTTAGCATGGTTACATTTATAAAAGCATTAATCAATGTTTCTGAAAAGTACCGCAGGCAGCTTTACTTCATCTGAGTGATGCTGTACCAAACTTCCGGTCATAAGGCAGGGAGCCGTGCAATCTAAAACCGGTCAGCAGAGGGCTCTCACCGTGTGCAAACAACTTGCGCGGAGAGCACATACTCCCTGCTGCAGGAAGCCGTTTACTCCAACATGTTTAAAATTGCATCATGTGTGCCGAATGTTCGTTTTTAAAGCAAAACCGCTCCGGTATTAGGAGTTGAGCTGCCTCTCCTCGGTCCCTATAAGGATTTTTCCGTGTGCGTTGGAGGGAACTGGAGAGAAGAAAAGACTGGATTTCGGAGCTCTTCTGTTAGCGCAGAAACAAAGGCCGTAGCCGGGTCCAGTGCATATTGATGCAGTTCTGCTTGAATAGAAAGACCTGCTTTACCCAGGAACACATCAATGTGTCCATTCACTGAGCTGCAGCCCGCCATGAGGTAACGCATTGCAGGAATGAATTAAACTCATCAGACGACTGACCCGGACTGCAGGCAGTCGGCTCACTGAAGGAGATGTGTGTGCAAATACTGAGGAATATGTGGACCTGTGCGAGGCTCAGTTAGCACAGATTCCAGATTACATTATTATGTTAGTGTGTGTTTTGCAGTGAGCATGTCACAGAGTAATGCTGGTATGTAGGTATCTCAGTTTCCCAAATGATTTCAATCAAATATTTACTATTTTTTAAAAACCGGTTCATATTCTAATTCCTTCTTTTTTGGGGGAAAACCTTTGCAAAAATAGTTTTGAAAATGCAATAAATATTCATACAGTTTAAATTAATTACATTTTCCCATTTAATAAAATGAGGAGTGTTTAGCAGCATGAAAGTTTTATGAAAATCTAACACTAAAATTTCTGTAATGATCAAACTGCATACAGCACAGCCATCCTTTTCACTTATTTGAGGTTTGGCTGCATTTACCGAGTTTTAGGTTATGACTGCGCTTCCAATCAATTATGAAACATAACAATCACTCCCACAACCAATGAGAAGTGCTCTTTCCAAGCCAGACGTTCCACACTGCTCCCTGCTGAAGACCAGCTCTTCTATTCCGGAATGTTCAGTACACATTTCCCCACCTCAGTATTTTATTTGATTCATTAATAGTCAACATATTGGAGGTACAACAATGTGGAAAAAGAGATATAAATAAAACAGTCACATCTCTCATGCAGAACCCAAAACATTATATATCATTTGTATAACTCATTTTTTTGGACAAAGATGACATATAACAGGGTCCACCCTTAAATATTTGTCATGCTGTGTCTGGCATTGTGCTTTGGAAGACGATGGAGGAAGTCTCCTGTTGCAAGAATCTGACCAATAGCGGTGAGATGCCTGCATAATCACAGACAGATAATGCTCCAGTGTTACCCAGCACCCATCAGTCACTCCACAGTATTCCTGCCTGACCTGGAATACTGCCCATCAGGTGATATACAGCTGGAGACAGTGATGTTCATCCTGTCCATCTGCAGTGGTTAAAAAACCTAGCCAGTCAATGCAGACAGACTGCTGAAAACCACACAAACTCCAAAACATAAAACCTTAAGGTGACATTAAAATTAAAATGAAGACCAGGTGAATCCTGTTTTAAATCTGCATCGCAGGTAGCCTTGGATGTTGAGTGAAACCCAGGTGAGGGTCTACAGTTGAAGATGAGCTGTGTAGCTGGATTGTTTGGGAAAGATTAGCTGATTGGCTGCAAGGCTGTGATACAGCCAATCAGCTCATCTTTGGTGACTGGTTGGAAGTCTGTGAAAGAGGGGTTGATAGTATTAGTTTAAAATGAGAGTCATTCCTAACGTTCCAAGCATCTGATTTCAGCTCTCGCCGGGCTCCAAATCCTACCCTGTGTCCCCTGCTCATCAACAAAAAGTAATTCTGTTATTTTTCCTCTGTCCTCTCCCTCCTGCCCTCAGGGCCAGGCAGTTCAATGGATTCCTGAGATATTACATCCGGCAGATCCACCAGCCTGGCTTGGATAAGTCACGGATAAACAGCCTCCTCATCTCCGGTTCTGCACACGCACACAAACTCAGCAACCTCAGTCTCCTTAAAGTAAATCTCTGCCTGTTGAAAATATTTATGATCGTTTATTTATGACCCCTAATCTCTCAGTGATCTCTCTCTCTCTGAGTGTGCTACCTGGCCACGATGCAGATGAATTTCCACTTCCCCCTTTGTTACCTGCTCCTACAGACACCTGTGTAAGTCAGGGGAGGTCAGGAGCTACACGGTAAAACAGTCCAGCACAATGTATGATGGTATAGCATGACACAGTGTTAAAAGTGTTTGTTTTCAAATCGATATACATGCAAACAGTAAACATTATGTTTAATTGCTTGGACTATTTTAGCCCCTGACTCATCGACATCTCTTTCAGTTTAGCTTTTCCATGATGTGAGCATGTATTTATAACTGGAGATCTTTCATCTGTATTTGCAAAAACACTTGTTTTGTTATGACAGAGTTTAAACCGCTTTTGTGTGCAAACACAGTTTACAGACCCTGGTGCATTAATCACAGTACAACAGATGCGAGCAGTAATCATATATCAATCCATTCCTCACTGTTTGCAGAGGGAGAGGTTAAACTCTTTAATGAAAGACCTTGCAGCAAACACTCTTAGAGATTCTTTAAACAGGCAAAAACAAATCAACATATTTTTCCACGGTCTGACAGGAAGTGATGTAGTTCTGCGAGGAGCTGGAGCCAGTCTGTGATTTGTTTATTTGTAGATGCATCTAAAGGTCAGTTTGTGTTTGGAACCACATTTCCATCTTGTTCTTCCAAACCTAGAGGAGTGGGGGTTTGTGGGAGGAAGTCTGCAGGGGGTGGGTGCCTGGTTGGCACGGGGCATGGTTGGCATGGCGCATGGTTGGTACAGGACATGGCTGGTATGGCACATGGTTGGCACGGAGCAGCATGGCTAACTCCACTCCTTGGCTCACCATCCTCCTGCTGCCACCATAGAACCCACCAACACAGACAAGACAACAGCGACCTGGAGAGCTACAGTGAAATTCAGAGCCAAGCAGATCAGGATCCTTATGTTCTGACCATGTTACTGCTATTGTAACAATCAGTACCTGTGTAGTACCTATGTGCTGGGTACCTGTGTGTATTACGTGTGCGCAGGGTATCTTTGGATGGTACCTGTAGTACATTGGTACTGGGTATCTGTGTGCAGTACCTATGTGTAGTACCGGTGTGTATCACTTGTATATAGGCCTTCCTCAACAGAATTCAAATGCACACTATTCAACAAATTATTCAAAATAATGAAAATACTCACAACATAAATGTAACAGCTTAAGGACATATTTAATGTACGATTAGGATTATGAGCAATGCATAAGTTATGAAGCGGCTAAATTAATCTTATGAGGGTGTTTAACATGAGGTGTGTGCCATTTAAATTTCCGGTAGTAATTTATAATGTATATTTTAGCCTGAAGCAGCCATGATCAGCTCCACATTGCTTTTGGAGAAGCCATGCTTACAGTACGCGTGCCTTTAAGGTCCTGGTGCAGAACCATTCATTTTCCAAACGTGCACTTTCTTTTTTAAACCTTTCTATCTCTACACATCACTATACAATTTAGAATGAAAAGAAGTCCCTAAACAACACAGCTAAAACAAAACAGAAAGCCATTTTCTGTTTTTCATATAAAATGAAACATTCATTGATCAAAAGGAGGATTAATCTATTACATTATGCAAGTAATGAACAGATAGAAGTTCTGTATATAAAAAAACGTTCTATTAAAAACAAATAATAATAATAAATGTATTTTTGGACATTAACTCAGCGTTTGCACTTGGAAGAAGGCCAAAAATGCTGTCAGTTTTTGGCAGCTGAAGCGGACCGTTTTTTTTTTTTAAGAAGGTAAGAGTGCGTGTGAATGGATGAGGATGTCTGGTGGAGAGGAACGTGATTCCAGCCCCTCCCCTCCGCTGATGAGCCTGAGAGCGAAGTGCGGAGAGAAGAGTCGCTGTTCCCAGGGAGGAGTTATTCTTAGGCATCGGAGCGACTCCGGTCCATCTCACGGCATCCTGCATCTTTTCCTTTTTTTTTTTTTACAAACGGAACGCGCAATCAGGAAGTCGCGGAAGTTGTTTACGGGGCGCTGGCGCTGGCGTGTGCGCGAAAGAGCTGGTACACACCAGGTCACGTGACACGGTGAAGCGCCGCGACACGATCTCTGTCCTAAAACAGAACAGAAACATCTTGCAGAGCTTCATCACAGCAGGCCTTATTATTCACACTCCCGCTCTCACAAGCGGCAAGCTGTTGACCCTCACACCCGTCCAGCATAAATCAGAGAAGGACAGCACAAATCAGAGTCCATTACTGGAGGACAGGGCCCAAAGAGGCAATCAGATTCCAATGTACTGCAGGGCAGGGACTATAGGGGCCAATCAGAGCCCTTGTTGCTGCAGGACAAAGGCCAATCAGTGCCCATGATACTGTAGGACATACATGTACTTGTATGTCTCTGATAGACAACATGCGACTTTAAAAATGATCCCGGTTCTTCAGGAGTGCTTTTAAAGAGCCAAAACATTTCAGCCGCTGGAGTGAGCGTTCACATGGACTCAGACACATAACTCGCGTTGGAAGAATCACGTCGCTCGTAAACCGATGCTCATTGCGCAATGATATTTAACGGTCGGGGAGGAATGCGTTCGCGGAGAACGTGCGTGCTGCTGGGGAGAGATAGTGCCCCACGCGGGCGCATAAACACTGAGCTCTGCGGAGGGGGGGGCAGGTGTGCTGAAGATCGCAGCCAGGAGGGCTCGCAGGAAGCTTTATGAGCGATGCGTTTATGGTTTGGAAAATTATCCCGGCCAGCAGCTTTCTCTCCCGGACCCGAGCCCGCGTTATGGATCTAACAGCCATTTAACATGAGACCTTGGACTAACTCAGACTCAGCCCAAATGCTCAGACTCAGCTCAAATGCTTAGACTCAGCCCAGATGCTCAGACTCAGCACAGATGCTCAGATTTAACCCAAGCACTTAAATTCAGCTCAAATGCTCATATTCAGCCCAAGCGCTCAGACTCAGCCCAAATGCTCAGATTCAGCCCAAGCGCTCGCAGTCAGCCCAAACACTCATATTCAGTCCAAACACTGCGAAACAGCCCAAACATTCAGACTCATGTCAAAGATCAGGCTCAGCCAAAACGCTCAGACTTAGCCCAGTTCCACAGATTCAGCCCAAGTGCTCAGACTCAGCCCAAATGCTCAGATTCAACCCAAGTGCTCAGACTCAGCCCAAATGCTCAGATTCAGCCCAAGCACTTCGATTTAGCCCAAATGCTCATATTCAGCTCAAGTGCTCAGACTCAGCCCAAACACTCAGATTCAACCCAAGTGCTCAGACTCAGCCCAAGAACTCAGATTTAGCCCAAGCACTTCGATTTAGCCCAAATGCTCATATTCAGCCCAAGTGCTTGGAGTCAGCCCAAACACTCAGATTCAGCCCAAGTACTCAGACTCAGCCCAAACACTCAGATTCAGCCCAAGCGCTCAGGCTCAGCCCAAATGCCCATATTCAGCCCAAACGCTTGGATTCAGCCATGCATCTCCGCCATTCAACTTTGAGTCGAAGGTCACAAAAGCCACAGAGAGGCCACGCACATTGTGACATCATAGCGGTGCACTTACAATTCCACTGCTGTAAGATCCCAGGGAAAACTATTTTACTCTCAAACTTTCCATGACAACATGACCACTCCATACAAATACCCTTTTTTGCCAAATTGGAAGCAAATGTGGCTCTGGGATTGTGATGACAAGACAGGAGGGAGAGAGAGTGGGAGGGAGAGGGAGGGGGAGGGAGAGAGAGAGGAAGGGAGGGAGAGAGAAGGGGTGAAAATGTCATATTTCCCTGAGATTGTGGTCTCTCCTTTAGATTATATCTGTAATATTGCATTTATTCTTCAAAATAGAGAAAAGAGGGGAAGTGTGATTACTGAGTGATTATGGGAAAAATTATCATGAATATTTTGAAGAATGAATAGAATATTCATGATCATTTTTCCCATAATCACTCAGTGATGGTTTATTTCCCCCCCTCTCTCTATTTTGAAGAATAAATGCAATATTATTTGTAAATATAATAAAACATAGGTAGAATAGTTTCTCAATCAAGTGCTCAATCTGAGCGACAATCTAAGGGAAATACAAAAATCCAACTCAGAGACTGGAATACCAAAGACTGAAGTGAACATTTTATTATTGATTTTGGAAGGATTTTAATATTATATGATATATTGCAACTGACAAACAGCACACCAGCCCAGTACAGTATATACCCATGTGCAATATTTCTACATCTACGCTGCTGCCATGTGTAATATAAACATTTAAATGTCTATTTTACTGAATAGCCATGAAGACCAAGCTGTGCAAAAAGGCATGTAATGTGAAAACATTTCTGTGGCTCTTATAAGTGCATGTAACCGCTGTCCCTAGACATCACACAGAGTGATCTATGGCTGTAATTCCACCATGCAGTGATTACACTGCACTCCTGATTATAAGTTAACCCAGCGTGTATGTGTGTGCGTACGCGAGCGCACGTGTGTGTGTGTGTGTCTACGCTGAACATTTGTGCGTATGCGTGTATGTGTTTCTGCCCTGTGAGAATGTGTGTGTGTGTGTGTGTATGTGTTGAAACTGAGAATTTCTGTGTGTCTGCACTTTGAGTACTGTACGTGTGTGTGTGTGTGTGTGTGTGTTTACTCTGTGAGCATGTGTGTACACTGTTTGTGTGTGCGTGTATGTGTGCATGTGTGAGAAGTGCGATTTTCCTCTTGGCAAAGAACCAGTTGCTCCTGAGGAACAATTTCATCTTTTTACACATGAAATGGTGCATCGGTGCAAAGAGTGTTGTATTTCTGGGTTCATATGAAATCATTTTAAATGAGAATTGCTGAGAAACCCCCATCAGACTTCATTGGCGTGAGGTCACAACATTCCTGAGTTTGCCTGGAGTCTGTGCTTACGGTTCCTGTTTCCTCATAGCCTTCCTGATGCAGAGGAATTCATCTCATACCTTTGCTGAGCCAGAACCACCTGAATCCAGCCCACTGCCGAACCACCTGAATCCAGTCAATGGCAGCCTGCAGCCCTCGGCCCCAACCGCCCAATCGTGATGCCAAGACCTGCAACAGGGCTAAGACACAGTTGCACCACGTGATACATAGGCTTGAAAAACAAAAATGCTCCCATTCTCTTTCAAAACCTGGCGAGGGCCATAACGAGGTGTCCTGCCCCCAAGGCCGGGTCAATATTTATGATATGATGCCTTTTCGTGGAGTAATAAATGAGGTTCAGCATTCGTTTGGCCCCGCAGAAGACTTGTGTAACAGTTAAAACCTCCAGGATGTCGTCATATTCGAGCCAAGCCCAGCACCAAACAAATGTTCCCCCTGTGCTGTTTTATTACTTGAATACAAATCTCAGCGATGAACCGTAACACATTTTGAACTAGGCCATATTTTATTGTGCAAACTTCAAGAAGTATTGTCTGACAAAAGTTCATTTTTAAAGACAATAAACTTGGCCAAGATGACTGCCTGTCAGCACATTTTCCATTTCAGAGCTCACTGTAATGGGGGAGATCTGGGAGATGTGTCCTGTTATTGGTTCATCAGTCATTTCTGATATTCCTTCCTGTGGTTCTATGGGAAACTAAAACCTGAAACTGGTGCACGTCTAATGCATGCGCTAGCACCGCGATACAATTGCCTTTTGTAGTCATCTCAAAAATCATTTTGAAAATGAATAGTCTATTATAAACAACTCTTCCTTATTTTCAGCGACAAATGCTTGTACAATAAGCCTAGCAACGGGGAACTATTGCAACTCTTTAATTTAGAACTTTCGAGCTACTGTGCAATACCCAAATTGTTTTTTTGGTCGGAAAGTAAGCAGGCCAATAAAAGAGTTTAAAGTGAATCACTTCCCCTTGTTCTCATAAAGGGTTGGAACAGGCTTGAGAGAGAGAAACAGAGGGGGGCACCCGGTCGTGACAATACGAGCACATCCACAAATAAATCAGCCGTTCCCGTTTGGGAGGGAAAAAAATGTTTTAAACAACAGGGGACTTCATAAAGGGGTGGGGGGAGACCCCACCTGTGTTTGGGACAGGGGACAGTAAATGACCCTGTCGGCGCTCACTGTGACAAAAAAAGCCAACAGGGCGGATCGTGATAGATAGCGCACTGCGTGTTTCTCTACTCACACTCTGGCTTTGGGAGAAACATCTGGAATAACAAGCCGTAGATTTACACATCCCTCCACAGAGCGGAGAGACTCTTCCCTCCCCCTCACCCACCTCCCTCCCCCCCCACCCCCCAAGTAAAGGATTATAACTGGAGATTTATGTCCTGTGAAGTTTGGAGCTCATGTCTGCCAGGAACTACAGCCTGTTTTCCAACTATTACAGTATTTCCGTGATGATCTGAGTATGTGATTAACACTCAGAATTTCTGGATAGACAAGCCGGCTCCCCAGCTCGCACGTACTTGAACGCTATTGTGGAAGAGCAGCGATGGTTAAGCAGCTCATCCATTATTATGATTTAAAATCAATATTCCTATTGGCTATGCTGGTAGCATGGATGGTGGATTATCTTATGTGATCGCTGGGCTGACTGCAATGCTCAACATGTATTTTAACATTAACGCTCTATTGCGCTGATTCTGTGGCCTGCTGCGGGACTGGGCTGTTTTCCTGAAGTGTGTTACATGTGTTCAGGTATTGTGTCCGGTTATTACACAAATAATTGAAAGTAAAATAAAATGTTAAAATAATTCTCAGCGGAGAATATCTGATTGACTGGAGCATCGAAACCCAATAGGAAATGCCAGAATCCTGCCACCTGCACCGTAGGCCTGTCTGCCTTAGCCCTTCTGCATTAGCCCCATTAGCCCTGCCTGCATTAGGCATGTCTGTGTTAGCCATGCGTGCGTTAGCCCTGCCTGCATTAGCCCAAGCGGTGTCAGCCCTGTCCGCATTAGCCCTGTCTGCATTAGCACTATCTGTGTTAGCCGTGCCTGCATTAGCCCTGTCTGCATTAGCACTAACTGCGTTAGCCATGCCTGCATTAGCACTGTCTGCATTAGCACTATCTGTGTTAGCCGTGCCCGCATTAGCCCTGTCTGCAATTAGCCCAACCTGTGTCAGCCCTGCCTTCAGGGCCATCAGCAGCTCCTCCTGTGTGGTCCCACAGATCTGATTGCTGCTACGTTTCTCTTTCTTTAATGACATTTTCTTCCTCCTTTTATTTTTCTCTCCAGTTTGGAACCACCAATTACCCATCCCAGGTTCCGGCTGTGCCACCCACTTGGCTGAAGCACGGTCACTCCTCCAATTCACTCACCTGTAACCAGTAACATTTTACAGGCCACACACAGTACTGCAGGAGAGCCAGTGACTCTTTTATACCCTATAGGCCACACAGTACTACAGGAGAGCCAGTGACTATTTTACACCCTATAGGCCACACACAATACCACAGGAGAGTAAATGGCTATTTTACACCCTGCAAGTCACACATAATACTGTAGGAATGCCAGTGACTATTTTACACTCTACAGGCCACACAGTACTACAGGAGAGCCAGTGACATTTTACACCGTATAGAACGCACAGTACTACAGGAGAGCCAGTGACTATTTTACATCCTACAGGATACACACAGTAATGGGTTGGTTAGTGGGACTCCTGTTAATCCATCCAAGGCATATGCAGTTAAAGAATATGCAGTCAAGGCACACACAGTTAAAGCATATGCAGTTAAATCAAAGGCTGTTGAAGTATGCCCTTGTTTGTGCTCTGAAATGTGTAAACATAAGAGCCGAGTTTGAAACCGCACGCAGCCTCATCCTTCCACATTCTTATGGTCAGCCATAACAACGTCAGTCCCTTAAAATAAACACGGAGCCAGACTGCACAGGACTGATTCCATATAATTGCCTTAATTGTATACAATTCAGCTGTATATCCTAACATCTCTATATAACAGCTTCCAGTGTATTGAGATGTTTAGTGTGCACTGTAGGCTATTGTGCTTAAAAACATAGTATTCTGTACCCCTCCTTCCGCCTCCAACTTTTGTTTTTAGGAATAACAAAATGCATAATGAACACCAGCTGTGATTGGCCAGCTCCTCCCTGGTGATGACCAGCTCTCGCATTCCTTCCATCCTCTCTCTTACTTACCTACAGGAAGTCTAGGTTGGTTAGAGGAGTTTCCGGTGCTGCATTGCAGTACAGAACAGCCACTGCCATAGTACTTTGGCTTCAGTGGTTTCATTGTTCAGAATATGGATCCTGCAGGCAATGGATCAGGATCAGTGGTTTAATGGTTTCATTACCTAGCTGATGAAAACTGATCTCTGAAAGGATGAAGGAACAAACACACATGCGTTCCCTGGTTCAGGCTGATCTGAGAGCAGTGCATTCTCTGGTTCAGGCTGATCTAAGAACAGTGCATTCCCTGGTTCAGGCCGATCCTGAGAGCAGTGCATTCCCTGGTTCAAGCTGATCCCGAGAGCAGTGCATTCTCTGGTTCAGGCTGATCTAAGAGCAGTGCATTCCCTGGTTCAGGCTGATCTGAGAACTGTGCATTTCCTGGTTCAGGACAAACTCCTCTCGGCTTGGGATGAACAAACACAGGCATGAATGACACCTGATTTCAGGTGACAGCAAATGCTCAGCTGGCAGTGTTACTGACAATAATGTTCAGTGCCCTGGACCAGGGATGACTCGTCCCTTTAACAGCCCCGCTAAGATGATGCACTTAAATTTAATACCTGGCCTTTTCCCCAGGTCCTCCTAGAAAAGGACATCCTTTATTTCTGTGGGATATTTTGGTTGAGTCACATTCAGAGATCAGAGTTCAAGCATCACTGATGTGAGGTGAGGAAGAGAAACTTATGGTCAACACCCTCTGCCCAACCTTTTATTACTGAGTCTAAATTACACGCTGCAGCCCTGTTCTCTGCCATAGAACTTTGCATCATCTGGGAAAACAGCCACTCCATTCACTACAACAAACTACTCTTAATCCTGCTCACCTGTTTCTTGGTTGAAATATTTTTCCCTTTCAAGGTTTTGTTTTAAAAGTGACAACTGTGGGAAATGCATGCACTGCATGCATCTCCATCGAAACATTAAACATTTTGTGACATTTGCATCCTGGGAATTACTTTTAAACTCTTCTCTAGAGAATGAAGCTTTCGTGCTTTGTCCTCAGGGTGTAATTTATGGTGATCTGGGTGATCTAAAAGGAAAATTCCCAAATTATCAGAGTGACCTGTGATTTACTGTTTGTAAACTGAACATCTGTTAACTTTTGAAAGCTGATAAAAAAAATGTAACACTGACAGCATAGTCTCATGACCAAGTGAACTTCATTTCCCATAATGCAGTATAACCTTCAAAAGAGGTTGTACTCAAATGCAAAAAACCCAATAATACACTGCTTTCCATTGAGCAGGAGGGATTTTTAAATCTTTCTCATATACTTCTTCTAAGTTGTTTACATAGTCGTCATATTATACAACCAAAATAAATTGAGTTAATCTGCAAACACAGAAACAATCCAGCAGACACAATGGCAGCAAATTAACTTGGCTCTGTGTTGCAGGAAACTGAAAAGAAAAGACAGAAAAGTTTGTTTATCTGTGTGCTTCAGAGCAGACGCCAGCAATGCTGAGTCATCTGCAGCAGGAGGGGCTACATATTAACAGACAACACTGAGGCTCCTCCTCTCAGCACAACTCGTTCTGTCATTGGGTGCACTCAGTTAGAGGCTTCCAATCAGCAGGTGACATAGCAGTTGGGTGGAGTTTTCACTTGATTTAAATCGAGTCCTCCCAGCGGGAGGTTGCAAACTCGCCCACTGTAATGCATCGGCGACCAGTGGTGATGTCATGCACTTCCCAGGCCAGGAGGATACCATCCGTAAATGAGCACGCCCATTCATACAGTCTTTAGGGTGGGGTGTCTAGGGAGGTAAGGATCGGGGTGGAGGTCAGGCTGGTACTGTATTGTCCCAATAGGAAATCATAACTTCAAAGCTCGTAGTTTTAATATTGACCTTTGACCCTCAGTACTTTTCCTCAGATGACCTGCTGATGAAAGACAGTGTTGAAACCACACAGGGAGGAAAACATTGAGGCACTTTTAAATGGTACATTTATTGAGGATATCTATAAGGTTAGAGGGGGGCTCAAGATATTGACAGGAGCTCAAGATACCTATTTTAGGTTTAATCCATCCTTCCCATTGGCTCTACTGGGAACACAAGAAGAGTTTCCTCTACAGTCTCACACAGATGTGCTGTGTGAGTTTTAGTATCACCTAACCCTGTATCAGACAAGATTACAGGTGATTTTAGACCTAGTATCAGACAAGATTATGGGTGATTTTAGACCTTTTATCAGATAGGATTATGGGTTACTCTTGAATTAAATCCCAGTTTGTGTACCAGGGGAGAAGGGTGTGTTTAACCAACCTCATAAACTCTGACCAACAGGAAAAAACATTTCTCTGGTGGATTCTTGTGTGAGCTCAGGCGATGCGTGCTGTTCAGGTCGGACGGCTTCATTCAACGCGAGGCCATTCGGGCAGAGAACGGCAACGGTGGAGAGAGACTATCTATCATAAATATTGGGGGTAGATTAACAAGCTTCTCTTGGCAGCGGGAGCGATTCACTCGCACGGCTGTATCGCTCCCTTCAGATTCAGTATGAAAACACCGGCGTGTTTGTGAAGCGTGAAGGCAGACATTCATCTACGCCTTCTCACCAGCGGTCTGCTAATCTCAGAGCCTCATTAGAGGTGGGGGCCCTGAACACAAGAATGTGCAAAAACCCTGATTACTGTACTGAGCCTGGCAGAGTGAGCAGGAGGAGGAGCTTTAAAAAAAGCCCTTCATCTCTACAGTGATCGCTGATCCAAAGCTTTCATTGTATTACTGTGTGTTCGGTTTTTTTTTTTTTTTTTTGCTTCTTTAAGTAAAAAATTTATAGCTTTACATTGCTGCACCACCCTGTTGTGATTTTTCACTGTTGAGTTATTCAAAATGGCAGACAGATATTTCCTGAACTGGACCAAGAGTAAAGCAGTAGTTTCTGTAACCGGATACAACTCTTAAATATCAGGTGGGATCAAATAAAAATATAAAACTCTAAAAGTGAGGTAAGCTTCTGGGGGATGATCAGCATGATGCAGGAATGTGGAAACTCAGCTGTCTCTGTCAGTCTGGAGTATCAGTTTCTCATGATAGCCTGGCTTGCTTTGACACAAAATCTGCTATTACAATGTTTTACCAGATAATAAATATAAAGTACAAAAGGCAGGTGTTTTGATACTCTGTTCATTTCACTTCTTTGTTTAATACTGGATTTACTCCAGTTATAAACGTTTGAAAATCCATATGTGATGTATTCCCTTGACGGCAGCCAGCAGTTCCTGGTCTGATGGTCTGACAGGGGAGTTTGGCAGCCATATTGGAAAGTTGGGATATGTTGGGAGACAGACTGAACCCCTCTCAGCAGGAAGTGATGTCATGTGCTGTACAGAATTACACTGACTGCTGAACAACCATAGCAAAACATCTTATCTGAAGAACAATATTGGTGTTCTGGACCCTGATGGAACTCAGGAAAGTCAGACCTAACAAAGCAAGAGCAACAAAAACACTGAGAGCAATTAATAAAGCAATCAAGTAGCTTACTGTAATTACTCAAGTATCACAATAAGTCATAACGAGTGCATATACAACAGCAGTTCCATAGTTGTAAAGGTGATGAAATCTTCCATATTGTCTTGTTTCACTCCCAGAAACATAAACATTGAGCTGTACTTATGATATATATTCTTCAGAATTTTCAGCTGTATTTGATGATTCACTGATTGTCATGGAACATAATGGACCTCATTCACAAAACATATGTACGCTTACATTTGATCGTAAATTGCGTATAAGAACAAAAACATTTTAGCATTCATTACGCATATAATTTACAAACATTCAGCATTCATCATCTCATACACCTGGGATATGCACAAAAACAAAGGGCTGCACGTGTCATAAATCTCATATTGTTTTTCGTAGGAACATTTTTAAGAACAAAAGTAAAAATTATTTTGTGTGTGTGTGTGTGCGTGGTGTGTGTGGTGTGTGTGTCTGTGCTGCGTGTGGTGTTTGTTTCAGTGCAGAGCAGGGATTCTCAAGCCTGGTCGTGGTCTTCATAGAGAGGGGGTGTAGTCTCGGCTATAGCCTGCCCTTCATCGCCAGTGGGCATGGTCTCATCTATACCCTGTCCTTCATAGAAAGGGGGCGTGGTCTCACCTTATAGCCTGTCTTTCATAGAGATGGGGCCTGGTCCCAGTTATAGCCTGCCCTTCATAGAAAGGGGGCGTGGTCTTGGCTATAGCTTGACCTTCATCGCCAGTGGGCGTGGTCTCTTATAGCCTGTCCTTCGTAGAGAGGGGCCGTGGTCTATGTTATAGCCTGCCCTTCATTTAGAGGAGGCGACTTCTCACATATAGCCTGTCCTTCATAGTGATAGGGGTGCGGTCTCCACACTTTCAGACTGTCAGTGTAGGGGCCAGAGCCAAAAATCACAGGTTTAGTTTTGGTTTGTTAAAAAAAAAGAGCTAAATTAAACTATTAATCTCTCTGACGGGGCATTGACATTGTGTAAATAACATCTGTGTGCAATTTCTACATGCCATTGTTGTGCAGGAGCTGTGTAGGGCTGAAAGGGTCTGCTTCCCTCAGAGGGCAGGAGGGTTTGACAAATCACACCACCCCCTCCCCCCACCGCCCCTTACGCCCCACCATAGTATACCAGACTCTACCCACCTCCCCCCTCTTCCTGTTGGCTGTTGAAAGGAGGTCTGAAAGAGAGACCGATAACAGGTCATCTTTCCACCCTCCAAGTCTGTTCAGTCAGTTCAGTTGAAAGCAGTTTTTAAGAACTTGGTGCTTTTTGTACACAAATGTGTTTGGACTCTGCTTCAACACTCACGCAACACATTCTATAAATACCCCGTCCCACAGAAAAGTTCTGTTCTTTCCTGTTCTTCAGATTTCCTGAACTGATGGAATCAATCATTACACTGGCTCTTAATCAAAATAGAACATTTATACACATATGTGAAAGCAGGTTCCATGTGCTAATGCGAATCCATCTGTAGTAATTATGGTGACTTTGATGAAATCCCAACCTTTGTGGCTGAAGCTGTGATGACCAGCAATGTCAGCTCCTGCATCACCTGGTAATCTGGCTAACAGCCGTCGCAACCGGACGTATCAGAAGCCACGGTGAGAATAAAGCTTGCAATAGCCTTGTCTTGGCTGATCACATGTGGTAGCGCCCCCTGCTGTGCGCAGTCAGTAACTCGATTTACAGTTTTCAGCCTTGGTGAACAGCAAAGTAAGGGAACACACGGGGTCGTTAAACACACATGGTAGTGTTACACACAGAGTATTATGCAATTTAATTGATAAGCAGGTACAAATATAAATTCTAAAATAAAGAAATAATTTACAGTTGACCTAATGTTGAGATTAAATGCTTAGCCTATTTTGAAGAAACACGAACAAAAACTACTGGGAGGAAATGCTATCGCGGCTAGTTGCGTGCGAGTCTCAATTAAAAACATTTTTTTTTAAAAAAAGAAAGAAAAACAACATTTTAACAATGCCTGTAAAAAAACGCTCTTGGTGAATTTCTACAAGGACAGACTACAAAAAAATGTTATGCTACTTTAAGTATTGACCGCTAGATGGTAGCCTGGCGCAAGAAACTGGTTTAGCTGTTGCCACTTGTTGAATGACATGAAGTAAAATGTCAAATGTCAAAGCTTGATTCTTTTTTTTTTTTTTTTAAGAAATAACTAATTAATTTTTTACTAATTTTCCTACTTCAGTTAATATCTAAATAGTTTAAATCGTTGCCAGTTTAACTGGTACATCCTAAATGCTGGCTGTAGTTTTGAAGCGATAGTTTGCATGTTATCTGCGTCTTTATTAACTGAATGTCATGATACAGTATAATGTTCTTTCTGCAGGAAGCCTCTTGTGCAGGTCTTATGCAGCTCTGTGTTTGAGAAGAAATGGTTAAATTACAAAAACAAACCAGAATCACAAACATAACTCAGTTCTCTTATTGTAGCCTACGCTATGCACTTATTGTACGCCGATTTTTTTTTTTCTGCCAAATAAATGTAATGTAACGTAATGTTCTCTGTTTAGAGATAAAAGTGGCCTGTAGGCTACTATATATGTTTGTCCTAAAATGAACAACAACAAAAAATGTTCGGCTTTTATGTCCGGCTTTTATCATTTGAATAGTTTGTTTTGCAGTTTACATTGAGCTTTATGCGAAACGTACATTCATTTGATGCTTTATTATTTTTATTTTTTGTCATTTTATCTTATTCGTCTGGTTTTGTAAGAAATCCTGATTATAATGTAGATAAGCTCATAGACGCAAGCCTGTAATATAGTGTACACTCACAGGTACAATTTATACACTCCCAGATGTCATTTAATCCTGACCAATCCAGCAAACAACAGCCTACTAAAGAGAATCTTTTGCACCTGATAGAAAAAACATATCTGTCCAGAAAAGGAGTGAGACGGAAGTGCGATGATAATAATAGTACATAAGCATTTTAAAATCTGGAGAAGCTTTGAAGTAGACGATCAGAGCTTTCAGTTGAATGAATCACCCTACGCACGCGCCTGGTTGAAGTACCATGCAGCTGCACGTCCAATGCGAAAGATCAGAGGCTGTCCACTGAAACGATGGAATAGTGATGGCACATTGTGTGATCTCAGAGGACAGTATGTGTTTTCATGATCGTTTTCTGGGGCTTCGTTTATCCATCCTTTCACGGGTTTCAGCGGTGATGCTGTTATGTCTCAGCAATGTCTATGAAACACAAAGAAGAGTATACATCTGGACGCACACACCAGATACCTGGGCACTGCCAGTGATTTTGGGCTCCGTGAAAAGATCTCACATTGGGGCCCACCACCAATGAATGAAGTTACACATGATTCTACTATATTTTTTTATTGTATTCTTTGCGCCCCAGGAATTATTACCACCTTTCCCACCGCTTATGACGGTACCCTTCTATTTCTTATAGGCTATTTCACTGTTCGGTTTTCCTTAAACGTGTGTTTCTTTTCTTCTTCTTCTTTTAAATTAAAATGTTTTTATCTTTAAAGCACTTTGTGCGCATCGTTAATATGAGCCGTTTGGTACACTATTAGTAAGTCTATATCGTTCCAACTTTCAAATGCATCAAATCAGTGGTGGGGACAGGAACCCTGTAGCCTACAGTAATGATGAGTACTGCACTGGAGTACTGCAGTGGAGTTATGGCATGTCTGGAAAAGATCTTAACCTATGTTTGACAATATGTGCAATTAATCCTTTTCTGTGCGCATCTTAGTTTATCTTCGACGCTTGTAGAATTATGTAAAGGAAACTTAAGAACATCGAGGAGGATATTTATTAAGACACGTGTACATGCACTTTTTTTTCATTATTTTATAATGTGAACGTTTGTAATAATCGTCAGGACGTGTGGCATATGTCTACTTTACTCGTGTGTTACACTAGCACATGGACGCTACAGTATTTAATATGATTAGATCAAATAACTTTGTCACAAACATAAGATGAGTAGGATTGCTGAACTTTGCAATGCCGCTGTTGCTATGGCTACGATGCTTCATTAGTTCATTAAGTCCCACCCTCCGACCACAGTCACCTACACGCTTTAAGGAGTCGCTGTTTTTATGTGTCCTGGATGTAGGATACTCGTTTAAAGAGTGACACGAGCCGAATGTAAGCAGTTCTCCTGAGCCGACCGACTGGTCTCATTATAAACCATTAAATATTTCACTGGAGCTACTTAAAAGTTATACAGCAGGCTACACAAAAAGCAAACTTGAGCGACCCGCTTGCGTTCGCTTGAAGTATGAGCTAGGAGCAGTGCCACATCTCTGTCGGAGCCAGACATAAATGTAAGTTTCTGTTTTTATTCCGCCTGTGAAATGCAACTTTATGTCTGAGCAATTTGATATTTGGTTTGTTTCAAGTCATTTTATGAAGCGCAAATGTCACACGTGGTCTTTGTTAAAAGTAACTTCAAGATAACGTCCACGTCACTGTGTTAAAAGTGAGAAGTAGCCTAATTCACAAATGCAGTCATAAAATAACGCAAATAGCCAGACTGGCACCTACGTTCTTTTTATTGTAGTTAAAGTTAGTTCGTGTTTCTCTAAATCGGATCTCTTCCTATTGTCCACTTATAGAATGCAAAGATAATTGCTGACAACCTGTTTCCTTTGGTAAAAGTAACAGATTTCAGTTGTCTTTCAAAGTAAAGCAAGGATAATTTTTGTTTAGGGATCAAAATATTTTATATTTTGCAGAAATAATACCACAACATGCTGAAATATTAGGATGTCGCTTAAACGAGCGTGCACTGGATGTCCTTTTATACGTGATATGAGTTTGCAACCAGCGATGATGCAGATATAGCCTACCACAGACACGCACGGTTCTGAAATGTGCTGTCACTGTCTTAGTAGGGTGTTTGACTGCAGAATCACACGCTCAGTGCTTGTAAAGTCAATGTGACTCACACACCAAACGAACCACAAACACACCCATTTCCACGCTTTGTCGGAAAAACCAGCTGCTTTTACCGCAAGACCGCTTCCTTTCTCAATCTACTCTGGCGCACCAGTTCTCTGGCTCAGGGTAGGCGAGTGAACTGATAAAGACTGCAGGCAGTAAAACTCACATATTGACCCTCTGATACCGTGCAACACGAGCTCTGTCGCACCGTAGCAGTTCACTGTTGCAGTGAAGCAGAGAAACAACCAACAGGTGTTGGTTTTGGCAAGTTTGATCAGTAAGTTTTAGTCAAGCGCGATTGCTAGAAACTTCTCTAATTCTTCTGTTTTACCTGGAGATTCTGTCCCATTGGTCTTTACAGTGTTGTTTGTATTGTTAATGTTCGTCCTTCACTACTGAATAAGATGAGGGAACGAAGTCACCGAAGGGCGTGCTTGATACATACAGTTATATATTATCTGGATTTTAATACAGTGGAAATAAACCTTCACAGAAGCCCATGCTGCAGCACAACACGCAGCATGTTTTAAATGAACAAGATTGCATTGTCCTATAGAGCAAAGATTTCTATCCGACAAAGCTAAATTAAGAGAAAACGTGTTTATTTGGTTAGAGCATGTCCAAGTGTTGGTAAACATGTTCTTGGACAGACGCAGTTACCTCACGTCTGTATGGCTCTTTAAAACATATATAGTGATCATTAAGGTAGCACTACCAAGGCTACAAACATTATGTTGTGGTAACCTTAATAACTAGGAAGTAAATATTCAAATTGACTGGTGTTAGACGGGATAAACTAGAAATAGCCGCAACAGACCTCCCTCTTGTGTGTGCTGATATGAGCCTGATATGAGTTTGTGTTTGGCTAGTAAGACGCATTCTTAGATTACGTCACAAATGCCAAGCCACTACTACAACCGTTTGCCTAGTGAGACCAACGGCAGTCTATCACCGAGTTAAACTAAATACACCAGGTAAATGATAACACTGAAGAAGAAAGAAAAAAAAAACACATACATTGCAGGTGTCAGTAGAAGGTATAATGAAAATATATTTCCTGCTCACTTGGGCTGTGTGTAAAGAGGCTCTGTATCCAACAGAAAAATGGAAAAATCTGAACAAATGGAAAGACTGTTGCCATAATTTAGAATGTTAAGAATGACAGAACTGTGTGGCAATGCAAAGCCTTGTCATTTTGAGACAAAATATAAAATGTATTTGCTATCTTCTCATTGGTGAGTTATGTTTAGTTTATTTTAGTAGTTAAGGTGTACATTGTGGTTCAGGAAAGCTGAGTGACGTGTGCATGTGTGTGTTTGTTTGTTTGTGTGTGTGTGTGTGTGTGTGGAGTAAAAGTCGGAGGGATCTAAGTGGCGGAGGTCTGGAGTTAGGCTTTCTGGGGTCAGAACTCCAATTCTAAATTGTGTATTTGGCAAATCATTTTGCTGATTAAACTGTCATTCATATCATCTTACTGTGTCTGTGCACAGTGAGATTGGTTCTATGTGAGATATTCTGTACGTATGGAGTTTTGTCTCCTGTAGAGATATAATAATAAAATAATACTTTATTAATAGCACCTTCAGATAGACACACAGTGCTTTCTAGAGCAGATAAAGGAATGAGGTATAAAGTATAATTACAACACAAGGGGTACAGTAAAAGCAGCATAAAAGGGAAGAACGAACAGCAAATAAAACAGCAACATTCAGAAAGCTATAATAAAACGCAAAGAATAAAACCAAGAGAGGAAAGAAGCACAGTAAGTAAAACACATTTTTTTTTAAAACAATACAAGGAAATGATAAAACAGCAGCAGTAGGACCCAGCAAGTAAAAAGTAAAAATCACAGTATATAGCTATCGGTCATTACAGAAGGCAGTTCAGTGGGAAAAAAAAGAAGAAAAAAAAGTTTTAATGCTGGTTTTAAAAGCAGAGACTGTATCAGCAGACCTATTGTTGTCTGGGTGGCTGCTCTAGACCCTAGGGGCCATTACAGTGAAGGCTTGATCACCTCTTGATTTTTAATCTAGACTTTGAAACACCGGATCATTCGTGAAATACATTTCAGTGATAAGACATTTTAAAAGTTTAGGTCAGGCAGCTGTAATGTGGCACAGGTGTGCGAGCGTAATGTGGTGCAGGTGTGTGGGTGGAATGTGGTGCGAGTGTAACATGGTGCAGGTGTTCAGGTGTAACATGGTGCAGGTGTGCAAGTGTAACACTGAGGTGGGCGCGTGTAACATGGTGCAGGTGTGCAGGTGTAACATGGTGCAGGTGTGCAAGTGTAACACAGTGAGGTGGGCGGGTGTAACATGGTGCAGGTGTGCAGGTGTAACACAGTGAGGTGGGCGGTGTAACATGTGCAGGTGTGCAGGTGAAACCCCACAGTGAGGTGGCTGGTGTAACATGGACAGGTGTGCAGTGTGTAACACAGTGAAGTGGGGGTTGTAACATGGGCAGGCAGGTGTAACACAGTGAGGTGGGCGGGTGTAACATGGTGCAGGTGTGCAAGTGTAACACTGAGGTGGGCGCGTGTAACATGGTGCAGGTGTTCAGGTGTAACATGGTGCAGGTGTGCAGGTGTAACACAGTGAGGTGGGCGGGTGTAACATGGTGCAGGTGTGCAGGTGTAACACAGTGAGGTGGGCGGGTGTAACATGGTACAGGTGTGCAGGTGTAACACAGCGCAGGTGTGCAGGTGTAACACAATGAGGTGTGCAGGTATAACACGCCACAGGTGTGCTGGCATAGAAAACAGCTGCAAGTCGAGGGCCATCAGCTGGACCCGCCCAGTTTGTGCATTGGGCCCCAACACGTCAAATCTGGAGGGTTAGATAACCTACAGGGACACGACCCACAGATGTCAATAAAGGGATTATCCTCGCCCCAGGATCCCGCCCTGCTGTCTGTTGACTGAAGGGGTGAAGTCGCGTCGACACGCTGTTGCAAAGATGAGCAGGATTTAGCCCCTCCCTTAGGCGACCATAGGCAGAGTCCGCTCTAAATGTCTTTACATCCCAGCTGCACCGTGCCTCAGGCTAATGACCTTTAACCAGAATTCACCTTTCAACACATTCTGCGGAAGTGTGGCTTGCTATTGATTTTTCTTCAGTTGCCATGGTTGCATTACTGTGTGATATCTGTCTTTGATGTGGTCACTTATGCATTAATGTCACATCATTGCTCTTCGCATCTCTGCACACTGTCATGTTATCTTAGATTTATTTACGCTGAAGTTTGACTTTTCAGGTAAAAGAGAGTGCTGGGTTATTTCTTCCTAGGCAGTCTAGCAGGTGCCGGACTCAATATGATTAACACACTAACTGTGAAGAAAACATCTTTGTTTGTTTTTGTTGAATTGAGGCTGATGTCTGTCTGTCACCTTTCTTTTTCATTCTGGGCGAAAGAACCCAGAGGAAAGTGAAGTATGAGTGTACACATGACTGGCTGTATAAAGTTCATACTCAGCCAAAGTTTCCGTGTTCCCTAAATACTTAGAAGCAGCATTTGCAGCTGTTGTGACAAGTGGAGATTGGAGTTTAGAGTTGGGGTTATAGGGTTAGGGTTAGAGTTGTGTATGGGGTTAGGTTAAGGGTTAGGTTTTTTGTACACGGCGTTCTATCCTCTTTCTCTGTTTGCCTGCCTGTTTCCTGTTTAGGTTGCTAAGCGATAATGAGCGGTGACGTCATCACCTGGCTGTGAGCGGACGCTGGGGGGTTTTCTGGTCTGGGCCCGGTTCTACCCCGTCGGGGGCTAGCGAGCGACAGCATGGAAGGAGCCCCCAGTACCAGCGCGACCCAGGCGGCTCACAGCGTCTGTCTGAGGGACCAGGTATCCAGGAACACTGGAACCCCACAGCGAAATGCCGGTGCTCTCAGTGACCCTGGCCCAACCGCCATCCTGGAGAAAACACTGGAGTTCTTCAGGATATGTGACATCGAAGACAAAGGATTCATCACTCGCAGAGATATGCAGGTACAGCTAGTGCATGTCAGACACACACACACACACACACACACACACACAACGCTTCCACCAGGAAAACAGATAGTGGAGGGGGAAGTCCCTCAGAGAGTAAGCAGTGGTGTTTGTGAAGTAGTGAGCTGTGTGGTATTCGCAAGATATAGCCTACACTTGACCTGGTGAAAACATGACTGCAGGATGCCAGTTTCGTCAAACACATTTATTGAATGGTTCATCTGTATTCCCCTCAGTCCTGGGCTGATAAAACTCTCACACAGATCTCCATGCTGTGTGTGAATGGGTCCTTGCTGTGCTGTTGGACAGTAAGATGTAGAAGGTTTTGCTGTAAGATCTCATGCAGGCCACACTGGGCATTAATTGCTGCCGTGTTTCACTGTTAAAAAGAGCCTCAAATCAAAGGGCAGTTATGGTGATGAAAGCTGTGTGCGCCCCCCCGCCCCCCCATGTGATTAAATGTGCTGTGAGAACAGCGGCAGTCCAGAGCAGCTTCTGTTGTAATTAAGTGGGAGGATGCCATGCCCCGCCCACCCTGCCATGCCCTGCCCCTGCCCCCACACACACCCCCACCCCCACCCACGCCCATGCCCCACCATTCCCACTCTGCCCCACCTGGGCTGATCAGGGCTTCCAACACTAGTGAAAGGCCTGCAGTGTGGGTCCAGGGGGATGCACTGCAAACACCAAAATGTATGTTGATCTTAACAAGTATTTTAGTCTTATATTTAGACTTAATCTTATTTCTATTACTTTTTTTTTTTGCTAAACAAGGCAAAAGATTACCAATGAGGGTGTCTGTTTGACTTCTTTCAAGATTTGCCAGTGGGGTAGGACAGTTTCATTTAAGTAGTAACTGAAAACAAGCTAATATTTTGTACTTGAAAGAAAAAAAAAGATTTTAAGTCTCATCACAAGACTAAAACACTTGTTAAGACAGACTTTTTTTTGCAGTGTGGGGGCCCTTGACTACCTCAGGCTCTTATTATAGGCGACCTTCCGTTCCCCCTCTCCTCCTCCCCTCCCCTCCCCGCCTCTCCCTTCCTCTTCTCCTCGCCTCTCCCTTCCTCCTCTCCTCCTCTCCTCTCTGCATTGTTGTGTAGATGCAGTCTCTGTTCCTCTCTGCTTTGCCTTTGTCCTTACAGTTCAGCCTCATGCACTGAAGAGCTCTGATCCTGTTTATCAAACCAAACCAATGCATAATTTACCCACGATGCCTGCTGTATTCATACAAAAAAAACAAAACAAAAAAAACCCTGTTTAGAATAAACATGCTTCTAAATGGAGCTTTATGCAAAGTGAGTCTTTCTGCTGCACATCCAGCAGGGCTTAAGTACACTGTGTTTAACATGTGTTACAGGTCCAGCAGCACTTGAGCACAATGTGTTTAACGTATGCTGTAGATTCAGCAGCTCTGGAGTACACTGTGTTTAATGTGTTTGATATGTAATGTGCAGCTGAACCCAGTGACCCTGTGTGGATTTAACTCCTTCATGTAAGTGTTACTTACACTCACATGAGAAGCCCATTGGTCTGTTAACATGATGAGATGAGAAAGTTTAAGAAAAAAATTGGAAGATGTAACATTCCTGAAACAATTAATGTTGCTAGCTGCAATCAAATTGAATCTTTTGAAAGAAAGCATCGAAGCTAATTGGCTAGAGTACATAGTCTCTTGGGAAGATGAGGGTGCATTGACAAATTCCCCCTCATAGTGTGATTGTTCCCTGCTTCAGGTGATTGACAGGTGTTGGGTTTATGTGCCTGTGAACACAGCAGCGGTCTTTTGAAAGCTGTGATGGTGGAAGGCGTGTTAAACCTGATTGGCTGACCCCGCCCTGAACCTTGTGTGTGACAGAGACTGCACGGGAGCCTGTCCCTCAGCGCAGACGAGCTGGAGAACGTCTTCGACACGCTGGACACCGACGCCAACGGCTACCTCACCCTGGAGGAGTTCTCTTCCGGATTCAGTGGGTTCTGATTGGCCGCTCAGATGTCACATGTCAGCTCCAAGCTGTCAGTCTTTTGTTAGAGCATTTAGAATGGAAGAGGACAGGGTTATGTTATTTGCCTCGGTCATTTTATACTGTTTTAAATACTTCCATTATTTAAAATGAAAGCAGTTACTTCAAAAACTAAAAGCAAAAACACACTGAAAATGATTATATGAAAACTGCATTGAAGATGTTAACTATATAGTTCATTATTTTGTCAGGAATTCAAAAATTTGACTTAAAGATTTAAGAAATGAATTAGTTTGACCATAAAAATATATTTACATGAAGTATGCATGGTAACAGTTGGTAACAGGTCACAGGTGTTGGCGTTAGTGATGTGTTGGGGGTTGTTGGCATTAATGTGATAGATTGTGTTGGGTGATGTCCCTGTGCAGGTCACTTCCTGTTTGGGCGGAGAATCTCGGTGGCGGAGGCGGGGGAGGTGGAGGGGGAGGCGTGCGTGGCGCCAGGGTCCTTGGAGGTGCTGTACCAGAGGCAGTGGGAGGCGCGATTGGTGAGAGGCGAGGATGATGAGGAGAGACACTTCTGCATGCTGATGGAGAGCCTGGGCGCCAGCAGCATCTTTGAGGAGTAAGAGCAGAGAGGCGGGGCTGAAGGGATGGGGTGGGGCTGGGGTGGGGCTAAGGGGCGGGGCTACAGGGTTGGGCAGGGCTGTGGAGATGAGGCGGGGCCTGGTCTCTGTGCTGTACCACATGTTGAAACAGATCAAATTTAAATGTCTGTGGCTCATTTGTCGAACTGTTCACTCTTGTGAGGTGCTCTTGGCCAATTGCGTGTTTCTGTCGAACGTTTTCAGCCTGTGAAGGTGCTCTTTGCCAATTGCAGTAGTTTCTGTCTGATGCTATGAGACTTAGCACGGTGGGCTCATTCCAGTTGCGTTCTTTCCTCGCTGCTTGGCTCCATCCAATGAAGGACGCAAGGAAAGGGTGCAAGGGAGGGACACGAGGACGGCGGAATCAAGGAAACGTGTGTTAGGCAAATGGAACGCCCTTACTCAGTCAATTTTAAGCCACATCAAACATAACATCATTAACGATGGCACACCTCAATCAATTTCCGGGTCAGGCGAGGACAGGTGATTAAGAGGAATAAAATACGTACGGAAACTGTTTCCAAGCTCTTGTGAAGGTGCTCTTTGCCAATTGCAGTAGTTTCTGTCTGGAAACTGTTTCCAAGCTCTTGTGAAGGTGCTCTTTGCCAATTGCAGTAGTTTCTGTCTGATGCTATGAGACTTAGCACGGTGGGCTCATTCCAGTTGCGTTCTTTCCTCGCTGCTTGGCTCCATCCAATGAAGGACGCAAGGAAAGGGTGCAAGGGAGGGACACGAGGACGGCGGAATCAAGGAACGTGTGTAGCAAATGGAACGCCTTACTCAGTCAATTTAAGCCACATCAAACATAACATCATTAACGATGGCACACCTCAATCAATTTCCAGGTCAGGCGAGTACTGAGGTGATTAAGAGGGATAAAATATGTAATTGGAATGAGCCCAACGTCTCCTCTCTAGGCGTAGACCATACCCAAATTTGACCTCTCCTGCCCTGCCCCACCCTGCCCTGCCCCCAGCCCAGCCCAGGTACGTAGCCTGTGGGCCCAGCTTCGTCGGGATGAGCCTCACCTCCTGTCCAACTTTGAGGAGTTCCTGGCCAGGGTCACGTTCCAGATCAACGAGGCCAACCAGGAGAAGAATGAGATGGAGAGTGCCCTCAAGAGGTGAGTGCCACACAGTCTGTATGGGAACCAGGTGACCAGCTCAACCATTCTACTTCCTCCTGATTATGTCAGTTAATATTCATAAAGATGTGCGTCCAACAACAGGTCATCCAACCCCACTAATATTGGCCTTGGTCACACCCATTTGTGAATATGTGTTGAAAAATGCATCAAACTGAGTCATCACAGATACTGTAGATCTTTGAGATGCAAATGTTGAAGTGTTCTTTCACTCATAAAAACATTTAAAAAATTATTTAGCACAGAATGGAGGTGCTTCCTGCCTCTCACCCGGTGCATGCTGGGATAGGCTCCTTCCCCCCATCCCCCCTTCCCACCCGCTTACCCTGACCAGAATAAGCGGGTTAGATAATGGGTGGATGGAGAATGGGGATGCCTGTTACGAATGTATGAGCTTATACGTGAGTGGAATAGGGAGGTCAGGGCTCTTGTGCTGACAGACTTTGGGCCTTTCAGAAGAATGAACATGTGACTTTTTGACTTGTCACATAGTGAGCCTGTTAAACTCCTGCCCTGCTCTGGAATCTCTGAATCTCTTTAACCATAAATTTGCCGACACTTCAGTCCTTCAATGGTTTATGATTTTAGAGTGTTTTTAAGTGGCCGGTGAGTGAATAAACAACACATGAAAGCAACTGCTGCGTAAAGTCATCACCGCGAATGAAGCCTCACACAGCACCCCACTTTTTACAAACAGCCAGCCCAACATGGCCCCCCACTTACTGAAAAACAACCATTTGCTATCAAACCCTGAAAGACTGATTTGGTCCTTGTAGGAATACCATCAGATACAGCTTTCTTATTTCATCTCCTCACTCAGGTTTCCTTGTAAACGTGATTTAATGGACAGCTTCTTTATCACGTTCAAGGATACGTTCGAAGGTCCGGGTTTTGTGGTACAGTAATGCCTTACAGGATGTGTAATTTATCCTTTTCAAATGACCAGTAATCTGCAGGAAAAACATGTGTGTCTGTAAACAGTGTGACTTTACTAAGACCAGCAATACATTCTTTGAATCTTTCCCCCCTTCAGTGAGAATTAGGAGCATGCAGGTAGTGGAATGTGCACTCACTGAACGTACATTGAGTGATTTTAATTGGCAGTCTAAAAGTGTGTTTTTAATTGCCGCTGCAAGTCTTTCTCTGGTGTCTGTATGTGCGTTTGATTAGCACCTGTGCTACAGAAGTGCTTTGTGATGTCCCTCTGTGCTAATTACCGACCACGTCTTTTGTCTGTTGTTGTGCTGATGGCTCCTATAAGGCTTACGTAAGGCACGTGTATAAGAGGAATGTAAATGGGGGTCCTTGTGGTTCAGGATATAGAAATTAATTCACGGAGCTTTCACCTATTTTCCTCTCTTATTAAGCAAAGTCGGCACAGAGCTCAGAGCTGAGGTTGTTTTTGCAGAAAATCTGCGACTCATGACGATGAGATTCAGCGTCTGTACGAGGAGATGGAGCAACAGATCAAGTCTGAGAAGGACAGGATCCTTCTGCAGGTATGGTCACCCTTACCCAGCATGCACTGCTATAGTATGCACACCCTTACCCAGTATGCACTGCTACACATACATCACCCTTACCCAGCATGCACCGCTATAGATGTGGTCACATTTACTCAGCATGCACTGCTAGAGTTGCTGTCACCCTTACCCCATATGCACTGCTACATGTACATCACCCTTACCCAGCATGCTCTGCAACAGGTACATTGCTCTTACCTAGTGTCCACTGCTACAAGAACTGTCACCCATGCCCAGCATGCACCCTTACAGGTATCATCACCTCACCCAGAATGTACTGCTACAGTATGCTCACCCTTGGCATACACTGCTACAGGTGCTGTTTTACTTATCTAGCATGCACAAGTACAGTTGGTGCCGGCAAATAGGACTGTGGTAACCAGCATGCAGTGCTCTAGCAGTCTTTCTTCCTCTTTCCTGCAGGATTCTGAGCGCTTCCTGTCACGCAGTCAGGACCTGGAGCAGCAGCTCAACCACAAGGAGCAGGAGCTGGAGCAGCTCTTTCACAAACACAGGAGGGTGAGATTTGCATCTACTTCTTTATTCCTCTGCCTGACTCCACCTTACATCCATTCTCACCACTCTCCATCCAGTGTCACCCCTCTCCATTCCATTCTCACCACTCTCGATCCAGTCTCATCACTCTACGTCCATTCTCACCGCTCTCTATCCAGTCTCACCACGCCGCATCCAGTCTCACCACTCTCCATCCCACGCTCTCCCACACACATTTTCCGGCTCCCATCCACTCAGTCAACAGGTTTGACTGTCACTCTAGCTCTATAAATGATATTAGTTATGATGGCAGATACAGCTGCTGTAACTGATTTAGCGTAACCCATCAGAGAAGTGAGCTGTTTCGGCTTGGCCTCTCATTACGTGACTTTCAGTGTACAAATCTGTGTACTGCCTCTGCAGTCCACCCAAGCTAATTGTGCTGAAAGTCAACATGAGTTTGTAAATTTCCCTGAGTTCTTTCTTAATAAAGAGAAGCTGGCATCTTCCTTGGCACAGTCATTAAAAGCTGTTTACGGGGTGCTTGGTGTGCCTTAATTACTGCTACTAATGAGTAGCTCCGTGTTTCTCTCTGTAAACATTGTTTCTGTACAAAAGGAATGCCAGCATGAAGCTGGATCAATGCTGGATTAACGCAGCTTGTGTTAACGTGCAGAATTACTGTGCGTGTGCATGTGTGTCTGTGTTTGTGTTTCGCATGCGTGTGTGTACATATGTGACATCTGTGTGTGTGTGTGTGTGTGTGTTTGTGTTTTCCATGCCTGCATGTGTACATATGTGACACCTGTATGTGCGTGTGTTTGTGTGTGGGTTTGTGTTTTGCATGCGTGTGTGTGTGTTTGTATTTTGCGTGCGTGTGTGTGTTTGTGTTTTGCATGCATGTGTGTGTACATATGTGACGCCTGTGTGTGTGTGTGTGTGTGTGTGTGCGTGTTCATATTTGACGCCTGTGTGTGTGTGCAGTTGGAGCTGCAGTGTCAGGACCTGGAGAGCAAGCAGCTGGAGAGCAGGGTGGAGAACGTGAAGCTCAAACAGACCAATGAGGAGCTGCAGCGGGAGCTGAGACACACCTGCCAGGAGCTCAGTCTTGCCCAGGAGAGCCTCAGCCGCCTGCAGGAGGAGGCCTCCCACCTGCACCAGGACCGCGAGCTGTGAGCCCCCTCCCTCCATCACTTATAAGAGACTGATAACTGTGTGTGTGTGTGTGTGTGTGTGTATGTGTGTGCGCTGCACCAGGACCGCGAGCTGTGAGTAATCTTCTCTCCCTCGCATATAACAGACTGGTAATTGTGTCTGTGTGCATGCGTGCGTGTGTGTGTGTGCGTGCGTGCGTGCGCTGCTACAGGAACACGAGATGTGAGTTATCACAGAGTCATAAATGTGAATGACCAGCGCCTGCCTCTGCTATGAAGTTATGAAGCAGATCTCTATACTGTGTGAAGGATCCTGTGTGCAGAGTGAAGGATCCTGTGTGCAGAGGTGTGTGTGAGCTGTTTTGTTTGTGGTTTTGTGAACAGGGAGCTGTATCGAGTCACAGAGGGGATGCAGCGAGAGAGGGCGAGCCTTCTAAAACAGCTGGACCTGCTGAGGTACAGAACCTAGCAGAACCGCACACAATCTGCACCTTCTATGGTTCGGAACATTACAGAACCACAAACTGTCTGGATTTGCTGAGGTACAGAACCTAGCAGAACCGGACACAGTCTGGACCTGCTGAACATGTGTGTGTATGTAATCTCGCGATACACACACATGATGCATGTATACAGTATGTAATGTGCGTATAGCAGGGTTTCTGCAGAAAGAGTAAGATAGCTCAGTCTTGTTGTCTCATCTTGTCACCTCAATACAGTTCATCTTACACCCTGTATCCCTTAATGTTCTAATGCCAGTAGAACAGTAGAAGCAATAGAACCCTCTCACCTGGCAGTCACATCTGTGTAAGTGTGCAGTTTGGACATTCAGAGGAGTCTCAATTACAGTGGTGCAAATACACATTCAGCATATTTCATATATAGCACATATATTTTACATGTATATTGTACATGTCCCTCTCTTAGTTAATCCAGCTGCTTTGTACAATATGTGCTCATACCGCTTGATATTCTGTGTCCCCCACTCCCCCCCCCCCACCCCAAATTCTGTCCAGGGAAATGAATAAACTCTTGAGAGACGAGCGGGACGTGTGTTACTCAGTAAGTACCTCTGCTTTTTATGAGCTGCGGGATCGAGTCAGACCACAGGGATTCACACGGTAGACATGGACCGGAACACCTGCTCAATGTCTCTCGGTTTTTCATATTTTGATAATAAGGTATAATTTGTTAAGTTAACGAAGCTGCGTATGCATTTCCCTTCCTATTATCATTCAGAGAACTGTGCAACTGATTGATATTTAGGGAGCCACACTGTAGGAGAGTATTATTATGAAAACGCTTTTAGCATTTGTAACGAATTTTTGTCAGACAAATTTCGGTGTTCTTACTTCGAAGAGAAACCGGAGAAATGACTCACGCTCTTCACTCCGCGGCAGAAATCCAAGGATTCGCTCAGAAAGTCCCGGAAGCACAGGCCAGGGTGGCTGGGGCTGCACCACGACGAGAGGCAGCAGTCCTTAAAAAGGTGGGCGTTTCAGACACGTTGGGTGACTTTAACGCACAGAGTTGTGCCATTACTGAAAAGTAAGGGACACCTGAACAGTTGCCATGCCATGAAAGGGCAAAGGGTGGAGGATGGTTACTGCTCCGACTGAGAGCTGTGTCAGACGCAGGGCTTGTTTACATTGCGAATCGTCTTCTCTGTAGAGATTCACTTTGGAGTTGTACCCTCAATATGGTTGAACCCTGGGGTCTCAACAAGTTGCTTAATCTGTCCTGGTTTCTATAAGTGTTGATATTCAGCATAACAGAAGCACAATTTATTATTGTCGATTGTTTTTTCCGATTGGTGATTTGTTTTTTTAGTTGTCTCATTTGTATTGCTGTAAGTATTGCGGTGATTGTTCTGGTAGTCTGTATTCAAATAAAGGCCTTATGTTTGCCCCTGTTGGAAGCACGTGATCTGTGTCAATCATTGGCTACATCTTTTGGAGACTAAGAACTGCTGATTTTGTACGATGCCTCTCTTATATGACCGATCATGACACAGTAGCGTTGAAATGCATCCGTTTTATTTTTCACCTTTAAAGGGCTCATTTTGTATCAGTGTGCTCCAGACTTATTTGTTTTGCAGTGCTTATTTACTGTCAGCGTGTAGCTGTAGCTGTGCTGTCTGTGGGTTTGGAGGCGATTAAACTGAGTGACATGGTGCAGAGTAACACATGTAGTGGTCTGTGGGTAGCACACGCTCTTGAATAACACACAGAGGACGTCTCTCTCTCTCTCTCTCTCGTTCATTAGTGACGATGAGGACGACCTGGCACTGCTGTCCGCGATGAAGAGCTTGGGGGGCGTGAACGGGCAGGGGCCGGGCCTCAGCGCCGAGGCTCTGGGTTCGAAAGCGGGCCCCGGTAGAGGTCAGCTCCAGAGGATCATCTCCATCGAGGAGGACCACCTGCCCCACCTGCTGCAGCAGCACTACCAGGCTCAGCTGCAGCAGTGGGGCGAGGAGGAGCAGGAGGAGCAGGAGGAGGAGGGGGAGGAGTGCTCAGATCTGGAGATGAGTGACATTTACCCCTGCCCTCTGACCTCCACTGCTCCCGAAACCCTGCAGGACTCCCCACCCACAGAGCAGAGGGCTCACCCCTCCCCCGGCAAAGCAGACACTCCCCACGATGACACGGACACGCCCCTCACTGAAACAGACACACCCCACACTGACACAGACACGCCCCTCACTGACACAGACACGCCCTCCTCCCCCAGGGGGCAGCCTGTCGGCAAGGAAACCATCCGGCAGGTAAGCTGTGCACCCTGTCTGCTGTTTTACTGTAAAAGACTTTTAAAAATGTACTTTGCTTTTAAGCTTTAAACTTTTTTATTTCCTGTTTTTCACATGTTCCCTAGGAATATCGCCCTCTCTCTCTGCTACCAATTTACTTTACACATTCAGGCAATTAGCAGATGCGCTTATCCAGAGCAAAGTAGGATAGCAATGCTCCACTCGGGAGTTGAACCTGCAACCTCCAAACCACGAGCTTGGTTCCTCTACACACCCCGACACAACTCTCTTGCACCCGTGTAGTGGGTCTGTACCCATGCAGAACCCATATAATGGGTCTGTACCTGTCAGTTGATAATTAACCCAGAGGGAAAGGTGTGCGGTTTTTCCATATCAGATGAACTGGCATACGGGAGGAAGGTCACATGGTGGAGGCAGGTGCGCCATTTCTCAGGAGGCCAGAGCAGGCCTTCTCACTCAACGTGTATGGTCTGACTGAGCTGCCCTCTTATTAGGTCAGGCTGTATGGTGTAACTAAGCTGCTTCAGGTGTGTGTGTCCATGTATAGCGCTCTTAAACAACTCCTATGTTTTGCCTAATTTCTGAAACAGCACTTTTTAAGCAGTCTCCTCGGATCATCAGTCATCAACTGTCCTTTCAGCCATTTTAGCACAAATTAAAAGTCCACCAGACAAATGTAACCGCTACTCATTTGATACCAGCAGGACTTTGGGTGTATTCAGTCAGAAACACAAAATTAAAGTCAATGTATTTTTTCTTTTTAGTGTATCAAGTTTTTTTTGTTATTCAATTTTGTGACCATCAGACGTGTCCAGGAGTGACCTGCTGTGTCTGTCACTCTTAGGTGGAGGGCGTGGCCTCCACTCCAGACCGCCTCTTTAAGATCGTGCTGGTGGGGAATTCCAGCGTGGGCAAGACGTCTCTTCTGCGCCGTTTCTGTGACGACTGCTTTTACCCAGGAACCTCTGCAACTGTGGGTATGTATAGTGCAGTATATAACACCATAATTGTAGCTCTCATTGCATATAGCACCCTCTACCTGTCCTAGGGAGCAGTGTAGTATCATGGGTAAGGAACTGGGCCTGTAACAACAGTACACGGTTGTACCCTTGTGCAGAGTAAAGCAAAGTGAAATATCTTTTCTGTAAAAATAGATTGTGTGTGAAAATGGAAGTTGTGTAAGTCTGGAAAATGCCTAAATTGTAAGTGTACCTATTTCCGGCATGAACGGCACATAGTGCTGCATATACAGATGGGTGACAAATTAAAGTAAAAACCTGAATAAATGAGTGGACACAAATGTGGAAAAAAGGTGATATGGTCAGATGAGTCATCCTTCACCATATTCTCGACAAGTGGGCGAGTTCATGTGTGGTGTACAGCCGGAGAGCAGTACAGGCCTCAATGCTAGACCCCCCTACAGTCTCTGCTCTACAGAGTTACAGCCCACTGGGGGCTGTAATGACTGGTGTGGGAATTTTACCTTTGTTTTACCGTAGTCGCATTCGTCGTAGCTGAACACGCTGTAGGAATAAAGATCACGGAAACATGCTTGTTAGCCCTTCTCGCGCGGAAACATTTGGCCGGAGAACAATGGCTCATTCTTGTCTTAAACTCTTTATCTAACTCCGTGACTTTGTGTGCATTCAGCGTGGAAGATTAGTGCGTGAGGGCGTGTGCTTGAGCAGCACAGAAAAGCACGGGGCCAAACACCGTCACATGCAGGGGCTTGAAGGGAAATCTCTCCCTGCATTCCCTCTGTACCACATGGTCTCTCTTTACCTTGAGGTCTCTCTATACCCTGCAGTCTCTCTGTACCATGTGGTCTCTCTTTACCTTGAGGTCTCTCTATACCCTGCAGTCTCTCTGTACCATGTGGTCTCTCTTTACCTTGAGGTCTCTCTATACCCTGCAGTCTCTCTGTACCATGTGGTCTCTCTTTACCTTGAGGTCTCTCTATACCCTGCAGTCTCTCTGTACCATGTGGTCTCTCTTTACCTTGAGGTCTCTCTATACCCTGCAGTCTCTCTGTACCATGTGGTCTCTCTTTACCTTGAGGTCTCTCTGTACTCTGCAGTCTCTCTGTACCCTGAGGTCTCTGTACCCTGTGGTTTCTTTACCCTGCAGTCTCTCTGCGGTCTCTCACCCCACAACAGGATTCTCCCCAGTTCAGCAAGACTCTTTCTCTTCATAATGTAATGATGACTGTCGGACAGGCAGAGCTGCTGGCTGTTCCTGTCACAGTGGAGAAGGACTTTTTCTTGCACAGTGACATCAGTGTGTAAATCATCAGCAACACACACACACACACACACACAGTAGTTTCTCACTCACTGCATCCATTAGTGCTGAAGAGAGCTTTTCTGTTTTCTGATATGTTTTTTTATTTAATGAGAAACCTTTTAACCATATCTTTTCATCTGCTTTAGTTTGTTTGTATCATGATGAATCCTTTTTGAGAGTTATCCTGCTACTTTTGTACAGTAACGTTGCTTTTATTTTTTTTTTAAATGTTAATTCTTGTAAATATTAGTGTATCTAAAGGTGGGATCGTACTTTTAATATGAGCACTAAGAGCTGACTGCCGTGAAGTACTGTATTTAAAAGCCCTGTGATTTCTGACCTTTCGGGTTTGTTTTTCTCCTTTGGATGAGTATTTTGCTCTTTATTTTTTGCGAAAAAATTTTCTAAAAATCAATGGCTGCGCTTTCATCTGACTTTCCCATCTGGAAATGATGCATATTTTCTCATTAAAATTGATTTTTCTGCATGAGAGAGTACTGGGGGAAACGGTGCCTCCCTGCAGCTCTACTTAGGAAGTTATGGAAAACTGACTTTTTACCTGAAATGTAGCGGCTTTGAACACTTTTTACTGATTTGTTTTCAGTTTTGTATTTGTAATATTTTAGACATAAAGCACCTCCGTAGCTGGCTTGTAACTCCTCACCAACACGCTCACGTTTAGCAAGCTGAAAATGCTAAACGTGAGTGTGTTGGTGAGGAGCCATTGGCACTCGTGGTGTTTTGCATCAATGACGCTGTGTGTCTGTGTTAACACACTACCAACCAATACCTCAAATAAATTGCATCTGGGGTTCAGTTCTGAGGTCCTGTCCTGCGCTCTTTGGGTTTCCCGCAGGCATAGACTACAGTGTGAAGACGCTGATTGTGGAGAACAGCAAGGTGGCCCTGCAGATGTGGGACACAGCTGGACAGGAGAGGTGAGATCCATGAGCGTGTACTCTCACAGTCCTGTCTGTTTCCCTTTAAAATCAAAAGTATACTCAATTCAGCTAGGACTGTGTGTTATCAGTGTAGTGATGACTGCTGTTATCTGCTGTAGAACCAGGTCTGGCAGCCCCCACACCATGATTGGCTGTAGGGTTGCCCAGGGAGGGAGGGGATCATACTCATTGGTCAGCTGGATGGTCCTCATCTCATTATGCACCAGCGCCTCCTCTGGTTGACCAGAGATGTGCAGTGTGCCTGTGACAACTGCAAATTAAGTGCACTCCTTTGACGCACTGGCTGCGCAGCTCAGCTGGTGGACTGCACAGCTCAGATAGCAAACCGGAGCACTTCAGCTAGCAGACCTGCTGCAGTGAGGAGGAGCATGATTGGCCATTCCAAATATGGGAAAAAGAAAAAAAAAGATTGAATATAAAAGTCTAAAAAGCAGCAGTGATAAGAGTCCGTCAGTGAGCTAGACAGAGTGGAAATCACCAGCACTGCAGCCCCTCTATATGCCCCTGGCCTTCACTACAGGTGAGAACCCGGTTACCTTGCTGAAGGCGTGTTTGCTTGCGCAGGTATCGCAGCATCACCAAGCAGTTCTTCCGGAAAGCAGACGGAGTTGTGGTCATGTATGACATCACCTCCGTGCACACCTTCACCGCCGTTCGCCAGTGGCTGACCAGCATACAGGTGAGTCAGGCGTACAGGTGAGCCCTGATGCTGCCGATCAGGCTAACCTGTGCACGGACAGGGATAAGCATTATAACACACATTCGGTAGAGGTGCCGAAAGTGTTGTGGGAACGTTTGGCGTAGGTGCTGGATGCGTTGTGGGAACGTTCGGTAGAGGTATTGAATTATCTGCCTCACTGAGGTGCCACTGATGCTTCCAGGAAGGAGCCGGGGAAACCATTCCCATCATGCTGCTGGGCAACAAAACGGACAAAGAGAACGCGAGGGAGGTCCAGGAGAGACTGGGTGACAAATTAGCCAAGGTGAGTGAGCAAGGGGCCTGTTCGTGACAGTGATAAGCTACACCGTCTGCAAATTGATTGGATCATCATTCGGCTATATTGTAATATAACCACAAGGAAAGTAACACCTGCATAAAGGTACTTGAGATGAGGCA
This sequence comes from Anguilla rostrata, assembly GCF_018555375.3. NCBI lineage: Eukaryota > Metazoa > Chordata > Actinopteri > Anguilliformes > Anguillidae > Anguilla > Anguilla rostrata. The sequence goes on along the minus strand of NC_057939.1, from coordinate 43,243,287 downwards.
ATATCCCAAATTTCATCCAAATCAGACAATTTCTCAAGGAGAAGAAGCATTTTGAAAATTGGTGTGAAAAATTCAGTATGGCACACTTGAAGGGTCCTTGAGACTGATTTGTTCCTCATGAGTGATTCTGGGCCATTCCAGCTCACGATTGCTTGAAGTGAAACGAGGGAAAAAATCCTAACAAAAACAATAGGGTTTGCTTCGCTGCTTGGAATACTAATATGTCTGCATTCACCACTCCCTGCCTGTACCCCTTCCACCCCTCTGCAGGACTCCCAGCTGATCTTCTATGAGTGCAGCGCCCTCTCTGGTCACAATGTGATGGAGTCCATGGTTCACCTGGCCAGGCAAGTGTTCAATTAATGCAGAACATTCTGTCTAATATTACAGGGAATATTAATGTTAAAGGGAATGGGATAAGTATGCCCCTGGGCCTGCCAGCTTCAAGCTTATACACCATACCACACTTACACACCATACTACACTTACAGACTTACCTTACTATACTTACACACTTACTCATCATACTACACTTACACACTTATACAACATACCACATTTACGCATAAAATATCACACATGCACAATTACACATACCATGCTCATACTGTGTGTGTGTGTGTGTGTGCTGCAGGATTCTGAAGGCGCAGGAGGATCGGGAGAAGGAGAAGACTGTGCAGTTACTGCAGGAGTCCCCCAGTAACACCAAGAGATCCTGCTGCTCCCGATTGTAAAGCTGGGCCTCCCCTGTCCCTCCTGCCCCACAGCCGGCACCTCCTCTGTCCCTCCTGCCCCACGTCCCAAGTTCTCCTCTGCCCCACGGCCTGGTTCTTCTGTGTCCTGTTCGTCTATCACGGGACCTTTTTAAACATTTAAAAGGTTCTGTGGGCTCTCCAGAGCTTACTGCAGGGGACATTGAAGAGAACCTAGTCTTGGCTGTATGAATATTACATCTGAGCAACAAGAGTGAATTCCATTATTAATGTTGCCAATTAATCTAGTTTCTCAGTGCACTATTATATGTAAAATAGCAATTTATTTTCCTACTTAAATAGTTTTAAAAATTAAATAATTCCTCTTCAAAGCAAAAACAGAATGGCTTTACTTGTAAATCAAAGGGGAGAAAGATGCTTTGTTTACTTTAAGATGGTCCTACAGTACAGTTTCTACAAGGGGCTGTCCATCTCTTCTGATCTTTGATTGGTCTTTTACTGCAACTGGAAAAAATACAGTACAGAAAGACCATTTTCCTTATTGAGCTTAAAATGTCCAGTGAGGTTTCTTTGAATCTGGTTACCATGTAAACACACACCATAACTGAAAACCTTGGATGATAATGTAAAATATTGTGTAATTACAGTTTACTGTATTTGTGACAGAGGTGGTAGTTACAGTAATAAGAACTGTGCGTTGTATGTACAGTATTGTCCTGAATAGCTTACCGAATGCTTTTCTTTTTACATGGAAGTTAATGTTTAATTATTGTTTGTGATTTAGAAAGTGTGTCAAAAGCTGTAATATTGTAAATACAAATATTTATTCAGCTTAGTGTACTTTCGCTGTAGAAAAGGTATTTTTGGGATTCAACATGATGTCACCATGAATTCACTGAAGCCTGTTAGAATATGTCAACTTTAAATAATTTGGTTATCCTCTGGCCTATTTTTCAGTGTAAATGTCGATAGTGCTGTTATTATTCACCTGAAAAGTCGAAGTATATCCGCATCAGCACACTTCAGCATTAGCTACCACACGCATGGAGTTGCCTGATGTTTGAAAAGCATTATGTGCATCAGTGAAACCTTTTCAAAGCTTCTCTAGTGCGGTGGCGCCCTCTGCTGGTAGTCAGTGACCAGGACATTAATAAAAACAGTACAGACCTGCACATACCCCACTGTGGAAAATTAGATTGTGTCCTAAATTGTCTATTCTATGAGATTCTGTTTATCACTTTGCACTGGATCAGAAGGGCATCTGTCTTTTATTATTCTAACACTCAGCAAAGTACACTGTGAAATGAACACTGATAATGAACACTGCAGAGCAGAGTACCAAACCAGCACACGTCAGCACTGTTTCACAAACTGTTGTTTTCATTTCTGGTTTCTATCAATCACATTTGCACATTCCTGTACAGTTGGAAAAACAGTTTCTGTTATATGTTTAATGATTGAGTTTAATTATGAAAATAGAAATATGTGAGGTAAATTATGAATAAATACAAATATAACACAGAAAGGGTGAGATGTGTTTCTGATTAATCTCCTGGATTATTAAAATTATTCTCCATTCTGGTGTAATCTTTAATCATTCTGAGAAGTACACTTAGACCAGGACTTCATCATTTCGATCTTGGTGTGATCGGGTTGCCACCCTGTGGACAAAGTCTGTAACACAATTCCATGGAGATGGTTCAGTCAGTTTATTAATTTGACAGTAAAAACTTCCATGGTAGCTGTAACATTAGGAAGACAAAACTGTACACTGACATTATTAATCCTAAATATGTACTAATACATTAGCAAGGTTCCTGACCAGGTGGTGTTTTGAGCTGTAAAGGACTTCAGCTAAAATAAAGGTTTCGGCAGTTTCTGATCTTAGACATTAAACTGAGACTATTCTTTTCTGATCTTAGTCATTAACATTAAACAGAGACTATTTTTGATTCAAGTAATTTACATGAAACTGAGACCATTCCTTTGTGATCTTATTCATTAACATTAAACTAAGACTATTCCTTTAGATCTCCATCATTTATATTAAACTCTGAGTAGAATAATTCCTTAAAACATTTACTGTAATATAAATAATCTTATTTAGTATATGTCCTTAAATACTTTTATTCTTAACTTTGTTACTGTAAATAACCCAAAAAATATGTAAGGCAACACTGCCAATATGCATGCTGTTTTAATCTATTCTTATCAATATTGTCCTAAATGTTTGACACAAGAGAAAGATATTGCAGTATTTCCAATATGCACAGTACAGTACCAGATGATAATACATAAGAAATACATGAATACAGAGTTTCATACTGAACCAAAAAAAAAGTAAATTCAGAGACATCCTAATCCCTAACAAAACCCTGTCCTTTGCTTTTGCGCTGGTGCTGATGGTTCTGTCTCAGCCCAGTTAGATGTTCCCAATGCTGCTAGAGAAGGGTTATCCACAGCCCAGTCGGACAAACCACCAGTCATCCAGAACCAGAACCAAATGCAGCTCCAACAGCAGAATGGGCATGTAAAATAACCCCAAGCACAGAGCAAAGAGAGCAGCTTGGTGGTAGTGGATAGGGAGCTGCTCTGTGTTAATGGATAGAGAGCAGCTCTGGCTTAGGGGATAGGGAGCAGCTCTGGCTTAGTGGATAGGGAGCAGCTCTGTGTTAATGGACTGGGAGAAAAATTGCTAGTAGACAAGGAGCAGCACTATTAGGGAGTAGTGCTGTGCTTGTGGATAGAGAGCAGCTCTGTGTAGTGAATAGGGAGCAGCATTGTTAGTGGATAGGGAGCAGCACTGAGTTAGTGCATAGGGAGCAGCATTGTTAGTGGATAGACAGCAGCATAGTCAGCTCTGTGTTAGTGGATAGGCTGGAGCTATGTGTTACCGGATAGGGAACAGTATTAGTGGATAGGATGTCTCTTTAAGGGTCAGTACAGTACTTCACTGCTGTGAAGGAGCTCACAGTTGGACCGGATGAAGCCTCCAGCCGTTGCCTTGGCAATGACCATTGTTAAGAGCACAGGTGATGGGGAGGGGAGGCCACAGTACCAGGGCTGACCAGCAGGGTGCAGGAGAGCCACTAGCACCCCAGTACATGAGGAACAGTCTCACAGGAAGCGTCATACCTCCCAAACCTATTAACATGGTTTTGGGGTGCCCCTGGTGTAAGAGAGCCTGTTATAAGAGGAGGAGATGGAGCCAAAGTTCCTCCACCAGCAGAACAATGCTCAAGAGCAGAGAGCGTCTACCTGAGAAAACTGCTCTCACCTGAGCAAGTACTGTTCACCTGAACAACCACGCTCACCTGAGAAAGCAGAGTTCACCTGAACAAACTGCTCTCACCTGAGCAAGCAGAGTTCACCTGAACAAACTGCTCTCACCTGAGCAAGCAGTGTTCCTCTGAACAAACTGCGCTCACCTGAGCAAGCAGTGTTCCTCTGAACAAACAGCGCTCACCTGAGCAAGCAGTGTTCATCTGAACAAACAGCGCTCACCTGAGCAAGCAGAGTTCAACTGAACAAACTGCTCTCACATGAGCAAGCAGAGTTCACCTGAACAAACTGCTCTCACCTGAGCAAGCAGTGTTCACCTGAACAAACTGCTGGCGCTTTCACTGAACAAACATGCTCTCACTGAGCAAGCAGTGTTCATCTGAACAAACAGCGCTCACCTGAGCAAGCAGTGTTCACCTGAACAAACTGCTCTCACCTGAGCAAGCAGTGTTCACCTGAACAAACTGTTCACCTGACACGCTCCCTAGCAAAAGTCTAACAACTGTCAACAACTGCTTTCACCTGAGCAAGCAGAGTTCAACTGAACAAACTGCTCTCACCTGAGCAAGCAGTGTTCACCTGAACAAACTGTGTTCACCTGAACAAACTGCTCTCACATGAGCAAGCAGTGTTCACCTGAACAAACTGCTCTCACCTGAGCAAGCAGTGTTCACCTGAACAAACTGCTCTCACCTGAGCAAGCAGTGTTCACCTGAACAAACTGCTCTCACCTGAGCAAGCAGTGTTCACCTGAACAAACTGCTCTCACCTGAGCAAGCAGTGTTCACCTGAACAAATTGCTCTCACCTGAGCAAGCAGTGTTCACCTGAACAAACAGTTCTCACCTTAAAGCCTGGATGTCCAGGGGCTCTGCTTTTCCCCTGAAACACACTAAGTACCATACTGCACATGCCAACAAGCAACACCCCCCCTCCATATCTGTTATTATTGCACAAAAACATCCTAAGTCCTACAGTAAACACACCACCACTCACACTTCACGTCAGTGAATTTACATAATTCACCCAGCCCTAACCCCCAATCCCTAAATGCAGAAGTTAACAAAATAAGAGCTATGAGAACCCTGCAGCACTGACTTTTAAAAACGGCTGTTTCAAATCTTACAGCCTTGTCGATTTTCTGAAAAATATACATGTTAATACCCTAAATGGTACAATAAATATTGACAAATCATGATTTGACTGGCTAAATGGCTAAACATGCAAATAAATATAAATATGAAAAAAATAACTTATTAGTCAATACTGCAAATGGTTCCTTTCATTATGACATAAATTCTCTCTGGTTCTGTACATTTACTGCAGTAAATATTCCCTAAAACAGTCTCATAACATAATCCTGGTGTAAGAGCTCATGTGAAAGCTCGTTTTTAAAATATAAAGAAGTGTGAGAAAGAGTGTCTTCTGTTCTCATTATTCTGCAAGACCTACACCACTCAGCATAGCCTGAAATCAATAGCACAAGCAAACAAATCCACCTTGATATCATTCCTTAAACAATGATGTATAATTACCACTAATAACATTCACACTGAAAAAGAATGTTCTTGAAACTTGAAAGTGTTGCATCCTGTAGTTCCTCTCTGAGTGATTCTCTGAGTGGCTGGTGTCGGCTTGCGATTGGACGGCCTGCACGGAAGACTCCTCCCGCATCCTGGTATGTGATTGGTCAGCACCACTGTGATGAAGGTGTCTGCTGCTCTGCGGGGCTCAGGACTCCCCCTGGCACCGTAGCACCCTGGCAGCAGGGGGCCTAGCGCATCTTGTACTCGTGGGAGATGGCGGCCTCACACAGCTGCCCTTTGAAGTCCAGCTCCAAGGTGAAGTCCAGATCCCGCTGCACGGGAAGAGGGGCCGAATCAGTCCAGGCGGGGGGTCAAACAGGGTTGAGTGAAACCGAGCGGGTTGAGTCACACTCAATCACTCGCAGTCACATTCGGTCACAGTCAGTCACAGTCATGCTCAGCCACACCCAACAACACTCAGTCACGCCCAATCACTCTCAGTCACAGTCATGCTCAGCCACTCAATCACGCTCAGTCACACTCAGCCACAATCATACTCAATCACGCTCAGTCCCAATCATACTTAGTCACATACAGTCACTCTTAATCACACTCAGTCATGCTCAATCACACTCAGTCACAATCATACTCAATCACGCTCAGTCCCAATCATACTTAGTCACATACAGTCACTCTTAATCACACTCAGTCATGCTCAATCACACTCAGTCACAATCATACTCAATCACGCTCAGTCCCAATCATACTTAGTCACATACAGTCACTCTTAATCACACTCAGTCATGCTCAATCACACTCAGTCACAATCATACTCAATCACGCTCAGTCCCAATCATACTTAGTCACATACAGTCACTCTTAATCACACTCAAACATGCTCAATCACATTCAGTCACACTCAATCAAACTCAGTCACAATCATACTTAGTCACATACAGTCACAATCAGTCATGCTCAATCACAATCAGTCACACTCAATCACACTCAGTCATGCTCAATCACACTCAATCATGCTCAATCACACTCAGTCATGCTCAATCACACTCAGTCACACTCAATCACAGACACTCACGTTGTTGTTCTCGTTGGGCTTGACAGCGATGCTGCCGATGATCTCCTCCCCCCTGCGGACGGTCAGGTAATCCTCCAGGTAAAACACTGTCTGCTTCCAGTGTGTGTAAGGAGCATCAGGGGCTGTGCAGGAAAAAGACGTTTTCAGAGTTATTGTTCAGAGGCTAGCGAGCGACCCAGATCTTCTTCAGGGTCGTCAAACACACAAGTTCCACAGCGCTTCTCCCCCTGAGTCCTGCTCTGGAAACGTCTTTACCAGCGTGACTTTTGAACCTGATACTTTCCAGTGCTACAAACCTGCAGCTCAAGGTCATATCTAACAGCAGGTAAGGCCTGCATGATGCCTGCAATTAAATAAATAAAAACAGAGTAAAAATGAATCTGAACACTGCAGAAGTTATTTAGATATGCTGTGTGACAGGACAGGGCGCCCTCTGGTGCCTGGAGTGGGTAAGACAGCGGGTTATATATTCACCTGGCTCAGCTGGGGCCTTACCTGTGGAGAAGCCAGTTTTCTTGTGACACTTGGTGAACTCGATGTTGAAGTAGGTGACCAGGGCGTGCACATAGTCATTACGGTGAATCTGGAGACAGAACGCCGAGGTGAAGGACAGGTCCTCTATCTTCACGGTGTAGATATCCACTTCCTGTAGAGAGAGACCCACGCAATGACTAGGGTTTCCAGACGTCCGGTTTTCGACCGGAATGTCTGGTTTTCAAATTATTTGTACAGATCCGGTTTGTGTTCCCGACTGCCGGTCCAAGTAATTAATGGAAGAACTTTACCGGTAGTTTGTAATGAATTTGCGTGTCAGTGACTCCCAGGTCTGATGTCAGTTCCGAGGGCCCCCCAGGTGTCAATGTTATCTGGTTTTGACAGATTCTAAATCTGCTGACCCTAGCAGTGACTCACACCAGCACTTCTTGAAGATGGGAATACATGCAGTAACTCACACCAGCACTTCCTGCAGAAGGAAAAGCATGCCATGACTCACAACAGCACTTCCTGTAGATGGGAAAACATGTAGTGACTCACACCAGCACTTCCTGTAGAAAATAAAACATGTAGTGACTCACACCAGCACTTCCTGTAGAAAGGAAAACATGTAGTGACTCACACCAGCAGTTCCTGAAGAGTGAAGCATGCAGTGACTCACACCAGTACTTCCTGTAGAGAGGGAAACACACCGTTACTCAAACAAGCACTTCCTATATCCTGCAGCGAGAGAAGCATGCAGTGACCCACATCAACACTTCCTGTAGAGAGAAAAGCGTGCCATGACTCATACCAGCACTTCCTGTAGAGACAGACCCATGCGATGACTCATACCTGCAGTTCCTGTCGAGAAGGGAACATGCACTGAATCACAGAAAACTACATCTCCCTGTGGTATATATCTGCAAACTCATTATATTTAATTCACAACACAAATCCCTGAAAGTTAAGTTCTCACATAATTTGCACAAACCCAGAGCACACACAAGCACACACACACACACACACACACACACACACGCACACAGCAGAGATGTCTAACCTTTATCAGGCAGGAGTTGGTCACCACCTGCTTTGGGTCCACAATGTCCACCAGAGGCTCCTTCATGGCCACATTACGGATGCAGGTCATGTCAAAGCCGTACACATTCTCCCACCCTGAATAACACAGGCAACATTAATCACAGACAGACATACACAAACTACAGTACAACAAGTGGACACAGAGAGGAAGTGAATGAGACAGAGAGAAAGACACTCACAGTGGATTTTAAAGTCCTTGTACTGTCGATCCTCAATAGCGACCACATAGAGAGCAGCTCGGTCTGGAAACATCAGGCCTCCGGGTTTCTGTTAATGAAAAAAGGAAATGGGTCAGAGATTCACCAATTTACAGACATCAGCACTACACACTCTCTCTCACAAACACACAGACACACACACATGCACACACTCTCATTTCTCTCACACACACAGACACACACGCGCACACCCTCCTCCTCTCTCTCTCTCTCTCTCTCTCTCTCTCTCTCTCTCACAAACACACAGACACACACGCGCACACCCTCCTCCTCTCTCTCTCTCTCTCTCTCTCACACACACACACGCACACACACACAGACTCCTCCAGCGTGTATACTCTGTTTTCGGCATTAGCAGGTTATTCCAGGACAGCTCACACTATCAGGGGGCCTACCAGCCATTTGTCTCTGGCGAAGATGACGGTGTTGAGCATGGACTCGTAGAAAAGGCAGTAGCCCATCCACTCTGAGATGATGATATCCACCCGCTCCACCGGAAGCTCCACCTCCTCCACCTTCCCCTTAAAGATGGTGATGACTGCAAGACAAAGATGCGTAAGACGCAGTCCCAAACCAGGGTTTGTGGAGTGGGGATACAGGGGGTTCCAGGCAACATGGAAAAATATTCCCTTTTTAATAGAATTTTTAATTATACTTCCATATGTGAATAAAATTCAAATTCACAATTCATAAAATTTCAGTTAATCCTGGAATACAGCAGTGACATATTTACAATATTTTAAATTGCATATAAATAAAATGACATAAACTAGTCTGAAACCCATAGTATGACATCAGGTCTTAAGACATGTACCCGTGTGCTGGTGCCTTTAAGATTGGCTGCACTGCAGCTTGTTGTGGGAGGTGACAAATGTGTCAGCAGTAAAACATTTTGTTGCTGTGGGGGTCCTCAGCCAAAGGGGGCCCATTTTAGGGGGCTTACACCAAAGGCTGGGCACCTCCTCTTTGAGAGACATTCTGTTCTCAGAACCCCAATAAATGTGTGGAATTCAGCCTTCTGCATAAATAATTAAGTATCACTATCAGTAAATCACATTATAGATTTTTATGTGCAAACTGTCGTTAGAAAAGGGAGCATATGTTTGATGACACAGATTTGGAATATTCCCATAAGCTCATGTATCCTTCAGTTCATATAAAAATAAAGCGGCATGTTGTATTTTGGGTGAGACCGCAGCTCACCGTTTCAAAAAGGGTGATGCTCGCTGCTGTACTGCTGTAATGTTCCCGATGGACCGTGCAGCATTGTGCTCTGTTCACTGGATACTGCAGCTCTTTTACAGGGGAAGCAGAGCCATGCTATTGTACAATGTGCCCTGTGTCTTTGCGCTGTTGAAAACAGCAGATAAATCTGGAGAAGGATCCTGCGTTGGTGGTGAAAATGCAGAAGGACCGGACCCCGCGGATGCGTTGGAGCAAAGAACAGCCGTGACTCAAGTGTGCTGACAATCGCACGTCACCTCTCAGTACACAGGGCCATGCAAACACAAACAGCTCGATACCTGTGCAAGAGCAGCCAGCCTGCTACTGATACCTGCACAAGACCAGTTATATATGTCCGTGTATAATAACAACCGCATGAAAATAATTGGTCTGACTGCATTTAATTCATTGTGTTTACTCCCTCCATTTTGACCGAGTAGAGGCCCTGTAACTCTGGCAGGTGAATCCTGACAGCACAGACAACCTGTGACCTCAGTTAGCAGCCCTTGTCACCAGCCTGCTCAGCCGATCAGAGAGGAGACACACTCAGAAACAGCAAGTGAGTATGACTGCCGTTCTCCACTCCTGTCTGCCCAATATAAAGTGCGGAATATGACCTGGAAAAGCTTCACGAGCTGCCCTTACCACCGTCCAGGTGGTTGGACTTTATAATCTTCTCTGAGTATTCAGAAATGCTGGAGCATTCAATCTGGAAACAAAGAAACAATGCATTATGGGTATACAAAATTCAAAATGGCATAAACACAATCCCATACCTGTTTGTTCAGTTTAAAACATGCACAGGGTAAACCGGCTTGATTAGAAAACCTTTCAATGTGAAGCAGTTAGTCCTTTTTAATAGTTATGTTATGATTTATCCCCAGTTTGTCATCAGCACGGTGCATTATCACCATATCGCGAACTCCCAGGAGTCACTAAGGCTCAGCCTGTGTTCACACATTAGCTCCTGTCAGCTGAGTTTCATTTCTTCTTGTGGCTAGGGTAGCTACAGACTCTTCAGGAATATAGCTGCACCGTTTAACAGTAGAGGCAGAAAATCTAAATGGCACAGTATGGTTCTGTGTTATGGCTTAGTGCCTCATTGTTGTAGAATCATTGTTACAGTGGTGCTTGTGTCAGCTGTTTGCGTTGTGTTTTTGTAGTATCAGTGTAGTGTTAGTGTAGTGCTTGTGTAGTGTTTGTTTAGTTTTGGTGTAGCGTAGTGTGTAGATACAGGGCTGCTATAATGTTTCCTTCCTGCATCCTCGTAATGTTTTATTTGAAAGGTGAAGAAAAGAGGACTCATTTCACGCTTTCTGGTTCGGGGAGGATGAAAAGGTCCGGTAGGACCCATATTGGGCATTAACATTCTGGACAGAAGCCCAGAGATGCACTTCCTTTGAGGTCTCAGCAAAGTGTCACTTAAGAGCTCAGCTATACTGAACATTAGCGCTTATGATATTTAACAGGAAATCAGATGTTGGACACAGCAGGTTTTGCAATTATCACACACGCGCGTGCACACACACACACACACACACAAATAACACACACACATGCATCGAGACATACACACACACACACACACACACACACGTATACACAAGGGCATTTACACACACACACATACACACACACACACACACACATGCACACTCACCCACGCTCACACACACACACACATGTGCAACGAGACATACACACACACACACACGTATACACAAAGGCATTTACCCACACACACACACACACACGCACGCACAGGCACATCCTGCACTTGTACAGTTCGTTCTACAGTTTGGCTGCATCAGTAAAGTGCCATTAAAGCCCTTTAACCTCCTGGCTGCTCACCAGAAGGCTCTAAAGATCTCACCAGCCCTTTTTCCCATAGGAGTGAATCTATACGCAGAAGGGCGCTTTGCAGGTGTGGTTCTATATTAGTGTGGGTGTGGTACTGTATGTACAGGTGTGGCTCCGGAGGTCAGTAGGGGGGCGCTGTTCTCACCCCGTACACGTGTTTGGCTCCTGCTTTAGCTGCAAACATGGAGAGGATGCCCGTGCCGCTGCCCACATCCAGGACCACCTTGTCCTTAAAGATGTGCTTGTTGTGGTACATGGCATTCCTGTAGGTCAGTGTCCTCACCTCATCCTTCAGCATCTCCTGTGGGGAGGGAAGGATCTCTCAAACACTAAACATAGACTGCTCTGCTATGCACTACATCACAAAACAACCACTTCTCAAATCTCTGTTCCCTTTTACATTTCAGATCTTAACCAGATGTATATAACTAGAATGCAATGAGTGTCAGTTCCAGCACCATCAGAAGTGCATGGCAGAAGCAGGCTGTAGCTTTCAGTGACATGACATCTATTACTGCTATGGTACAATATTTCTAAGCCTAGTGAAGTAGATACGTGAATCTCACAGGTGTGTTGATGTATAAAACTTTCAAGGCTAATGTTCAAGAATGAGGTCAGTAACCTACAGAGCCACAGGCCAGGCCAGAACTTTGCATTCTTCTTCTTCTTCTTATTATTATTATTATTATTAATTTGTACAGATGTGAAGCCAGTGATGAACCCCTCTCCAAAGCCACCCCCCCTCCTCTGTACAAGTCCTTTTCTCTGCAAACTGCAGTTGCTGTGCACGGAAAGGCTTGACCTATTTAGTAAAAATGCAACAGAAATCAAACACTTTTGTTCTGTCTCATTTTTCTCAGTCATCCTACCTAATCAGTTTCATTACACATCAGCAATGCTAAAGCACCTCTTCAGCGACTCATTACACCTATTCAATGTGATAACACCTCACAAGTGCCATAACACCTCACCAATGTAATTATACCTCATCAGTACCATAACACCTCATCAATGTGATAACACCGCACAAGTGCCATAACACCTCATAAATGCCAATATACCTTATCAGTGCCATTACACCTCATTAGTGACATAACACCTCATGAGTACCATTACACCTTATGAGTGGCATTACACCAACTGAGTGCCATTACACCTTATTAACCTCATTAGGTACTGGCCCTGTAATGCAGGTCTCATGAATGCCATAACATGCGACCGGTCTAGTAATCCACTAGGTCAGCCGTTCTCGAACTCGGTCCTGGGGAACCACTGTGTATGCTGGTTTTCATTCCAATGTCAATTGCAAGCCCAGAATTTTAGCAAGTGCTTTTCATTTTTCAGAGCTGGGGTCCCCCGTCTTATACAGAAAGGGCCAGTGTGGGTGCACAACACCTGATTCTACTAATCAATGTGCTTAGCAAAAAAACTCTAGTGGTTGTAGAATTAGTAGAATCAGGTGTGTGCACCCACACTGGCCCTTTCTGGATAAGACTGGGGATCTGGATAAGACTTATGGTACCAGGCCACCATACCTCATGGATGCCAAAGTGAGCATACGAGTCAAAGTAATAGTCGCGGGACGTCATCTCCTCAGGGTTTAGGAGCTTAGCCATCTTTCCCCGACCGGGACAGCTGGAAGGGCCCCCTGGATGGGGTGTGTGGGGCAGGAGGGGCACATGGTTGACTGAGGGTATGGGTTTGGACCGGGAGGAGGGTTGTACAGACTGGGAAGGGACAATACGGATGGGGGGCTGGAGTGAGAAAGAGAGGAGGAAGAGAGAGAGAGAGGATGAGAGAAAAAGAGAAAGGGAGACAAAGAGAAGAGGGGAAGGGGAGACAGGGATAGGGAGAGAGAGGGAAAGAGAAGAATAAGCAGAAGGCTATGGATCATAAGTGGGAGGAGTTTCAGCCACACCTCAAGACAACATAGGCATGCTCACACAGATCCCTGACTCAGTGAATGAACGTACAGTTATCACAATAAAGTACAGACACTTATGAAACTGCTCTCAAAATTAATAAATACTGTACGGAATATATTTTCTAATCAAATAAACCTCACCAATGTGAAGACTTATGCAATAGCTCCAGATAATTTTTTAAGCCACTGTGTTAAAAAATGTAAATAGCTTTGCTAGGCTGCGTTTTTAAGCTGTGAGATATCTCCACAGCAGCCAGGAATGAGAGTATTGCGGTGAGCACTGCAATGACAGGGAGAGGGCACTTCTTAAGAACACACCCCACTGACGCATAACATTGAAGAACAACAACACAGAGACCGTACATGCCTCCCGACAGCGCAGAGACTCTAAGCATCTCCCAGTCTGAGGGGGAGGTACTGAGACTCCACTGCCATGCTGTATCGTCTCCTCATTTTCTTGGAAGTCTATTTTTAGATGCTCCCTTACACCCGTTCTTCCTTCACACGGCCCACCCCTGTACCACAGCCTTAGTTATAGACAGCTGAGACAATCCAACGTGAGCACAGCTTGCCTCACACAGGTACCCACAGTCCACCAGTGCACCTGTGTCAGGTCAGTCTGCACAAGCTGACTCAGTCCCCTGCTGCTCCCTTTAGTCTGTCCATATCAGAACAAAGTCTCCCAAAAACTCAGACTCATTCCAAAACAGTGTAACTCAGCATCAGAGCGGTACTGGAGTAAAGGACTGTGTACATGCTGTCTCCATGTGCCATGCTAACAGCTTCTATGCTGTCTCCACGTGCCATGCTAACAGCTTCTGTGCTGTCTCCACGTGCCATCCTAACAGCTTCGAAGCTGTCTCATTGCGCCATGCTAACAGCTTCTATGCTGTCTCCATGTGCCATGCTAACAGCTCCCAAGTATTCTCCATGCCCCATGCAAACAGCTTCATTGTTTTCTCCATGCGCCATGCAAACAGCTTCCATGATCTCTCCATGTGCCATACTAACAGTTTCACTGCTGTTTCTGCATGCCATTGGAACAGCCTCACTGCTGTCTTCATGCCCCATGCAAACAGCTTCACTGCTGTCTCCATGTGAACAGCTTCACACAGCTACTTCACTTATAGGAGCTTTGGAAGGGAACCTGTGGGACTCTCAGTCATGCATCTCAAACTCCACTGAGTAACAACCCTTCAGGACCAAAATAAAAGTTCAATATCAAGTCTAATTGAAGAAGCACCTCCTGATTGGTCAATTTCAAAGACGTGTCACCATGTCCTGTCCCACTCGGCACCATGTTTTGTCTTCCAGGCTCTCTGCATTGTGTCTCCCGTGCCTGGTGGACATAGAGCCTGAAATGAATTCCGGAAAAGTTGTGGAACAGCCAACCCATTGCCATGGCAACAGGAAGGGCCAACGCCACAATATCAGCTCTAAAAGGTACATGTGTTTGTGTGCGCGTGTGTGCGCATGTATGTACATGTGTAAGAGAGACATCCATTGATCTGAACACAATGTGTCATCTTCAATCCGCACATCTACACAAATTCTCCTTCCATTCCAAGGGTGACTTGTGTGCCACCATTAGGAACATCCTGGGCTTCATATTTACAGAACAGGCTATCTCCTCAAAGAACCCTCCCTACACACACACAAGATCATGCATCCTACGCTCCTATCCATAGCACACACACCAAGCATTCTTATCCATAGCACACACACAAGGTCATGCATCCTACGCTCCTATTCATAGCACACACACCAAGCATTCATATCCATAGCATACACACTATGTCATGCATCCTACACTCTTACCCATAGTACACACACTAGGGCATCTGTCCTACACTCCTATCCAAAGCACACACACCAGACATTCATATCCACAGCACACACACTTAGGAATGTGTCCTACACCTATCCATAGCACACACACTAGGGCATGCATCCTACACTCCTGTCCATAGCACACACACCAGACATTCATGTCCACAGCACACACACTTGGGAATGTGTCCTACACTCCTATCCATAGCACACACACTAGGGCATGTATCCTACACTCCTGTCCATAGCACACACAGATTTTAATGTTAAGATTTAGATCTCTCCCTCTGTCTCTCTCCCCGATCAGTCGTAGGCTGCTGAATATATGTCATATTCGTAAAACTATGCACCTTCTGTGTAGTGGCTGGCAACATAAAATTAGAAATGTAATCAAATTATTATTATTATTATTTCTTTGGGAAAATGCTGTGTAAAACAAGGTACACGTTTAAGGTTGTGATGCAGGCATGAATCGTGTAGTGCTTTGGCCACATAAGGCCAGGCTAAACATCCGTAGTGAACAAAAATATTAGTAATTCACTTGTGTCACCGGAGATTTCTGTCTAAAACACGGAGCAGAGATTGAAATGTGTCAAGCTGTAACAGACGGAAGACGAAACTAATCATTATTAACAACGCACCGGACTACAGTTGGTAAGGCAAGACAGGGATCTCAGGTCCACTTTAGATAAATTACAGCCTCTACGTATTACCGCATCAAATCCCCGGGCGCCGGGAATCCTCATTGTACCTGCAACGGCCTGCAATTTAGTGACAGTTAATTTTAGTTTAACCAGGGAATTCATTAACCCGGTTTCAAAACATAAAGCAGCCGTGCGAAAACTATCTTTCATGCAAGGCTATTTAGCTCGGATATACAGTGTCAGCAACACCAGACGTAGGCTAGTTTTTCCACGGTCTCAACATCTCACACAACTGAATTTGCTTTCATTATATGCGAACGCAGAAGTGAAAATAGGTGACATTCTCCTGTGCGGACGTGAGTAGGACACGCAGCTTGCTGCATTCCCTGCTGCAGATGACCGGCCCGTGCAGAGAAGTGGCAGCCAGAAAAAGCGATAAGCTATTGCAGCCAGAAAAAAACGGGTTGACTGGGTTTATATTTTTTTGAAAACTACACGAGAAGCCACATAAAGCAAACAAGGAAATAATTGCAGACACATTTGAAAGCATTGCACCGATACTTCTCGCTTACCTACCTCTGGGTTCTCGGCCTCCGCCATTTTTCTCCGTAGGAGCATGCAGCGGGAGGAGTGTTTCATTCCCATAAGAGCCACCAGATTTATTCAACTCGAGGAGAGGAAAAAACCGAGAAATCAGGTGAATAGAACATGTCTCCTGTATAATTAGCTCCGCTAAATTATTTGTCCATCCTGTTAATCGACACTAGTCTATTCAATGGCCAAATACATTATTTTAATTGAGAAAACAATTAATAACAATTAAAAACTTGGTGAAGTCCCCAAAGAAGTGCGACCTCTAATTCTAGTTGAAAGGGTCCTAGAATCCACTGTGCAAAAGTTATCTGTTGTGTTTCATCTTGTGAGGGCTTGCAGCATTAATGCCGCAACTATCGTGAAAAGTGCAGAAAGCGTTCCGTTACCCCCCTGCGCGTTATTGAGACATGTAGCCTAGAGTCACAAACTTCATCACAGCCCGGTAAACGGAATAGGGTTTAAAAACATGTCATCGCATTGGAGAAAAACAATTTAAATATGTCCCCGACACTCTTATCAAATGTTTATGTTAACGATCCTTCAGTATTTGTGCTGTGTCTGCGTTTTTTCGTTGTATTATTTGCCCAGAGAAGTTCTAGCGGGCTCCCAAGACGAAGGTATCACAATCCTGTCAGTTCACTAATTGGACCATTTCTTGAAATCCTGTTCTTAAAAATAATGCGGTTTCCTTTTGCGTTAGACGTAAATATTTTTGAGTTTTAATTGCCCCATTTCGTATTGCGTTTCACCATTATTCGCCCGCGTCATGTAGCGTAAGTTTAACTTAACCTGCCGAGGCTGAAATATGAAAAGAACATTTGGAACAATAGGAAAGTAATCCTACATTCGACCTCCATGTTCAAGAATGCATTTCATAATTCGCTACCTCCTACACGCCAACTGGTGTTCTACCTTCGCAGTTCGCACTAGATTTGTGCATTAGAGAATGTGGAAATCGGAGTCATATCTCTATAGCAATAAGGACCAATAGGATCACCGCTTCCCTGTTTCCCACGCGCTATGTCGGCTGTGTCTTTCATCCGAGAAATAGACTATAGACGCATCTTGTCAAACTCTCTGGTCTTCTGCATCGTCGCATTGCCTCGGCTGATCACTGAGAATGAACGATGTCGACTGTGTCGCCCGAGTGAAATTATAATCATAAATTATTTATATTATATTATTTTTATATATAAAGAGTAGTCTATCTTTATTACAACACTTAGTGCCGCAGAGTTGTAAGCGGTATTTTTGTTGTTGCTGTTGATCTTGTTCTTCTTCTCTGGAGGAAGATGAGGATGAGGAGGAATAATATGGGCTATGATGGCTATTCCTCAACTGCCACTTATACTTTGCACCCAGAACCACAAGTTTTAGACTTTATTCGGTTGCTTTAGATTTCTCATTACCAACTGTGTGTTGTTGTATTGTTAAATATTAAAATGTGTTTTATCAGAGAAAAAAAGAATGGTGAGTCTCGTCAGATGTTTCTATAAATTATCTTGGAGATGCATGTTTGTTTCCCGCTTGGCTGTTTGGCTTAATCTCTGGCTGTAATTCTGTTAGGACTCCCCAAAAATGTTGGTTAGTTTAACTGTGCAAATTGAGAAACCATTAAATTTTATGGAGAGAAGCCTGATAGCGTTTGATGGAATGGGCGTCATGCTGATGAATGCAGCTGCAGCTGTAGATTATATAGGTTGGTGTTTATTTTCAGATGAATGCAGCTCACAACTGTATATTATATAGGTTGCTATTTATTTTCAGATGAATGCAGGTCACAGCTGTACATTAAGCAGGTTGGTATTTATTTTAAGGATGCTGTTCTTTTGCCGCCTACACCTCTGATTGCATAACTCAGGACGGAGATGTACCACATAGCAAATTCATGACTGCCTCTTGGTGCAAAAAATCTTCACCCACACACAAATCCCTCTTCATAATCTCGCTAAATTGTTGGTCTGCACTTTGGTTGGAAGCTGTTCACCAATAATATTTTATATCCTCTATTTCAGTCAGCCATAATAGCAAATCGTTCACATTAAAGTTGCATGAGCTATCTGCTCTGCCATTTCAAACAGAAGTGTGAAAGCAGTCGAATGCATGATGAAGATGAATGTGTTGTTAATAGTTCTGTGTGGAGTAAGTAGTTTTGTATACTTTGACTCTCTTTGTGTAATTTCTTGCTGTCTTGAGTGTTGAATTACTGTTGTTGACATTCTGTTTTGACTATAAAAATGAAGCAATGATGAGCAGATCAGAGCTGATTCATTTCCATCCTCTGGGACTAATGCTGATGCTCTCTCTCTCTCTCTCTCTCTCTCTTTCTTCAAAGGGAAATTGAGGATATGAATCTGGCTAACCCTCAGGGTATGAGGTCCAGCTCACTGTCACTGACTGGATGGGGAGCACAGTTTGTTGCCATAAGAAGTCACAGCATCTCACAGCTGTATGAAAAAGAACAGAAGAGTAAACAAGTCAATGTTAGATTTTGATTTTTATGATGTAGTTTTTATTTTTTTAGTGGCTTCTTGCTTTGTGAAACTGTAAATTGATTATTATGCTTGTTGGTTGGCTGTGTGGTTGGCCTTTCATTTTTGACAGTTTTTTTGTTGTTTTTTTCCAGCAGGGTTCACCATTTCTTTGTGGGTTCGCTGTTGGCTGAGTGGCAGCTGATTCACAGACTTGTTGCTGGCAAGTTTCTGCTTTTTTATCTTGACGGGGTTGAACCCATTGCTCTTTCTCAGAAGATATTAGGCGGTAGCACACAGTCACGAAAAAGGCTTTTGACCTTGAAGTCAAAGCTACAGTCATGCTGTAGAAAGGAGCGCAAAGATCACCGGAAGAAACAGCCAATCCTGCCTCCACAATAATATCTCCAGCCATCGTCCATGCTACTCTACATTTCATCTATTTTTCATTTCATCCTGACATTAATGCTGGCTAAATATAGATGAGTTATGTATAAATTGAGGGGTAATTAGATAGAGGTCCGGCTCAGTAACATTGTTTATGCAGACCGTCCCGTTCTGTGGCTGGTGATACATTGTTTCCTCACACAGAGTGGCTGTATAACAGGTGATGATTTCCTGAGCTTCTCCCTGTGGCCATATATCACTTCTTAATAGGCTTTTGGTTTATTCGATTAAGCAGAATTGAGCCAGCGCACTGTACGCCAGAGAGGGAGACTGCGGAGATCTGCCCTTTGGTGTCGTGAAAGGACGAAGGATGGCAAACTCTGAGATCTCTGCTTGTAGAGGCGTGAGGTCAGCGGGTCAGACAGAGCACTTTTCCACCAGAGCAATTATTATTCTGAGCTCTGGATCTGTCTTTCATCGTGAGATGAGTCTCGGGAACATGAGGGAAACCACCCCATTCTGTGCTGCAGCCCAAACCTTGATTTTAATCAGAGCATTTGCATGATACTGAAATCCCATCTGCATTCAGATAAAATGGATACCTGCTGTTCTGTGTCAGCATGCATTCATTCATTCACAGTGTAGCGGAGGCACTCATAGCCATGCTTCCACTGCATTAGTGGTGCACATATCACAGTGCAGCACCATCTCTCCCTCACCAACAAGCTGCTCAAATACTGTCAATTTAGAAATTTAGTTTCAGTCAGATGTCGCAGATATAGTTGCTGTTGGAGCTAAATGCCAGAACTCTTCAATGGAGTTCAATGTGTTTGCTTTCACTGTTTGCTTGTCTTTCAAAAGTTACAATGTAACCAGCGTGGGGTTACATTGACAGCTGTCATTCATTTAAAGTTAGATCGGGTTACACAAACAAAGAGGCGGGGGATTGCTGCATTTCCTTTTGAACCCAAGTCGACCCCGCTCGCCTCCCAGCGCTGAGGGACAGTGGAGCAGCGAGCTGCAGATAGGATCAGATGAGATAACGGAACCGCTGGACGCCGTCTATCAACGACATATACTCCATTACACTGCGCTGAGGATATTTATGGTGAGTTTATCACAGCTGTTGTTAATGCACTATTATATTTTCCCATATATGTTTTGGAAGCTGTGTCTGACAGGTGCAACAAACTTGTTCATTCTTTTGGGGGGAGGGGAATGTGGGAACGTCGGATGTTTAAGACTATCCTTAACTATATGTGTATCACAGAATATTGGAAGTAGTATGAATATGTAGGCTACTATGGATACTACGCGTTATTAGATTTTTTTATATCTGCGCGGTACGTTTTAAATGCGTGAGCGCATAGCGCATTCGCGGTTTCAGAATGTAGCGGAGGTGCTGCTTTGACGTAGTGTCCTCATCGACATGACTGCGGGGAAGTAAATATGTTGAAGGTGCATTTTTTATTAGATTCGCTGTTGTTGAAAATTCTGCTTGTTTTTTTAGTTCGTTATTTAGGCTATAAGCTGTCTATATATCTGTTTGAATGTATCGCAGTCACAGATGTGAAACTGCAGTCAACAGAAGGCTTTGTCGAAGTATGTAAACAAACATCTGAGCAGCGTACTTATCGCAATAGACGACAATCGCTGTCAATTTTGTGACTGTCCAAATGAAATACGCATTTACATTTATGGCTGTTTTCTCCCACTGAAAGCACACAGTTCAGCGGCTTCTTCCGAACTTGAATATTTTCTAGGGAATTGTATGAGTAGTTCTCACAGAAAGTACGAATTATCTATAAATGCTCGTAAAAAAGCTAAATGTATCATGCCATAATGATTCAGTTCTCCAGAAGGAAACCGAATACTTGATATTATTACTCTAACCTAATGTATCAGTGAATATGACAATGGCAGAGAAACATCCAATTGAGACAGTGTTAATTCAGACTTTCTTATTCTGATAATCAAACTCATATTTCTCAATTATGTATTAAATATTGGCACATGCATGACAATTCTCACGGCTGGTCGACATGGGCAGGGAGGTTAAACTTTTCACATCTTCCACTCACTCTCCCTGTAATGCATTGTCCCCACACTTTCAATAAAGGCTGGTTTCTGAGAGAGCTCTTTCAGATGGACACACTGACTATTGTTTAAAGATATGAATGTATAACAGCTTGCTTCCACTGTGCTGAATTATAGTGCATGAATGTTTCAGAACATCGGTTATGTGCATCTAAAAGACACAGGAAGTGAAACTGTTTAGATAAATCAGTAATATAATGAATAATCTGCAGCTTGTGGGTGCCAGGCTTGTGTTGCAGTAATTAGCAGAATGGCTTGGGTTTGGGCACCAGTCCTGATGGCTACTGCATGTGTTTATACGCACCCACTTCTCACATTTCCTGTTTTGAGAGGATGGAAATGACAGTGCTGGGGTTTGCTGCGAGCTTGAATATTTTTCTCACTAGTGCAATGTAAACACAGGGAAACTTTCTGTTGGCCAACAGATGGCAAGCTTTGTAATTATGTGGTAGAAGGATGAAGGATTTGATTGACATTTTGCCAAGTTTATGTTTAGTATGATTTAAAATGATAAAAGTGCTGTTAAAATAACTCATCTGCAGATGAAGTAGCGAGAAGCTCACTCTGGAGGGAGAAACCGTAACCGCACCTCCGTAATGGTTCCTTGGTAAAGGCATCTTGGCAACGGTTCCTCGGTAAATGTGCCTCCGTAACGGCACTTCAGTAACGATGCGTCTATGATGATGCCTCAGTAATGGTTCCTTAGTAATGGGACCTCGTAATGGTTACTCAGTGAGTAAGGTCACCTCTGTAACAATGCCTCGGAAACTGTGCCTACGTAACATTGTGTTTTTCTGTACTTCTGTTTAATATTCTTTAGGAACACACAATACATTGACTCATGGTTGTGTCAGTTGCCAGATGATCACTGTTAATTAGTCCAGTTACCAGTGAAAGAGGAATTAGCTCCTTAGCATTGCATTTAGCTTTGATTACCACACTCTGTTCTAGGCTCCTGTATTTATGGAAATGTTTTAGGGAGGGTGGTACCATTTGTATTTCATACCTTCTTACTGCTGTGAGATACTGAGGGATAAAAACCACCCAGAGAAGGTCAGAATCTATCATTTGCAATGAAGGGGACCTGATCTGCCAGCATATGAAAAATGTGCCCAGGTTAAAGTAAATGTGGTTAAGAGGCTGTGATTACAGGAAGAAGATGAGCCCCTTTGATTTTTATTGGAACAGATTTTTGCAGGCATAGTGATTTATGTTTTAAAAATTATTTAGAGACTCTCTCTCTACTTTGAGGAATTTTCAGAGTGCTCTGGTTTGTGTAATTGGCTCCGTCAAGCCTGTTTTGACCTTTTGACCTTTGAGCTCGAAAGCACTGACATACGGAAGCTGGTAATGTGGTTTCTTTTTCTTTCAGAGGGAAAGATGTCTCGTCTGTACAAGGAAGACCATGACGACTGGTTGACCGTCTGTCTGAAATATCTTCTCTTTGTCTTTAACTTACTTTTCTGGGTGAGTTTCAAAAGCTTATGTTGAATGTCTGCCTAATTTGGGCTTCAGTTTGAAGCCATTAGCTCACAGGACTAGTGGGGACAGGGGTAGCGTAATTATGATCTGAAAGTACAGAGAAGAGTCCAGTAATGTTAGCAGAAAGAGAGGGGTATAGAACTGCAAACAACTATATCAAAATCTAGAAAGTCAAGTGGGTAAGGCCAATTTTAAACTGCCCATCGCCCAAATACCTCCAAATAGCCAATGATACCCCCAAATACACCAGAATACTCCAGTATACCTATAAACTTACCCTGTACCACTATATATTCCCAGGTATACAATCAACTCCCTAAAACTCCATATAACCCCCAATATACTCTCATACTCCCTAATAACCCCTTATATTGGTCTCACCAGAGGGCAATGGAAGGGTATGTTTTTGTTTTCCTCTTATTATATCGCTCATCAATGTGTGTGTGTGTGTGTGTGTGCATGTGTTTGTGTGTGTGTGTACAGGAGGAGGATTTTGTGTATAAATAGCTCGTTCTACAGAAGTGTAGCTCGTCATTAATTATTTATACTGAAAACACAGAGGCCTGCAGCACACAAGGCTTCCAGAGGGGGGCACTCTAGACTTTGAGTCCTGTTTGCTACACGCTGTTTGCTTCACGCTCCTACAAGAACACAATGAACCAGCTGTTGGACTGTGACATTGATTACTGGAACTGACCACTGTGGCTAAGTGCTTCGTAGGGCAATTATGCCAATGGCTTTTATCCAGATTGCTTTACTTTTGGATGCAGAACAGGTCAGAGGTCACACGCAAGGAATATTTATATATTTCCTGTTGATATTAAACCATGCAGTTAGCATCAGGGCTGTATCACAGCAAAACATCTACTCCAGCAGTGATGCATAGAAAACCAAAACGACAAAACAAAACACAGAAGATAAAAAATTAGGAGATTCTGCAATAGTAGGCAGCTGTGGGTCTGAGCAGGAGGGTAGGGGCCAGGGGGCAGTGTGGTGGAGGGGTCTTCACTAGCCCTGTGGAGTCTTAAGGTTTCATTAATCTTGACTGTTTGTTTGGAAAGAAATCAGTGTGTCTGATTGGTAGGGAAAATATTGTAGGGCTGGGACCCTTAGCATTAGCATGACCAGGTGGAGCTGGAGCCATTAGCATTAGTGTGATTTAGTGGGGGTGGAATCAATAGTGTTGGTGTGTGGGTGTGGCCTGGAACTGTTAGTGTTACAGTGATTGGGTGGGACTTGAGCCGTCACCATTCCCTTGATTGGTTGGGGCTGGAGTCATTGGCGTTAATCTGATTTGATGCGGCTGAATCTATTAGCGTTACCATGATTGGATGGGACTTGAGCACTTGGTGCTAGCATGATTGGATGAGGCTGGATCCATTTGCGCTACTGTGATTTGGTAATGCTGTGGCCATGTCTTCTCTCACCCTGCTTTCTAGTGATGTTTGCTCATTAGTTTTCTCTGAGTCGGGAATACGTCACAACTCAGCCATCTGACTCCTTCGCGTTCACGTGCCTCATGATTGGAAAATTGAAAGAAAGATCTGATTGATTATGTGCCTTATGTGTGACTGCGCGTCAGTTCCTTTTGGGCTGTTTACCTTCTAGGCAAGCACCTGACTAGCTAGTTATAGCAAGCAATCTTTGGCTATTTCAGGGAAATAAGTTGAATGCTTCAGTACTGTAGTTATCAAAGAATGTCTGTGTGTATTACATTTGTAGCTGTGGTTCACTTATGGCTTTATTGTATGAAATGTCTTACAGTCCATGCAGAATGTTGGCAAGAGTGTTGCATCATAGTTTGGTCAATTTGTGCTGCATATAGAATCACAATTTCCCCCACTTGATCATCTGATGTAATAAGGTGGACCTTCCAACACCACTTTAAATCAGGTTCCTTCTCTCTCCCCTCTCTCCGCCAGCTTGGTGGAGCTGCAGTGATGGCTGTTGGGATCTGGACGCTGGTGGATAAGAGTGACTACCTGAGCCTGCTGGAGTCCAGTGCCTTCGCCGTCTCTGCCTACATCCTCATCCTCGCTGGAGTCCTGGTCATGGTCACGGGATTCCTGGGCTGCTGCGCTGTGATCCGAGAACAAAGGAGCTGTCTGTCCATGGTGAGAGAGAGATGGGGAGAGAGAGACAGAGAGACTGAGAGAGAGTGAGAGAGACGGGGAGAGAAAGACAGAGACTGAGTGAGATAGATGGAAATAGAGGTGATCATGCTGTGTATTGGGTGCTGCTGTGGGTGAGAGAGTTGGTGTGCTGGTATATTTGGGTTAGACGGTGTTTGTGTGTTGTGTATATGTGTGGATGAGAGAGGGTTGGTGAATTGGGTATATCTGTGGGTGAGACAGAGTTGGTGTCTTGGGTATATCTGTTGGTGAGGCTGGGTTGGCGTGTTGGGTATCTGTGTGGGTGAGGCAGGGTTGGTGTGTTGGATATCTGTGTGTGTGAGACAGTGTTGGTGTGTTGGGTTTTCAGGGGTGACTGATGTCCTGAGGCTGACTGAGCATTGGTGAGGAACTGATGTTATCAGGATTTTTCAGTAAAGGCAACCTTGACTGACTCTCAAAACGTTAATGGAAAAGGCTGGATTGATGGAACCTGTGTGTGTGAAGTGGAGATAAGAACAGGAATGGCAGCATCACATGTCCCATATCCCCCCAAGAGAGAAGATGGGCTGCCAGATTGAGACACCAGGGGGCTGATGGAAGGGGGGTTTCAGTGAGTGAGCTTTATCTTCCTTCATCTTCTACAGATAAAGGGGGATTCTGATATGGAATGGATCTAGTTTTATTACTAAAAGAATAATTCAGATGCACAGATTGAGAAACGTGCCAAGGGCACATGGAGATCCGGTCCAAAAATAAGCTTGTATGGCAACCGCATCCTCTTCGTGGGGCCTGTAAGCTTTGTGCATATGGTTCCTGTGAAGTCAGATTTCATAACGCAAGTAGAATGAAGACCTCCACCTGCACGTGTGTGGTTTATAACCGGGCTCACGCCGGGGGGTTCCGGTAGCGCTCCCTGGCTCTGTGCTCTCTATGGTGAGAGTAGCACTATGGCAATTTGCCTGTCGGGATCATTTCATGACATCACTGCCGTCTAACATGACCGCCTACGGCCAAGCGACATCACTGGCAGCCATTTTACAGGCTCCTCGGGGCTTCGTTTGGAGTCCGAAAGATTTCCTGTGCAACATCTGTCCTGAAGCGGTTTAAAACGGTGTGAACTTCCCTGGGATCAAACTGTGTGCTCTGCTTCCCCGCAGTTCAGTTGAACTGAAAAGCAGAGAAGCGATTGCATTGCCTCTGATCCGCTTTACTGGCTGATGCAATTATCAGTTTCTGTTTGCATTGCCGAACATTTTCCGCTCACAGACCTGTAAAACCACGAAAGCCGCAACGGTCTGGTGATTCTGTGTGATGCTAAAAAACCTGGGCTTGAACCAAAAGGAAATTCAGTTGGGTAAAACTTTAATCACAGTGTCAGAGATTTATGTGGTTTGAGAGCACACACTTGAGACATGTCTACAACTAGGCCTTTGTAATTTATTAGGTGTTTATGCCGACTATCAGTTACTGAATTTTGCACAGCGTAGCGCAGGCTTGTGGAGTATTTTCAGGGTTGTTCTGCAACAGAAAACACATAAGCAGGAGAGGAAATGACTTTCTTATCAGAGGAAGATGAAGGTGCAGTTCATGGATGATTTATGGACTGATCCTGTGGATTATTTCAGAGACCTGTCACTGCACATCTCTTATCTGGATCCTTCCACAGTTACTCAGCGGTTTATGTGTGATGGGGGTGGGGGCAAAACACCAGAAAAAGACATCATAAACTACTGCTTGAGCAGGCAAGAGCAGTGTTGCATGTAAACAAAGCAGTATAGTATAATTGTTAGGCAACTGGGCTTCTGACCTAAATGTTGCAGGTTTGATTCCCAGGTAGGACACTGCGAGCAAGGTACAGTATACAGTATATCCAACTTTATAACAGGATACACTGGAAATTGTTGTGTCAGATTTTGATTGGTGGAGAGGTAGAATCTTGGTTGTGGCCCAACTGTAGTTTCATCTCTCCCAGAAATGTAAGAATGGGACATTTGTCACCATGACAACAATGAGCATGTATAATTTGTGAACCCCTGATTGTCACCTTGACAACAATAATCATGTATAATGCCTGAACCCCTCATTCTCACCATGACAACATTGAGCATGTATAATGCATAAACCCCTGATTTTCTCCTTGACAACAATGAGCATGTGCAATGTCTGAACCACTGTTTGTCACCATGACGACAATAAGCATGTATAATGCCTGAATCCCAGATTCATCTTCAGGAGGGTTTCTGTCAGACCCCCTCCTCATAGTTAAGCTCTGGCCTTTTCCACTGTGATAACTGAATTATTTCAGTGTAAAAATAGAACCTGCCTGTCCACACTACACCCTGTATCTTAGCACAGAGGCTAATTTACATGCACAGACTCTACAGTAACAGGCTTTTTGAAATCCACTGCATTACAGACTCACTGTGTGCATGGCTGTAGTGAGCATGCTCAGTGCGAGTACAGTGTGCATGGCTCCAGTGAGCATGCTCAGTGCGAGTACAGTGTGCATGGCTCCAGTGAGCATGCTCAGTGTGAGTGCAGTGCACATGGCTCCTGTGAGCATGCTGTGTGAGTGCAGTGTGCATGTCTCCAGTGAGCATGCTCAGTGTGAGTGCAGTGTGCATGTCTCCAGTGAGCATGCTCAGTGTGAGTGCAGTGATACTGACCACAACGGCGTACTCCAGCAGGACCAGCCCTACTCTCCTCAACTAACTAATTTACATACTGTACAGAGAAGAAAAATCTGTATCATATTTGTCAGCACTGTGTTTGCATCACACTTGTACCTGCAGGGTGTGTGTTCTGTACCTGCTGGTATCTACACCCTGTGTATGTCTGTATACAGTATCTACATCTGTAGGTCTGTATATATTTGTATGATTATAGGTCTGTTTGTCCTTACATCTAAGTGTGCAGGTCTGCATATATAGCGTGCTGTTCATGCAGAATTTAAGCTGCTCGGTTCCTCTGTTGCAGTACTTCTCCTGCCTGCTGCTTATCTTCCTGATTGAGCTTGTGGCCGGAGTCCTGGCATATGTATACTACCAACAGGTGAGTGTGTCATACACACACACACACCCACACACAAGCACACACACACACACACACACACACACACACACACATGCACGTACTGGCCCCCACACACCTCCCTTTTTATGTCTGTTCTCTGTTGGCAGTGAACAGGGAGCAGTAGACACTGCCTGTGTTACACACCTGAACACATTCACCCAAACTTGAGTGTGTTTGTTTGTGTGCATCTGTGTGTGTGTGTGCTTGCGTGTGTGCATGTCTGTGTCTCTCCCATTGGCTGAATGCTCTGTGCAGCTGAGTGAGGAGCTGAAACAGCATCTGAACCAGACGATGACAAGCAGCTATGCGCAGCAAGGCAAGGACTCCATCACGCAAGCTGTGGACAGGCTGCAGCAGGACGTAAGCACACCCCAGCCTTCCCTGTGTGTGACACACTTTAACCCCAGCCTTAGCTCTGTGTGATGCCCTGTATGATAACCCCAACCCCAAAGACCATTTTCCTTCGCTCAGGATCTCTCCTATTTCCTCTCCTGCTGCAGTTTAAGTGCTGTGGCAGCAACTCCTCCTCTGATTGGCTGCATAGCGTGTATGTGACCTCGCCTGAGGGTGGGGACAGGGTGGTGCCGGACAGCTGCTGCAAGACGCCCACCCCTGAGTGTGGCCAGAGAGACCACCCCTCCAACATCTACAAGGTGGAGGTAGGTCTCTATTTACACCTCCCTCAATCACTCCCATCATCTATGCCTCCTTCCATCTTCTTTACCTCTGTCCATCTTTCCATCTTCTACACCTCCCTCCGTTATTTACACTTCACTGCACTCCTCCATCTCTCATCTTGGATCTACCTGCCTGCAGACTCCATGTTGGCTGTACCTGCCTGTGGACTTTATGATGGCTCTATCTGTCATGCAGTCTTTATCCAGTTTTATACATGAATACAAGACTTTTAAAAAAATATCTCTTGTCATTTTTAAAACATCTTTTAACAATAAATTTAATTGCTGTTCAAATTGGTTAAACTGAAACCCTGCACATTCAGAATTAACAGATGGATTACATTCCAGCTCTGTGTAACTGAAGTCCCTTGCTAGGTTGATACAGTACCAGCAGTGAAAGTGTAATATCCCCATGGACGCTGTGAAACGTTGACTTGAGGTAGAACTGGTCAGCGTCATGAACGAGTGTGCTGTGGAATTGCACTCGGGGGTCTGGAGGGTGTTGTACAGATGCTGTTCTTAGCTCAGGTTTACACGGCCGATGGCCTCCCTTCGCCTCCAGCGAGGGCAGCCACAGCTCAGAAACTACATTTTTAAACTTCCTGCTGAAACTAATGGGGTAGTAAAAGCGGGCAACCTGTAAAGATGGATTTCCCTTCACAGACCCGTTGCTGGATGCAGACCTGGCTCTCTAATGACTTTTGTGACTGAAATGTTTCTGCCCGTATCTGATTTTTCATGGGCTGGAACAGAGCTGGAGGTGAGAGAGGATGCAGGAAAGGAAAGTGATTTGTGGGGCTGTTTAGACTCAGCGGGCGCTGGTGCCAGATGGTGCTGATGGAGGAAACTCTGTGTTTGAATAATGGGGCCTCCACACTTCCTGCGCCTCCTCTCTCTGTGTCTCCTCTCTCACCGCACCTCCTCACTCCCTGCACCTCCTCTCTCCCTGCACCTCCTTTCTCCCTGCCTTTCCTCTCTCACTGCACTCCTCACTCCCTCAGTCTCCTTTCTCACTGCTCCTCCTCCCTCCCTGCACCTCCTCTCTCCCTGCGCCTCCTTTCTCCCTGCCTTTCCTCTCTCACTGCACTTCCTCACTCCCTCAGTCTGCTTTCTCACTGCTCCTCCTCCCTCCCTGCACCTCCTCTCTCCCTGTGCCTCCTCTCTCAGTGCACCTCCTTTTAGTGCGCCTGGCAGTATTTCTTCAGTGTACATGCTAGTGATGTGCTTATCCTGATCGTCTCTCTCCTGAACAGGGCGGCTGCATCACCAAGCTGGAGCAGTATCTGGCCGATCACCTGCTCATCATCGGGGCGGTGGGGATCGGTGTGGCCTGTCTGCAGGTAAGCCCCCTCACCTGTACAGCTCACTTGAGGGATCACGAAACCCCACTCAGAACAGATACTCGAAGCTAAAGCACTGCCTGGCTGCTATCAATAAGCCTAATTCTGTGAGATCTCTAAAACTTAAGGCATATACATGTAATATTCCTTTTGTAATTTAGCTGTGTCAGTAAAGCAGTTCTTAACTCTGTCATTCAGGTAGAGCATGAATCATTATGAGACTCTTGGGGTATATGTTATAATTTTCTGATTTATTCCAAGAACTGAATTTAACGAGTCATTTCCCAGAATATAATGAGCAGAATTTCCTTTCAAAAGCGGTCCCCAGACAGCAGTTAGTGCAAGTGTCTGTCAGGTAACCCTCTGAAAAATAAGCCTTTGGGTTATTGTTATAGTGAACGTGGCTCTAATTTTCCAGGCTCAACATCTGCTCATGTAAAGATGTGGAGGTGTTTGTGATTGGCAGAGAATATTCCAGGGTTTCTATGGTTGACGGAGAGCCGCTCAGCTTATTTGTGCTTGATGGAGATTGGTCCAGATTTAACATGAACTCTGGCCATCATGCTTTCCCAACATTGCCTGGTAGCTCTTAGTATGAGCTTTGGGGCATAACAGTGGCATCATGGCTTGCAACTGGAACAAAACTTAAAATTTTGCAGGTTCTGCAAAGTACAAGATGCGGTGGCTTGGGGCCTGTATGATTTTCATTACTTTTGGAATGCATTCAGTAGAAAACTTTAATGAGATGTTTGACCTCTTTTCCAGAAGAGCCATATGACTTTCAGTTTTTTTGACAATCCCAATCAGTTTCGCACAAGATAGCCGTTATCTTTCTGTGGAGCCGTGTTTCACTCTTCTGTCCCCGCGCTTTAGAAAAAAAAACTTAAAATTACGGCTTTAGAACTAAATCATTAATCTTCCAAATTTTGTGCAGAAAGTTTCTTGGTTTCCTGAAAAATAGCTGTTGTTTCCTGTATGCCATAGATAGCGGTCATGGCGAATAAACGATGATGCCTTGGTGAGAGACTAACCCCTCATCAGGGCAGATGACTTTATACTCGAGGATTCTGGGTAGATTTGATGAACAGCCGTGTCACAGTTTGAAGGATAAACCCTGTAAATTACAGACTGAACCCTGAGCACTATTTGTCTTTATAAAAGGGCCATGTATGTGTTTTGGGAAGTCAGAATATTTTTTATGGTTAGGTCAGGTGACAGGTGACCTCATTTCATTTTAAACCTGGTTTAGTCAGGTGATGGGAGACCTCATTTTAAACCTGGTTTAGTCAGGTGGTGGGAGACCTCATTTTAAACTTGGTTTGGCCAGGTGTCTGGTGCCCTCATTTTAAACCTGGTTTAATGAGGTGACAGATGACCTCATTTTAGACCTGGTTTGGTCAGGTGACAGATGACCTCATTTTAAACTTAGTTCAAGCATTCCAGTTCCTTATTTATTTTACCTCTGTTTAAATTTAGCTGACTTGCATGTCTTTTCATAAGCTAACAATGTGCTCCCATTAATTTTAATTGCTTTTGCACATTACCTGGTTGGTTTAATTATAGTACTTCTCCAGCATTAGGGTAAAGGGTTGCGATAAAATGTGTTTGAACCTTTCGTTACTTCTGTAATGCGGTCAATAACCTTACCTGATGCTGTGCAGTTCTGTCTGAAAATGACAGGTTGCTACTTTATTTGCTCAACTATATTTTTGCACCTACACTGGATCCTTTCATTGCTCGCCACATGCTTTGTGAGGACACTAGAGAAGACTGATGTAGGGACTGGTGCAGACATCCTGCTTAGGAACTTTGCATCTGTGAATGAAAATTTTAGTGAGTGTAAAGAGACATCAGCTTTCCCAGCAGCCTCTTCCCCGGAGACCTGTAATAAAAAGCATGTTCGTTAAGTATTCCCTCTGGTTCAGATTCTTTATGCATGATATGTTTTGTGAGTGTGTGTGTGTGTGTGTGCATGTGTGTGCATGTAAGTAACTTGTGTTCCTTGTCGTCTGTTATATGTGTGATATATGTGTCTGTACTAAAGTCCAGAACAGATGCAGATGAGTTTGTATGAGTTATCTCTGTGTGTCTGTCATGTTTTCTCAAGCTGAGCTGCAGTTCTTGTCTTGTCCTAGGGTTGGCACTCTAACCTTTTCTTCTGTCCCACCTCTACAGCTGACTGGTGCTGTCCTGACTTCCTGTTTTATCTATGTGCTCTATAAAGAAGAGGAGGAGTTCTTCTCTGACGTGTGATTGGTTAGCTTCTGTTTGGTTCTGGGGTCCTGTACAGTAGGAGGGATTGGACAGGGTCTGAGAGGATGTGTGTGCGTGTGTGTGCATGTGCGTACGTGTGTGTGTTTGTGTTTGTGTGTGTGTATGTGTGTGTGTGTGAGTGTGTGTGTGAGAGAGAATTAGAGAGTGAGGGGGAAAGAAAAAGTGAGAGGGAAAGAAAAACCAAGAAGGTGGGTTTGGGCTTGTGCATGAAATGTGTATCTTGTGCTAACTGTGGCTAATGGCTAATGGCTAACAGCTAATGCAGCTTGACTCCAGAGGGAGAGTGCGAGTCTCCGCCCATATGCTGAGCTATGCATGGCTGCCCATCACCACGGAAGTCCCCTCCACCTCTTCTCATATCCCAGAAGGCTTTGTGTTCCCTTTGAGCACTGATAGTGAAGCTTTCACGGTCAGACACAGGTTGGCTGTGTACCTCAGGTTCAGTCTGATATAAATACACACTATCAGCTCCCCAGGCTTTCATTAGTGGAAGGAAAGCAGATCTTTCAGTTTTATTTCTGTTTGTTTTGGTCCTCATCCCCCCCAAGCCCGCCCAGCCCACACACTGCCTCCCAGAGTGAGTCAACACTGGAAATTTTTCCCTTGCTTTTGAAGTGGTAGTAGGTCTCTGAGACATCTGAAAAGTGTTCACATTTCTGTGAGACGACTGAACATTGTTCACATGGCTGTGGGATAGCTGAACATTATTCACGTCTGTGAGATGGCTGAACATTGTTCACATATGTCTGTGAGGCAGCTGAATATTGTCCAGGTCTCTGTGACACAGCTGAACATTATTCACATGTACGTGAGATAACTGAACAAACTTCACATATGTCTGTGAAATGGCTGAACATCCTTCACATGTTGTATGGGGTGGCTGAACACTGGTCACATATGTCTCTGAGACAGCTGAACATTATTCACTTTAGCAGGCCATCATACATTTTCAACTCTCTAGTCTTTAAGCTAAACAAACATCATGGAACCAAATACCAAAGAGAAACCTGTACCTAGTGTGACCTGTGTCTGTACCTGTGGAGTTCAGTATGACTCCTGTCTGTACCTGTGGAGTTCAGTGAGACTCCTGTCTTTACCTGTGGAGTTCAGTGAGACTCCTGCCTTTACCTGTGGAGTTTAGTGTGCCCCCTGTCTGTACCTGTGGAGTGCAGTGTGACTCCTGTCTGTACCTGTGGAGTGCAGTGTGACTCCTGTCTTTACCTGTGGAGTTCAGTATGACTTCAGTCTGTACCTGTGGAGGTCAGTATGACTTCTGTCTGTACTGTGGAGTTTAGTGTGCCCCCTGTCTCTACCTGTGGAGTTTAGTGTGCCCCCTGTCTGTACCTGTGGAGTGCAGTGTGACTCCTGTCTTTACCTGTGGAGTTCAGTATGACTTCAGTCTGTACCTGTGGAGGTCAGTATGACTTCTGTCTGTACTGTGGAGTTTAGTGTGCCCCCTGTCTCTACCTGTGGAGTTTAGTGTGCCCCCTGTCTGTACCTGTGGAGTGCAGTGTGACTCCTGTCTTTACCTGTGGAGTTCAGTATGACTTCAGTCTGTACCTGTGGAAGTCAGTATGACTTCTGTCTGTACTGTGGAGTTTAGTGTGCCCCCTGTCTCTACCTGTGGAGTGCAGTGTGACTCCTGTCTGTACCTGTGGAGTTCAGTGTGACTCCTGTCTTTATCTGTGGTGGAATGTTGAAGCTTAAGAAGAATCTGTTGTTGTGCGTTAATGCACAGATTGTACCCGTGCCTACTACTAACTGCAATGGGAGTCAGCCTCCATTGGCCACTGTCTCACATAAACCTACCGCTACACGGAAGCTAATTACTATAACTGTATAACTCTCTGATGCGGTGTGCTCTCTCTCTCTCTCTTTCTCTCATGACCTAATTAGAGCACCACAGGTATAACTAGTCCTACATCACTAGATCAGTAACTGTAAATGGTAAGCCCTCATGCTCTAAACCCACCCCCACCCTCTCACCCCCATCTCACAGTTTTCACCGCAGCACGTGTCATTGTGCCAGATGTGTCACTGTGCCAGATGTGTCACTCCACTCTTTCTTTGTGCTGTGTCTTTTGTAGATCTGCGGAATGATATTTACCTGCTGCTTGCACAGAAGAATTAAGCTGGATCCCTATTGAAGACTGGAGTACTCCCTAATGATGCCTCCCTAACCACTCTGTGCCCCCTACCCCCTAAGTCTGTCCACATCATCTCTCTGCCCCCTAACTCCACCCCCCTTCTCCTCTCTGCCGGCTAATCCTGACCCCCTACCCCCATCATCTCTCTGCCTCCACCCCTGCCTCCCTATCCCCTAACCCTAGCCTCATCCACTCACTGCCCCCTAACCCTGCCCCTACACCCTAACCCTACTCCCTATCCACTCTGTGCTCCCTAACCTGCCCCCCTACCCCCTAACCCCACCCCCTTCCCCTATCTGCCCCCTAACCCTGCCTCCCTACCCCCTAACCCTACCCTCATCCACTCTCTGCACCCTAACCGTGCCCTTACCCCCTAACCCTACTCCCTATCCACTCTGTGCTCCCTAACCTGCCCCCTACCCCCTACCCCTAACCCCACCCCCTTCCCCTCTCTGCCTCTTAACCCTGCCTCCCTACCCCCTAAGACTGCCCCTCTGCCCCCTCTGTGGATGGGCTCATGGGAACTCATGGTTCCTCAGGATGCTGCATTCAGCTGCTCTCATGCCCCGCTGTAATACTTTATGATGAAATATGAAATATGTCACATCCAGGCGGTCCCCCTCCAGTCCTGCATTAGGCCTGCCTCCTTTGGGAATCCTGTGCATTCTGGGTCACTGACAACACAATGTGAGCAGAGCTACTGACAACAATGTACCAGGGACACAGACTGCACTGCTCTGGAGAGTTCCTGTTTCCTGTGTGTGTGTGTGTGTGTGTGTGTGTGTGTGTTATGAGAGCATATAGAGCCGTTACACCTGTGTGATCTGTAGCAGTGTGACACAAACACAGAGAGGAGTAGAGGAGCAGTGTTTATTTGATGGGCGGGGCATTATTACTGTGTGTCTCTCATTGGCTTGTGACTTCAACACTTACGTTTAATTTGCATTTCTTTTTAAACTGAGAGTGTAAATCTTAAAATTCCCTTCAAAAAGCCATAGACATAGTTTTTTTTATTTTCCATCATAAAAAAGATTTTGGGTACATTGAGGAAAATAAATTCTGGACCAAGCTAATAGCCTTACTGCAGCAAACACCCCAATGTGTTGCCTGTCATGTCACGATTAATGATGTTGGCTGCAAAGTACAAAATGTAGACAGGGGGTACAGGAGACCCTGTTGTTATGGGCAGAGTTGTATAGAGGAGGTGGGGTTATAGACAAAGCTGTATGGAGGCAGTGGGGCTATTGATAGGGCTGTATGGAGGGGTAGGGTTATGGAGAGAGCTGTATGTAGTGGGTGGGGTTATGGGCAGAGTTGTATTTAGGAGGTGGAATTATGGATGGAGCTATATGGAGGTGGGGTTATGGAGGCTGTATGGAGGGGGTGGGGTTATGGACAGGGCTGTATGGAGGAGGTGGGGCTATGGGCAGAGCTGTATGGAGGGGGTGGGGTTGTGGATAGAGCTGTCTGGTGGGGGTGGGGTTATGGGTGGAGCTGTATGGAGAGGGGCTGCTCCACTCTGTTGCTACTGTTAGTGTCAGTGCTTTTTGTGTCAGTGCTGCTTGTGTCCTGCCTTGTGTCAGTTTTCTCCCCTGAGAACAGAGGGTTAAATTAGTCCTTTAAGTTTCTCACAAAGCACTAATTGACAAGTTAATTTAGCAGGTTTTTTTACTGCAACTAATGATAGCACTAGTGTGTAAATGAGTGTGAAAGTGTGTCATAGTTTGTTGGGTGAATACAATTTGAGTAGAACATTCCTAAGAGTTTCCTAATATTTCTTAAATGGGACATAGAAAATCATCTTGAGACCAAACAATATCTCATAATCATATAGGATTATCCTGTGCCCAGTGTTGGAACAGCTGCTACACGTCTTCCCAAATGCTGCTATGTGGACTAAAGTTTAAACACTTTATTTCTGCAGTCATGGTTTATGAATGACCAATCTACTGTACTATTCTTTTCTCACCAGTCTGCTATTAACGTAATTCTTTCAGTTGTCTGTTTTCGTTTGTAAAAGTTGTCAGTCCAATATGAAATGGGTAGGGCTTTGGAGATGAGGAAGTGAGAAGGGAGAAAGGAACTGAGTTTAATAAACAAAGTGTAATTATTAAATTTAGAAAACATGTCAGTCTATTTAAGCTAGCTGCTAATTCAGTCAGGTGAAATAAATACTAGGGTATATACTGTGTATTCATTTAAATTATGTCTAATATGTAGTGAGTTCAGTATTGTGTGCTGCAGCATCTGCATTATAATTTTGAATTGGAAGCAAATGTTATGGCATACAGTATTTCTGTAGATGTGTATGTGCTCATAGATGTGTATGTGCTCACGGATGTGTTCATCTCTCTTATTTGCATCAAAATAATTTAATCTGACTTGTACAACATTGTTTCATTGTTTAAAAAAGTCTGAAGTTTTAAAAAATGTATGCTGTTCTGAAGTACTTCTTGCCTTAATGCCTTAATGTGGCCTTTTCCCCTGAAGTACGAAAGCATTGCACACCTGATGTAATGCTGAGCTTTGGAGCAATTATGCAGCCTTTGTATTTGTTCCAGATGTAGAATGAGAATGTGATATGCAAACAACTCAAAGATTTTGCAGAACTCAATAAATCTAACTATATTTTAAGAATAACCTGTCGTCTTTCTTAAATAGTAGTTCCCACTGTAAACAGCATAATTAGTGACATTTACACCTGTGCATTGTCATTACTATTAACTATACATTTAAACCTAAGCATTCTCACAATGTGCAGCAGTACCTTGAATACATCTTAACTGCTCACTCACAGTCTTCATCATTGCTTTATTACCTGCAATTCAGGAAAGATCACGAGCGAACAATTGTACTGAAAGCAGCACTTAGAGCAGAAAGCAGCCTGTTTCCTGCATGGCCCTCTGGGAGTTGGAGTCCTGGTCCGACTTGAGAATGAGCAGAGAGGCTTGTTTCCGTAGCATCTCTGACAGGCCCTTCCACCTGAGTTGCAGCTCATTAAAGAAAACGAGCAGCAGCTGTGGTAACAAATGCTGTGATTGAGGAGAGGGGCGGGGTCTGATTAATGAGATCTGCCTGATTGGACCTGATTGGAATGAGCCCCAGCCAGTTTAAAGTGCGTGAGAAGTTAAGTGCTGAGACCAGTGGCCCCTTTAGAGGAGATGGGTTAGGGCAGGGGTATGTGTAGGGGGGCTAACTGCCCCATGCTCGATCCAAACAGTCAGCAGAACAGCAGTGGCTGAATGTGCCTTTCTCTCTTCATGTGAATATCAGCTCACTTATTCAGTCTCCCAGGCCCATTTTATTTACTCAATTATTCATTCCTAGCTCCTAGGACACCATCAGATTGTCTCATGGCAAGATTTATACAGAAATTCATACAGAAGAAACAGCGGCACGGAACAGCCAAACAGCATCAGCCTGTCTCAGTCCATCCATACTTTGTGTCTGTATTCTAAATTACATGTATACACCTATATTTCTTGCTTAATTTTGGAGCCTCGAGCGTTCTATTTACCTATCACCAGGGTGTTATGGCCTGGCCATCGCCCTTCTTATTAATTGTGACTTGGAGTGTTGGTGATTTATGAAACAAGGCCCTTTCTTTGTTTGCACTCATTGTAGGTTGCTTTGGATAAGAACAACAGCTAAATACCCAAAAATGTAAAAAGTGACGTGAAGAAAACTGAAAGTGCAGCTCAAACCAGAGAAACTCTACTCGTCTAGACCTGCCATACACTCTCCAGTACAGTCGTACTATGTCTAGTATAGTCATGCATGCTCCAGTACAGTCTTACGCTCTCTGGTATAGTCATACTCTCCAGTACAGTCACACGCTCCAGTACAGTCATACACTCAGTACAGCCACACTCCCCAGTACAACAATACTATTTCCAGTAAAGTCGTATTCTCCACAGCATGTAGGCGAGCTGTAAGTACCTAACACTGCCACAGTTACGTGTTGTCCTGCCCAGGGGACAGACTAAGCTTTGAGTGCAGCCGTATGCCAATTCCTGCAGCTCTTTCCCTCTCTGTCATTAGTGCAAATGACAGAGTGTGAACACAGACTGCAGTTTACACTATAATAAAGGCTTCTTGATTATAATTACTTCATTTAATCGACTGCATACAAACGTCAAAGAAAAGCCTTCACAATTAAAGAAGGAACAAATAGCTTCATTAACATTCTTGCACACTCTTAAAAATGAGTTTAAGCTCATGGTATACACAAGCAAAATTCCAAAATGGCAAAACGGTGAAGCTTTCTGCAGAAATGCCGGGCTGTGTGATTCTTCTCTACAGTAGCAGAGATTGCTCAAACCACAGCTAAGCACAAGAGTATAGTGAATGTCCTATGTCCAGAACGTTTGCCTAAAAGAAACCCTGAATATGTGTGCTGTTGATAGAATCTTTTATGACAGTGGCATTCTGTTTCTTATGTTACCAGGGCAATAGAATTATGATACTGTGACATCATAACATCAAAATCAAATCAAAAACTATTTAAGTGTGGGATGTCCCATTATCCACCAGTGTTTGTGCTGGAGATCATCTGTATTGAGCTATTCTATTTTCTGCTTTTAATTGTGTCATTTCAATTGTGTAATTGATTTTTTTTTTC
This sequence comes from Anguilla rostrata, assembly GCF_018555375.3. Lineage (NCBI taxonomy): Eukaryota > Metazoa > Chordata > Actinopteri > Anguilliformes > Anguillidae > Anguilla > Anguilla rostrata. Next base: position 43,204,120 of record NC_057939.1, on the reverse strand, counting down.
ATCCTGATGGAGAACTGTTGGAAATTTTTAAGGAAACGTAGAAGGCCTGAAAGGTGAGATTAATTTTTTTTTACTATTTTGCAATTAGATCATTATTGTCCCAGAAGCAGGCTTCAGAAACAAGCTAATGTGTGCAATATAGCATATCTACAAGAGTGGTGGCTAATTGTGTGACAAGATTGGATACTCCTGTATGTATGATTTATTATTATAGCTATGGGACAAGCTGTGCATTGTCCCTGATGAAGAAATCAATACATAATAAATAAAGATAACATATTGAACTTGGCCAAACTAACCACCAGAATGAGTCGGGATATATTTCTATGAAAGAACCTTTTTTGGGTACCTCACCACATAAGTTGCAATTCATAAATAGCACTATAGCTTGTTATCTTTTCAACTTCTAGGAAAGTTACTTTGGCCATTCTGGGGCTTGATAATGCGGGGAAAACTTCAACAATCAGAAGCATTCAAGGAGGTAAGGTTTTATTTAAGTATGCCACATTACTTGCTTGTTTATATTAACATGCTTAAAATATAAAACATCTATTAGTTTAGGGACCCAACCACAATTATTTTTTTGTACTAGAGCAGAATTATTGTGAAACACAGAAAAACCTTCACAATGAATGGATTTTTCCCCCCGCTTGAAACATTAAGATAGGATTTTTTTGTTGTTTTATTTTGATCTTCCTTTAGAAAACCCGGAAGACGTATGGCCTACCGTGGGATTTTGCCCCGTGGGCTTGAAACAGGGGCAGTATGACGTGTCCATCTTTGACCTGGGCGGGGGGGAGCACATGCGTGGCATGTGGAAGCACTACTTCGCAGAGTGTCACGGCGTGATGTTTGTGGTGGACTCCAGCGACGGCCAGCGCATGAAGGAAACCGAGGACACGCTGGCCAAGGTTCTGAGCCACCCCCTCATCAAGGGGAAGCCGCTTCTCCTGTGAGTACAATTAGCTGCGCCGAAAATGACACCACCTGTCCTAAAGAGGGAAAGGGTGGTACTGTACAGAGAGCGCAAACAAGTTAAATAGTGTGAAATAAGTGTAAAATATAATTATTGCAAGCGCCTCTGAGCCAATTAGTGAGTCAACCAGAGAATGAAGAACATGAAGACACAAATTCCAGGGCTGTTCAGTCATAGCCCAAAAATCAATTAAATCATATTTAATCATGAAAAGATCATCTCAATTTAGGATGAGAATATTGCTATGGATAATTTATTCTAATGGATTATGTTTATGGGCGACATTTGGAAAATATACAAAATGTCCCTTTTGTGTTAGCCTGGCAAACAAACAGGACAGAGAAGAAGCCCTGCGGGAGGCAGATATTGTAGATCACCTGTCCCTGGAGACACTTGTGAAGCAGAACAAATGCCGCTGTAAAGTAGTGAGTATTGTTGGGAGTCTGATGGAAAGGAGATGACAACCTTGCAGTGCTGTTCTGATGCAGTGTTTGACAGCGCTGTAGTATTGGGCACAATGTGTGCATCATGTGGCTGGAGGAGACAGCATCAAAGCTTCACGAGGCAAAATCAACATTTCAGGTGCCGTATTCTGCTGTGATGACCGTTGGCAAGAAGGCCATTGAGGATGGACTGGAGTGGCTTCTGGAGTCTGTGGGCACAGCCTATGACAACATCAATGGGCGCGTGCAGAAGGACACGGCCAAGCAGAGGGTGCAGGAGGAGAAGTTCAGGAGAGAGCGGGCAGAGAGGGTGCGCAAGGTTCGAGAGGAGAGGTAAGAGCTGTACCCCTCCGACAAGGCTACGTAGACATATACGTGTGCATAGATGGGCCGATCCATGGACCCACTATGAAATTACTTGTGTTGTGTGATTCAAAATGATTTAATATTTGAAATGACAGGGAAAGGAGACAGCAGGAGGAGGCTGAGCGGGAAGAGGCTAAGACTGCAGAGCTGGATCAGGGGGAGAAGGGCACCATGGGAAACCCTGTCCAACCATTTGGAGACTTCATCCCAGAGGTGAGAACACAGCTGGCTATAATAACTTATACTAAGAGATCAGGGATGAGAAGGCTGAACACAACTCAGTTGAATATACAATGAAACAGGGAAAGATATACCATGGATCTGACCAGAAGACTGTACAATTCACAATCAAGACTGGAAAGAGTCATGACTGAACACCTGTGGTTCAAATGTGTTCACGTGCGTGTTTGTGCTCAAATGTAGATGAAGACAATGAAGAAGACAGAGAGCAAGAAGGACAGTGACCAAGGTAAGTGTCCCTCCCCTCAGCCTCTCCAATGTTACACATAATTGTCAAATAAGGTACACACATTTTTCTTTAGCCCAATTGTAACTGTAGAAGTATGCAGATGCTTACTTTTTTAGAATGAGAGGAAATATAGGGACTGGTTTATAGGAAACGCACATTTTACAGAAAAGCAGTAATGATCCTATATGTAACCCCCTACCGGCTCCAGCAGACCACAGCCCAAAGAGGAAGAGGAAGCTGAGCTTCTGGAGGAAAAATAATAGAGTGGCACCTCTGACTCCAGATGGCCCCGCCAAAACACGCGGCTGCCTCAAGAGCTGGTTTGGCTGGCTCAAGCACAATGTGGTGACGCCACAGTGACAGGGCTCCTCCAATCCCAGCCGCCAAACCCTCCCACCTTACCCCCCCAAGAGCTCTGCCATAGAGAAGCAAAACAGCCATTACCATGTTTCCACACAACTATACTGTTTATGTAATCTTTTTGCTGATTGACATCAATTTGAAGTGTTTATACGTTAAGGTTTTTAATTTATGCTATACTAACCCTACTAAACTACTACCATTACTCTTAACTGCTCCTACTACTGCTACTCCTACTATGAACTACTACACTAGCTGCTACCACTGCACTCTCTACTACTGCTGCACTCTACTACTGCTACTACTACTACTGCTGCTACCTGCTACTCCTACTACTGCTGCTACTCCACTACTGCTACTCAGCTACTGCCTACACTGCTACTCCTACTACTGCTGCTACCTACTGCTACCTACTACTGCTCTCAGCTACTCTACTACTGCTCTGCTACTACTGCTGCTACTACTCACTACTCCTACTACTGCTACTACTATTGACTTCACTGCTCTACTACTACTCCTACTGCACTACTATACATAATACTACTGAGTAGTGCAGCAGTGGCGTAGTATAGCGTATGAGTATTTAGTAGGTTAGTACATAAATTAAAACTCTTAAACACTTATAAACACTTCAATTGATGGCAACTCAAGCAAAAGTTACATAAAGATTACTACTGCTACAACTACTGCTAATAATAATAATAATAATACAAATTGCTAAATTATACAATATGGTAAATGTCTGTGAATGTGCTGTTTTATTTAATAAAGTTCCTTTCAATGCATTATTTCTTTTTTCGTCAGTGGAACATTCATTCTTAAGCGTGGGTTGCAATTTTAATGCCATATCCTAACTGTCCCAGACTTATGCAAGGCATTTTACACATTTTCAGCACTTGCTCAAAAAGACAACACAGCACTGATTGCCAATGACTGCACGTTTTTGGAAGTTGTCCTTTGACTCTGCCTGCATCACGTCATCTGCCAGGGTACACGCATCTTGATTTTTTTTAAAAAGTCACAATTGTAATCCACTGCGGAGATGGTCAATAGTAGAATTCTGTAGACAGTAACAGCTGGCAAGAATGAAGGAGTTCCACAAACCAGGGAAACCTGGCTAACAGCATTTAGGGTTGCAATTCACCCGGACATTGATAGAAGTGACTGTGCTCTATTTTCAATCGGATTTTTACAGATATGAGCAACATGTTCATTAGATTAGAACAAAAATGCATGCCATGATTATGCAGTCGCAGGTGCCTTGGAGGACGAATGAAGTAGTTCACACCCTCCTAAACTGATATTTAAGAAGGAATGAGTTTACAAGTACAATTAGACATCACTAAAAAAGACAGAATAAAAACTCAAAGCCACCGTAAAGCCACAAGTCACATGGCCAGGAATATCCCATGCGTTACAGTAATTAGCCCCAAATCAAACAGGATAACACTTCATCAGCCACGGAAACCTGCAGCCTCACCAGCGTCTGCCTGTAAGAAATCTGTTCTGCAACCGTAGAAGACCAAAGCAGATAGCACCAAACCAAAGCAGCTGTGATCCAAGAAAATAAACATTATAGAGGAAATAGTTCCATATTACACATTTCAAGCAGACTGTGCACACTAGTGGCTCCACCTCTGTCTGTCAAAGTAAAATACGAACTGCTACGGTCCAAGCATTTTGCTGTATTGCAAACATATGCTATGTAGTACTTCACTCCATTTTTAAAAAAACATGCAAGAGTACTCAAGTAGAGAGCACACACTGAAAATCCATATGAAGGCTGAATGAAATGAGGACAGGTCTCACATTGATGACATCACAATGGGGTTCACCCTGGTATTCTAGGCTGTGACGTAACAATTAATCAATCAAACACTGCGTGTCAATCACAGCACAACCAGAACAATATTGGGTTTCATACAATAAACTTAATGATTTGAGTTTTACCTCTTAATCGACTGCATACAAACGTCAAAGAAAAGCCTTCACAATTAAAGAAGGAACAAATAGCTTCATTAACATTCTTGCACACTCTTAAAAATTAGTTTAAGCTCATGGTATACACAAGCAAAATTCCAAAATGGCAAAACGGTGAAGCTTTCTGCAGAAATGCCGGGCTGTGTGATTCTTCTCTACAGTAGCAGAGATTGCTCAAACCACAGCTAAGCACAAGAGTATAGTGAATGTCCTATGTCCAGAACGTTTGCCTAAAAGAAACCCTGAATATGTGTGCTGTTGATAGAATCTTTTATGACAGTGGCATTCTGTTTCTTATGTTACCAGGGCAATAGAATTATGATACTGTGACATCATAACATCAAAATCAAATCAAAAACTATTTAAGTGTGGGATGTCCCAATATCCACCAGTGTTTGTGCTGGAGATCATCTGTATTGAGCTATCCTATTTCTGATTTTAATTGTGTCATTTCAATTGTGTAATTGATTTTTTTTTTCATCCTGATGGAGAACTGTTGGAAATTTTTAAGGAAACGTAGAAGGCCTGAAAGGTGAGATTAATTTTTTTTTACTATTTTGCAATTAGATCATTATTGTCCCAGAAGCAGGCTTCAGAAACAAGATGGTTAAGTCATAACTACCAGTCCAGCTATCATTTCACAGGAATCTACTCAGATGACATGTAAAAACAATCAAATAAAGGAGGGCCAAAGTAAGGGGAATAACTGAAAGATAGCTAATGTGTGCAATATAGCATATCAACAAGAGTGGTGGCTAATTGTGTGACAAGATTGGATACTCCTGTATGTATGATTTATTATTATAGCTATGGGACAAGCTGTGCATTGTCCCTGATGAAGAAATCAATACATAATAAATAAAGATAACATATTGAACTTGGCCAAACTAACCACCAGAATGAGTATTTCTATGAAAGAAACTTTGTTGGGTACCTCACCACATAAGTTGCAATTCATAAATAGCACTATAACTTGTTATCTTTTCAACTTCTAGGAAAGTCACTTTGGCCATTTTGGGGCTTGATAATGCGGGGAAAACTTCAACAATCAGAAGCATTCAAGGAGGTAAGGTTTTATTTAAGTATGCCACATTACTTGCTTGTTTATATTAACATGCTTAAAATATAAAACATCTATTAGTTTAGGGACCCAACCACAATTATTTTTTTGTACTAGAGCAGAATTATTGTGAAACACAGAAAAACCTTCACAATGAATGGATTTTTCCCCCCGCTTGAAACATTAAGATAGGATTTTTTTGTTGTTTTATTTTGATCTTCCTTTAGAAAACCCGGAAGACGTATGGCCTACCGTGGGATTTTGCCCCGTGGGCTTGAAACAGGGGCAGTATGACGTGTCCATCTTTGACCTGGGCGGGGGGGAGCACATGCGTGGCATGTGGAAGCACTACTTCGCAGAGTGTCACGGCGTGATGTTTGTGGTGGACTCCAGCGACGGCCAGCGCATGAAGGAAACCGAGGACACGCTGGCCAAGGTTCTGAGCCACCCCCTCATCAAGGGGAAGCCGCTTCTCCTGTGAGTACAATTAGCTGCGCCGAAAATGACACCACCTGTCCTAAAGAGGGAAAGGGTGGTACTGTACAGAGAGCGCAAACAAGTTAAATAGTGTGAAATAAGTGTAAAATATAATTATTGCAAGCGCCTCTGAGCCAATTAGTGAGTCAACCAGAGAATGAAGAACATGAAGACACAAATTCCAGGGCTGTTCAGTCATAGCCCAAAAATCAATTAAATCATATTTAATCATGAAAAGATCATCTCAATTTAGGATGAGAATATTGCTATGGATAATTTATTCTAATGGATTATGTTTATGGGCGACATTTTGAAAATATACAAAATGTCCCTTTTGTGTTAGCCTGGCAAACAAACAGGACAGAGAAGAAGCCCTGCGGGAGGCAGATATTGTAGATCACCTGTCCCTGGAGACACTTGTGAAGCAGAACAAATGCCGCTGTAAAGTAGTGAGTATTGTTAGGAGTCTGATGGAAAGGAGATGACAACCTTGCAGTGCTGTTCTGATGCAGTGTTTGACAGCGCTGTAGTATTGGGCACAATGTGTGCATCATGTGGCTGGAGGAGACAGCATCAAAGCTTCACGAGGCAAAATCAACATTTCAGGTGCCGTATTCTGCTGTGATGACCGTTGGCAAGAAGGCCATTGAGGATGGACTGGAGTGGCTCCTGGAGTCTGTGGGCACAGCCTATGACAACATCAATGGGCGCGTGCAGAAGGACACGGCCAAGCAGAGGGTGCAGGAGGAGAAGTTCAGGAGAGAGCGGGCAGAGAGGGTGCGCAAGGTTCGAGAGGAGAGGTAAGAGCTGTACCCCCTCCGACAAGGCTACGTAGACATATACGTGTGCATAGATGGGCCGATCCATGGACCCACTATGAAATTACTTGTGTTGTGTGATTCAAAATGATTTAATATTTGAAATGACAGGGAAAGGAGACAGCAGGAGGAGGCTGAGCGGGAAGAGGCTAAGACTGCAGAGCTGGATCAGGGGGAGAAGGGCACCATGGGAAACCCTGTCCAGCCATTTGGAGACTTCATCCCAGAGGTGAGAACACAGCTGGCTATAATAACTTATACTAAGAGATCAGGGATGAGAAGGCTGAACACAACTCAGTTGAATATACAATGAAACAGGGAAAGATATACCATGGATCTGACCAGAAGACTGTACAATTCACAATCAAGACTGGAAAGAGTCATGACTGGAACACCTGTGGTTCAAATGTGTTCACGTGCGTGTTTGTGCTCAAAATGTAGATGAAGACAATGAAGAAGACAGAGAGCAAGAAGGACAGTGACCAAGGTAAGTGTCCCTCCCCCTCAGCCTCTCCAATGTTACACATAATTGTCAAATAAGGTACACACATTTTTCTTTAGCCCAATTGTAACTGTAGAAGTATGCAGATGCTTACTTTTTTAGAATGAGAGGAAATATAGGGACTGGTTTATAGGAAACGCACATTTTACAGAAAAGCAGTAATGATCCTATATGTAACCCCCTACCGGCTCCAGCAGACCACAGCCCAAAGAGGAAGAGGAAGCTGACCTTCTGGAGGAAGAATAATAGAGTGGCACCTCTGACTCCAGATGGCCCCGCCAAAACACGCGGCTGCCTCAAGAGCTGGTTTGGCTGGCTCAAGCACAATGTGGTGACGCCACAGTGACAGGGCTCCTCCCCCACCCCCCCCCCCCCCCACCCCCCCCCCCCCCCGGCGTAAGGTGACCCTGTGCGAGCTCCTCCAATCCCAGCCGCCAAACCCTCCCACCTTACCCCCCCAAGAGCTCTGCCATAGAGAAGCAAAACAGCCATTACCATGTTTCCACACAACTATACTGTTTATGTAATCTTTTTTTGCTTTGAGAATTTGACCATCCAATTTGAAGTGTTTATAAGTGTTTAAGAGTTTTTAATTTATGCTACTACTAACCCTACTAACACTACTACCACTACTGCTACTACTACTGCCACTGCTGCTACTACTGCTACTCCTACTACTGCTACTACTACTACTGCTGCTACCACTGCTACTCCTACTACTGCTGCTACTCCTACTACTGCTACTACTACTACTGCTGCTACCACTGCTACTCCTACTACTGCTGCTACTCCTACTACTGCTACTACTACCACTGCTGCTACTACTGCTACTCCTACTACTGCTGCTACTACTGCTACTACTATTACTTCAGCTACTGCTACTACTGCTACTGCTACTACTGCTGCTACTACTGCTACTCCTACTACTGCTACTACTATTACTACAGCTGCTGCTACTACTCCTACTGCTACTAATACAACTAATACTACTGTAGTAGTAGCAGCAGTGGCAGTAGTAGTAGCAGTAGTGGTAGTAGTGTTAGTAGGGTTAGTAGTAGCATAAATTAAAAACTCTTAAACACTTATAAACACTTCAAATTGGATGGTCAAATTCTCAAAGCAAAAAAAGATTACATAAAGATTACTACTGCTACAACTACTGCTAATAATAATAATACAAATTGCTAAATTATACAATATGGTAAATGTCTGTGAATGTGCTCTTTTATTTAATAAAGTTCCTTTCAATGCAT